>NC_134716.1:14521363-14824393 GCF_049634645.1 Pelodiscus sinensis
CTTCATTATCTTACTGCTCTGGCACTGTAATGGGAGGGAGGGAAGATGCCTGGGAGTGCAGCAGAGGAGTGTGATTTCTCACACAGCTAAGTGCTCTGAAGGAAGGTCTCAGCTTCAGATTAACAAAGGGCCTGTGAAAAAAAGGGTTGTGTCACAGTTCAGGGCCTATCCACGTGTACCCCCTGCTGGTTGTCCAGCAAAGGCACCCAGTCTTGGGCAGAGGCCCGCACCTCTCTCTCTGCTGACCAGTATTTTTCCAGGCTGCTTGGTACTCTACCTTCACCATCAAGTCCCCAGAAATGCAGATTGCTTCAGTAGGACTGCTTTGTCTTCTCTGAGGCTATAAATACTGTGATTGCCTACAGTTATCACACTGTTGTTTTCCAAGGAAGCACATTTATTTCATTCAGACTGATTCCTCTACCTTTTTTTGTCAGAACGGGATAGGTTGACCACTGAAGGCTTAGCTGGGTGTGTCAGAGAGTGGAAGGGGGACAGTAGACCCAAGGGCTGCCCTCTCATCTTTTGGGGAAATGGCAGTGTTAGGAGGATGAAATCTTCACTTCTGGGTCCAAGAAAAGTGATGTTGAGCCTTTAAGAAGGAGACCCTTTTGATTCTTTCTCACATCTGAATGGTAGAAAGAGAGAACTTCTGCAGAGTTCTCTCCCTCACCCCCCATCTCGTCACCCCCCCCCCATCCGGTCCCCATTCTAATTGACTCTGGATCTGGAGGCTACTTAAGAGCAGTGTTCTTCCAACCCCCAATTTATTGTTAAACAGGGGGAGCGCTAATCAGGCCCAGCCAAAGAGTTTGCAGGTCCCAAGGTGACCTGTTGTGATTGGCTGCACCGCTCCCTGCCAGGACAGCAAGCAAGCAGCCGGGCAGGTGGGTGCCGGGCAGCGCAGGGCCCAAGGCAACCACCATGCTCTCTTTGCCCTAAGGCTGGGCCTGGCACTAATTGGCATTCCTTTAGTTCCACCTAAAATGAAAATAGGGAAGGAGGAGCTACAGTAAATGGCATTGATCAGAAATCCCTCTGTAGCTCCAATCTGCTGTTAGCCATAGTACTGAAAGCTTTACCCAGGGGATCGACAAGAAAACCCAGTTATTATAGCTATTCAGCCTCAGTCATGCTTCAATGGCCAGATATGGTTGGTGATTGTATTATATAGAAAACTAAACATCTGATTTCTCCATACCCTGTGATTACTACGACTGTCTTTTATTTGCTTCCAGAAACCCTCTCTAAATACATCTTTGCAGAATAGGCCATATCAGCTCAGAACAACTCAGTATCCAGTACTCAGAAAAATCTCCCTCAATATATATTTGCTTAAAATGAAATCTCATAATCTGTTCCTGAAATTGGTGTGTCAATTAAAAAGGAGGAGGCTTCTTCACAACTTTGTTTCTCTTAGGAAGCTTTTATCTTTCCAGCTTTATCCGTCTATTCATCATTTAATCATCTCATCAATCATTAAATTTCAACTCTTGAGAGAGCTCAGCAGGCAGGGGAGGAAATATTACATGAAGAAAAAGTGAATATGCCCAACACCAGCATATGCACAAATAAAACTCATTACGCTGCAATAGAAAGCTACCCAGATTGTTTCAGTCTAGACACTCGTCTAAAAAGTCTGGTTAAAGCACATCCTAGCTGAAAAACAGGATTACTATTAGAAACCAGGCTGAATCCTCAGCTCTGATTCTGAGAAGCCCTAAACTTTGGTGGAATACCCACCTGAATGCTGGTCTGGCCCTAGAAATAGGCAAGTAAGTTCTTACATCTTTCAGAATCTGTGTCAGATCAAACTTTGTAAGAAGTCTGGATAATGCCCTCACAGCTTCTCTATTTTTATTTTCAAACCCCTCTGCATTTTTTGTTTCTGGTGAGCACTGTGATGGAGTTGCCAAAAATATCCTATTTCAACTGTATTTCCAGCCTCACCAGGGCTATGTCTATACTGCAAGCCTCTTTTGAAAGATACTTTCGAAAAAGCCTCTTTCGAAAAAGAGCGTCTAGACTGCAAGCGGAACTTTCGAAAAAGCAAGTTTCGAAAAAACAATTTGTGTACCTTTTTCCGATAGGTTTTTATAGCGTAGACATAGCCTGTGACAGGATAAGTTAAGGATGAATTCCAACCTGTACACCAAAATCCAAATAAGTAATGAATAGGCATTGTTTGGATGGAGTGAAGACACAATGAGACAACACTGTAAATTATTTCATTTTGTTGTAGCTCATATGCCCAAATCTCAGCTGTTTTTTTTATTGGCATTGTCGTTCTTCAGTTCTCTGCTCAGTAGCATGTTCAGCACAATTGCAAAGTATAATCTGACCTTTTAGATTTTTGTGGAAAGATCTCTGTTTAATCACATAATCTCATATGAATATCTTAATTGCAATCACCTCAAATGTCACCACTTTCCGCAGTAACAGAACTCTTCAGTCTTTTCAATTTCTTTTCCATCCACGTACACTTGTGCATCTGTTGTCCTATTCCCTATCTTCATAATCTTGATTTCTCTATTTATTTTCAGTTCAATTTTTGCTGATTCCTGATCTGCCTCTAATGTAAGGCCAATCATTTCATTCTACATCATACTTGTGCAATGTCATCAGCAACATGAAGGTCGTATAACTCATCTTCACTACCCCATGTCACACTACCCACAATACCTTTTTTTTTTCCTGATTCATCACTGAGTCCTATTACTAATGCAAAGTGAATTGGTGAAAACATGTTTCCTTGTCTAACTCCTGCCATAATATAGAATTGCTCATCCAGGCCTCTTTTCAATCTTACCATCCATCTACTTCCATCATGTGAACTCCTTAATATGCTGATTAGTTTGTCAGGCATTCCATAGCTCTTAGCAATATTCCACAGGTTCTCTCTGTAGATATTATCAAATACTTTCTTAAAGTCAATAAAGATTATGATGGATTTATGCCAAGCAGTAGCTTTTTATCAGTGCAGGCGATTTCATTGCACAGTTCAGCAAGAACTTTACTGGCTATCTACAGCAATGGAAATAGGATTTTCCAGTACAGGAAGATTCACAAACTCACAAGGACATCATCAGAAAATGAGACTGTCAACCAGATAGACTATGTGAGTATAGCTTTTAAACTTAAAAAAAAAATCATGAAGCTAGAAAGTGTTATCACAATAAAGATGCTCAGGACAAGGAAATCTAGATCTGATTCCAGATTGCAATTAGCAGCCATTCCAGTGTTTTACTGGACCAGGCTGATGGAAGTCTCAATATATGGTCAAACTAAATCAGGGGTAGGCAATAATTTTTGACTGGGGTGGGCTGCTGCAGAAGGGGTGGGATCTCAGGCAGAAGGGGTGAGGCCAGGACACTTCTGTGCTTCCCATTCCACAGACCCTGATTGGTCTGGGAGTGGAGGAACATTGTGAAGTCTTTCCCTTGCCCCTCCCCGAGAGAATCGCCAGCTGTTCTGAACAACTGGTGGTTCCCTCTATGTATCCACACCCCTGGTTGTGGGAGGAGAGTGCATTCTCCCCACACCAGCCCCCAGGTCAATCAGGGCTTGGGGACAGCAGGAACAGACAAAGTCTGTCCCTGACCTGCCATGGAGTGCCACGCTTAGAATCACCTGCCAGCTGAGCAGCAGCTTGATGTTGACTCTAAGTGCTGAGCCCCTTGCAGGGTGGGAGGAGACTTCACACTCCTCCCACCCCCAGGCCAATCAGGGTTTGGGGGTGAGGGGAGCACACAAAGTGTCCTCCTACCCTGCCCCCGTCCTGCAAGAAGCGCATGGCACTTCTAAGTGGCACGCACTCCTTGCAGGGCAAAGGCAGGGCAGGAGGAGACTTCGCACACTTCCCCCCATCCTCAGGCCCTGATTGGGCTGGGGACAGGGGAATGGCAGGACCTCTGTGGGCCAGATTCGGCCTGTGGAGGCCCTTTGGTCCACCCCTGCACTAAACAAAGATGGAAATTAACACTGCAAAATGAAGTAGTGGGCTATCAAAGGGGGGGGGGGGGAGAAAGATACATGAATTACAGGAATATAGGGAGTGATAGACTGGTGAATTGCTATGAAGGCAGAAAATAAATAGTGCGAAACATGGGCAGAATTCTTGGAGGCAGATGCAAGATACAGAGAAAAGGACAAAGAGATAAAGATAGAAATATCTGGGTCCAACAAGGGCTGAGGAAGCAAAAGAAGCAGTGAACAGTAGAGACTTCAGGCAACTCTGAAGAATCATGAAAAACCTCTCAAGGACGAGCCAGGTCATCACAGATAATGATCACCATCAGAGATTCTTATGGATGGATGTTGACAATAAATGAACAATCCAGATGATTTCCATTCCATATTAAACTGTCTCGAGTCAATGATCATGCATGGACTGGAAAGTAATGCCAATGCTAAAAAGGAATCAATAGCACCCACTGATATCAAAGCAGCCATTAAATGCCTCTGATAATATTCTGATGGAACAGATAAAAAAATGAAATATAAATGAAAAAAAAGAGCGCAACAGAAGGGTGATCTTAATATTTGAACTAGAGTACTATTGTATGTTAACAATCCCAGACAAAGTTTAATTATACTGAATAGCATGAAGAAGTTAGTGGATTAAATATAACGTGAAGAACCGGCTGGGTTCCATCCAGGTAGACCATGTTGTGGATAAATGTTCACTGTTTGACAGATCATTGTAAGAGATGCTACTTGGGAAAAAAGCCATTCTGCTGTTCAGTGTGAATAACAACCCCAAGCCCTAACGGGGGTAGTAGCAAATGCTCAATATTGACATAGCACGGTATTTGGATTTCTCCGTCTGATAATTAGATTATGACATAATGGGTCACAGAGTCAAGGAGCCTCTCCCCTTCCCTAAACATGGGGCAGAATCTGGGTTCTGTGGAGTATGTATTCTGGGTGGTTTTGTGATTAAATAGATACAAATGTACTTAAACACATGCACTCTCTTATTTGAAATTCTGGACTAAAATGGGAAATAATATTTTGCTGGAATTTCAGCAAAATATGAATCTTGTTCCTTTCCTGTCCACATTAATATTGTAAAATGCAACACTACAATAATCACATTCTAAACTGAAAGAAAAATAATGACTAACAATAATAAATTCCATGAAATTGAAAGACTGGTCCTACTACAGTACTGATTTTCTGGAATAGCTGCGTTCTGGCAAAATATATAGGCAGGTCAGTTTCTCACTGCATACTGGGAATTCTTTGGCTACTTTGATTACATTAGTTCTATTGCAGCTTCACACAGTGTAATGAAACATTTATGGGATTTTTTTGTAACTTGGCATATGCTCTTCTCTAAGCTAAGCTGCGTGGTGTATTTAAACATATGAAAGGATAGCTAAATACAGACTGTTTGCTTTTCTGTGTTTTAACTTAAAACCGATCCCTATTGTCCTTGAATGGTGAACCCTTTAAAATGGAAGAAGGAAGGAAGGTATTACAGGAACATGTGGTCTCTGTTGTTCATGAGCTGTAAGCATTTGGTAACAGTGCTTTCAGCAAGGAGGAATAGTTATCTGGGAGAAGATGCACATCTCATGCTAGTGCTAACGTGAACTATGTTGAGTGAAACAAGGGTTGATCTAAAACAGCATCATTCATCTGAAGAAGTGTGTTGTGCCCACGAAAGCTAGATATCATCTACATGTTTTGTTAGTCTTTAAGGTGCTGCTAGACTACTCGTTATTTTTTAAGTTTTTCTAAAATAGCAGTCATTAATCAAATTGTCAAACAAGTGCCACTGAATTTTTTGTTTTTTTGGGGGGGGGGGGTTGGGGGCTTGAATAATATACTTAAATACTAAAGGGCAATTTTTTCAAAGTTATTTGTGAGCAGATTCAGTCATATTTTTGTGCACTGGATGTTTGTGAGCATGTTAAAGACATGCAAGTCATGTACTTATTTATTCATGTGATCCATCAGGAAACTCACTGACGATTTGTTCATGCAAACACCTTAAAAACCCTTCACTGGGGATTTACACAAAATTGTGGGGGAGGTGTTAATATGGAGGCTAGTTACACACATTTAGCTCTGAAATAGCAGGAATTTGGCTATCATCTCATGCCATTGCTCATCAGAATTATGCAGAGCTCAGTGGGCTTGGCTCAAAAGGTTTCTTCTTAAACTTTTCTAATGTTTCCTGTGAGGTTGGTGATTGATTGATTGATTGGTAATATACAAGCTCAAAGTCAAATGCTGTTGAAAGCCTGAATTCAGATATTGTTTCTCTAACCCTGAATATATCTCACACACACACACACACACACACACACACACACACACACACACACACACACACACACACACACACACACACACACACACACACACAACCTGGTGAATATACAGGCAGTCCCCGACTTACGTGGATCCGACTTATGTCAGATCTGCAGTTACGTACGGGGCTCCCCCGGAGGACACGGACTGCGGGACCTCGCGGTCCTGCCGCCCATGTACTCCGGGGCTTTCTCCGCGTCTCCCTGGTCTGCAGACCAGGAAGACACGGAGCAAAGCCTCGGGGAAGCCGGCAGCGGGACAGCCCAGGCACCCCGCGGCTGTCCCGCTGCTGGCGTCCTCAGAGGCTTTGCTCCCCGTCTCCCTGGCAGACCAGGGAGATGGGGAGCAAAGCCGCAGAGGACCCAGGTGGCGGGACCGCGGTGTGTCTTGTTCCGCCGCCCGCGTCTTTCTGGTCTGCTGGGGGGGGGGGTGCAGCTAGTACGCCCCCCTCCCCTCCCAGCAGACTAGGCTTTTCTCCAGACGCCTGTGGCAGCGCAGCTGGGGCGCTACCGGTTGGTCCCGCAGCGCTGCTCTGGGCGCTACTGGACCAACCCGGCAGCACCCCAGCTGCTCTGCCCCAGGCGTCCTGATTCAGCCGCTGCTGGTCAGTTTCAGCAGCGGCTGAATCAGGACGCCTGGGGCAGAGCAGATGGGGTGCTGCCGGGTTGGTCCAGTAGCGCCGAGGAGCGGTGCTGCTGGAGCAACCCAGCAGCACCCCAGCTGCTCTGCCCCAGGCGTCCCCAAGTCAGCTCCTGCTGAAACTGACCAGCACTGACTACAGGAAGCCCGAGGCAGTGTTGCTCTGCCCCGGGCTTCCTGGAATCAGCTGCTGATCAGTTTCAGCAGCAGCTGACTTGGGGACGCCTGGGGTTCTTAAGTTGATTCTGTATGTAAGTCAGAACTGGCGGTCAGTTTCAGCAGCGGCTGAATCTGGACGCCAGTTCCGACTTACGTACAGATTCAACTTAAGAACAAACCTACAGTCCCTATCTTGTACGTAACCCGGGGACTGCCTGTATAGCAGAATCAGGCAAATATCGACAGGTTTCATGGTGAAAGTTTTGCAAAGTTCAATCAGAAGAGGTTTTTATTCGCATACAAGGTCTCTCTCCCAGTCCCACAAAATTATTTTATCTCATTTGTACTAAAATCTGCCCATAATTTGTTCATGCAATTTGCTCTATTGAGTTATGAAGCTTTGAGATAAAATCATGACTCATTCCAATTAATGAGATAGATTCACTAATGTATTTGTACTTGGAAGTAACTTTGTTTGAAATCATGTTATTTAATTAATCAGCAAGCAGTAGTATTAATTACTCTTTTACTTGCAAAGGACTAATCATGCAATACACACTGAGTAGTACTTATTTACATCTTTCATATTCAGCATCTGCAAACTATTATAGGCAAATAAACATATATATATTATTGATAAGACTTCCTTGAGTTACCGATACTTTGATATGCAACTTTTGTGTCTTTTAGACCAAGTAATTTTTCATGGCATAGCAGTGTTGGTTAAGGGAATAATTATTTTTTACTCTCCACATTTCTATACTAATGTGCATGAAGTCATACCAGCTAAAAATTATTTTGCTAGTATAGCTTATTTTGCTTGACAAACCAATATACATTTATATTGGCAAAAATCACTGTTTTGTTGGTATAATCCATGTCTATCCTGAGAAGATTTTCTGGTACAGTTATGCCTGGATAGATGTTCTGGCAAACCTTATTTAGAGTAGACCTAGCCTAAGTAAATTAATTTGAAATGTTGCATTTCAATGATTTTATAGTGGAAAGAGGAGAGAAAATGTCCTATTTCCAGTTAGTGCTGGGAGTGGCAGGTGTATCCTGTCATTTTCCTAGTTCTGTTTGAAGGTGCAGTGTTAGATAATAAACACATTTAAATAAGCAATCAGCTGCCTCAATTAGATTTCACTAGAACTTAAAAATGTATCAGTAAGTATCACTCAAGTTTCGTATTTAATGTTTTCATTTCACCCAATTTGGGTGATGAGAACTAGGCTGTTCTGTTTAATTTTTTGTGTCTATCCAAGTGTGTCTAGACAGCCCCTTCTGTCAGAATAACCTACACAATTTCTGCTGTGCAAATTGCGTAGCTTATTCTGAGTCTAAATCGAAAGAGCTTATTTTGAAATTTGGCACTGTCTACAAAACACTAAATTTCAAAATAAGGCACTATTCCAACAAATCCCTTAACCCACATGGATCGAGGGTTACAGTGATGCCGGAATAGTGTGCCCACTTTTTCAGGAAATAGCAGGTGCTTTTAAAGATGTGGTGTTGCTATTTTGGATACTTCCGGTATCCCAAAAGAGCAACGATGTCTAGATGTAGCCTCAGTTTCACTTTTTGGTTCTCTTACAATATGATGGAACTGTATTATTTGGGCTCCCTATGTTTGTTTTCTTTATATTTTTACAAAGTTGTGTATCATTTTAGCGAAATCTTAAAATTCTTGATGTTTACTCAGACCTACTCCAACATGAGTTTTACAAGAATAGTGACTGAATAAGGAATTTGAGATGTTGCTCAGTTCTGTTTGTTAAAACATTGTTTTTAAATCTAAATCTAATCTGATATTATACTGTTCTTTTCATGGGAAAATTCTTCTCTTTGTGAAGTGGAGTAAACAACGTATGGATATGTTTGGATTTTCCTTTTCGGAGGATTATTACTAGATCCCTGTTTAGTGGATCTATAGCTTTTGATTCCCAACTTTGATTGTTTTCTACAGTCCTCCGTCTGTCCCAGGGAAGATAATGGAGCAGGTAATTAGGGAAATCATATGCAAACACTTGGAAGGTAATAAAGTGATAGGGAATAGCCAGCATGGGTTTGTGAAGAACAAGTCATGCCAAACTAATCTGATAGCTTTCTTTGATAAGATAACGAGCCTTGTGGATAAGGGAGAAGCGGTGGATGTCATATACCTAGACTTTAGTAAGGCATTTGATACGGTCTCGCATGATATTCTCATTGATAAACGAGGCAAATATAACTTAGATAGGGCCACGATAAGGTGGGTGCATAATTGGCTGGATAACCGTAGTCAGAGAGTTGTTGTTAACGGTTCTAAATCCTGCTGGAAAGGGATAACAAGTGGAGTTCCTCAAGGGTCTGTTTTGGGACCCGTACTGTTCAATATCTTCATCAATGATGTAGATATTGGGATAGAGAGTATGCTTATTAAGTTTGCAGATGATACCAAACTGGGTGGGGTTGCGACTTCTTTGGAGGATAGAGACATAATTCAAAATGACCTTAGCAAGTTAGAGAAATGGTCAGATGTAAACAGGATGAAGTTTAATAAAGAGAAATGCAAAGTGCTCCACTTAGGAAGGAACAATCAGTTCCATACATACAAGATGGGAAGCGACTGTCTAGGAAGGAGCATGGCGGAAAGAGATCTAGGGGTCATAGTGGACCACAAGTTGAATATGAGTCAACAGTGTGATGCTGTTGCAAAAAAAGCAAATATGATTCTAGGTTGTATCAACAGGTGTGTTGTAAGCAAAACTCGTGAAGTCATTCTGCCACTCTACTCTGCGCTAGTTAGGCCTCAGCTGGAGTACTGTGTCCAGTTCTGGGCGCCACATTTCAAGAAAGATGTGGAGAAATTGGAAAGGGTACAGAGAAGAGCGACAAGAATGATTAAAGGTTTAGAGAACATGACCTATGAAGCCAGGCTTCATGAACTGGGCTTGTTTAGTTTGGAAAAAAGAAGATTAAGGGGGGACATGATAGCGGTTTTCAAATATCTAAAAGGGTGTCACAAGGAGGAAGGAGAAAATTTGTTCCTCTTGGTTTCTGAGGACAGGACAAGGAGTAATGTGCTTAAAGTGCAGCAGGGGAGGTTTAGATTGGACATTAGGAAAAAATTCCTAACTGTCAGGGTGGTCAAATATTGGAATAAATTGCCAAGGGAGGTGGTGGAATCTCCCTCTCTGGAGATATTTAAGAACAGGTTGGATAGACATCTGTCAGGGATGGTGTAGACGGAGCTTGGTCCTGCCTTGAGGGCGGGGGGCTGGACTCGATGACCTCTTGAGGTCCCTTCCAGTCCTATTAATCTATGATTCTATGATATTACTCTATTTCATTTTCTTAATAATAGCAGTAGAATAGTTCATTTTCTTTAGGTAAAACAAATACAGCAATAAATTTGCTTTCACCAGCACAATGATGAATAGATATATTGTATGACAGACACCATAGTTGTGACTGCTTGAGAGAAATTAATGCAGCATATGAAAGAGCATGAAACATAGCCTACTGCCTCTTTCTTTTTCTTAAAACTAGCAGTGACCCCCTGTCACGTTGCTGGATCTTGAGGGGAGCAGCCAGATCACTGATGCACCCATAGGTGGGGGTGTTGGCCCCAAAAATGGTATAGAAGGGGGCCATGTGAGGTATTGAATAGAAGCTTATTATCTGATAATCCTATGTACGCTGTTCATGTGTTTGTATAATGTCTGTGTCTGCAATTATTAGCATGTACTTGTACGGACACTGAAGATTTCCCTGCATGTGGTTAAGCATTGGGCAGGGCTGAGCCTGTGGACATGCTAATTACCGAGGCCCTGTGAACAATGGCTTTCAATGGGCCAAGGACACACCCAAAGAATGGGGGCTGTCACCTGAGAGCAGCCAGCAGGGAACACAGAGAGGCTGAGGACCAGGTGACCTGCTGCATACCAGAAGAGGCCAGGAAGGAGGTATAAAGAGGCCATGAGGTCGATGCCATTTTGTTCTCAGCTCAGCACTTCATCCCAGAAGCAGCACTGCAGAGATCGAAGAGCCTGGAAGACCTGTGAACCCATCCTGATGATAGGATGTGCAACAAGAATTTTTAAACCAGCAGCTGTACATCTCTGCTAGAGCCTGCATCGAGGACTGGGAGATTTGGTGCATGTAACGTACTATTCTTTAACAACCTTACTCTCATGCTTTTCTTTCTTGTGTTAATAAACCTTTAGTTGTTAGATGCTAAAGGATTGGCTCAGCGTGATTTGTGGGTAAGGTCCAGAGGGTAAATTGACCAGGGATCTGTGGCTGGTTTCTTGGAACCGGACAGAACTTGTTCGGGGTAGGTGGGATTGGGTGCTAGGACCCCCCACCTGTGTATGAGGCCCGGGGCCATCTGGGGCACGGATATTGCAGGGGTGCCGGAGGGGTTTTGCTCGTGAGGCTTCAAGCAGGCAGCTGAAGCGCTCTGTGGGACTGGTTTGTGGCCTGTTTGGAGAGGTCACCAGTCTGGGGGCTGTAAGGAGCCCCGGATTTGAGCAATTTGCCCTGAGCGGACGCCCTCAGCTGTGCCCAGACACGACCCGGTCCGTCACACCCCCGCTTTCCTAATTCACTAGATCTGTTTTTGCATGTGGGCTATTTATGCAGCTCAATTGTTGTTATGCACCATTTAGAGCTTCTCCATTGCTATGTTTGATGTAATCTGAGAACAAATGAAACCTTAAGAGGAAAACGAAAGAATCCCCATTCTTCACAATTTGTATATAGGATGCAGAATGTGACATAAGTTAAATGTTGAAAAGTAAAAATGGCTCGGATTTAATAGGAAATTATATAGTTTATAAGCTTTTGGGTTTCCCAGAAGTACAATCAAATGTATCTGTTGGCCCCTAAAATCAAAATGCATGCTAGAAGTACTAATTTCAGGAGGATACAATGAATCAAAGGCAAGAGATGTGACAGAGTTTGGATTCCTTGGGTTGTAATTTGGGCTTTTGGTAGAACAAAGGCGTGCCTTCTTCATTCTTCTGGTCCATAGCCAATGGAAGTTAAGGAAATTACTTGATCAACTACAGAAGGTTTTTTTCAATTCCTGAATCTGGATGGGTAGATTATGCAGACAGAGTTCTTTGACATATACCACAGTTTAACAATCTGAGAGGCATAGTCTTCTCTTTTGTGTCAGATCAGGGATATTTTGTAGTGTAGTTTTAATGATTGTATACCTTACTTTGTAATGAAAGCATTACACCTTTGAGCAGTTTGAATAACACTAGACAGTAGATGTATGTCTATACATTTATACCTCACCAAGCCTGCCAAGCACTAACTGTCCCTTTGGACCCTGCTGATGAACACTAACCATTCACTAGTGTGCTGTAACCTAGTTCTGATTTGAAGCAGTGTATCTCAATAGACACTAATTTTGAGTGTGCAGCAGGTTAGTGTAGGGTGGGATCACACTCCAGTTGTGAACTAAATGTGGATTTGTAGATGAGCCCTATGTGGCAACCAGGTTGGAACTCCTATTTCTCTCTTCATCTCTCTGTTTCTGCACTGTGAACATAAAGGTTATGGATATGAACATGATTAGATTGGGCTATTTGCTGTAGAGGGATCTCAGACAAAAGGAAGCTGAACTTCATTCTCAGAGGAGGTTGAATAAGGAATGGAGGTAACAGAGTATCCAGTCAAAGGTGAGGGAGTTTTGATTCTCCTATGCAAACAATGCCAGAAAGACTCTGGTACAGGACAGGACAGATGTTAAGCGAGATGATTGTGGGGGGCGGGGGCTATTTTACAGATGTCTATTTTCAGTACATGATTAATTATGAAGAGTTCTTTTGCACCTGACCAGAAGCATTCACAAATATCTATCCAGGTCAAGTAGACTAATTTAGCACAATCCCATCTCTGAATAAGAATCCATATGTAATTGGCATGTGATCTTGGGAGTATGAATAATTATGTAAATAATTATAAAATGAATGGAGCTGGTGGCCTTCTCAGGAAAGGTGTGGGAGGTAGGAGGAAATGATACCGGGCACAGAAACTTTTCTACATAGAATACAGTAGAGAGCAGTTGGGAATATATAGGACCAGGCAAGTTTGGAATTACTCATGAAGCCCACTGGGGCAATGCGTATAAAACAAAGGCGCAGGAAGGCAGCCTGAGTAGCCACAGCCCTGTGAACAAAAGGTGAAGGATTCAGTGCAAAGCTGCTGCACCATTCATACAAATTGATGTAACTGCAGAGAGAATCCCACAACTCAAAGGGAAAGGCCTAAACTAAAAATAGCACTAAAACTTGTAAAAAAAAAATTTTTTCAAGAAAAATTTCATTCTATTAGGGAGATCAGCTCCTCATCTCTATAATGGTGCCTTCATCTGTGTAACAATGCTCAGCTGAGGTACTTTATGCTCCCTTCTGCTTTTTTATAAAAGGGGACAGGTGACTGTTCCGCTGTACAGTTGCTGGCAGCTGCTCCCTGAAGCAGACTGGGATGGTGGGGGCTGTGCTAATCATTTGTGAGTATAATTCCCCCATGCTTGCTTCTCCCCTGTGGTCATTCATGAATATAATTCTCCCTGTTATCACACCCATTACTTTTCATTCAATGCGAAAAAAATCACATTCCACACACATCCTATTGTTCTGGCATAACGAAATCCTGACATTGCTTTAAGATAAGAGGAGGCTGCATACCAAATACTAGTTCTTACTATTTAGGAGGAGTTCTTGAAGAAAGGGACTTAGACAGAGTCACAATTCTAACTTGTATAGTAAGATAAAGGACCTGAACAGTAGGGATCTTACTGAAGATTGTAATTTTCATGAATTTCTGGACAAACTTATAGCATGCTGTAATTGTTGTGCATAGTGATATTGTAGGTTGAGATGCCCTGGAAGCTAAAGTTAGTTGATTGACAAGATTTATGTTGCTTTATCTAAAAAGCATTTAATTCTATATTCCAGGAAACAGTAAATGAAACTGAAAGGCTAGAGATTAGAAACAACGAATAGAAACACAGTTAGCCAGTGGAACTCACTGCTACGAGATATCATGAAGTTCAGAAGTCCAGCAGGATTTGTATGTATGTATTTATAATACACACACTCTCCAAAATTATATTTGGAGACCAGATAATAAAATCTACAGGGCTACAGATTTTCATATTGCAAGATATGAGCCAAGAGCCAAACCCTATTTGCTCTAGTTCAGCTGGAAATTCCCCTCAAAGCAGATTTTTATAAAATTATCTTTTACAAGTTTTCTTGAACCTTCTTAAATGTTTAGTATTGGCCATTACTGGAAACAGCTTGCTAGACTAGCAGATCAATTGGTGTCATCTGATATATGAATTCTTCTGTTTGGATAACAGAGCCTTTTAAAATGTGGGAACCTAGCACTGATATTCTACAGTCTACATTTTCTGGACTCCCACAAAAATCAAATATATGCAGAAGCTGAAAACACTGAAAATGAATGCCAGTTGCCTACTAGTATTTTCATTATCTGCAAATACCACATCAGGAAGTGTGAACATGACTAGAAAGTGGAATGATTTTTTTTTTATAAAGTAACACTGGTTCATGTAAATCAGCACTGAACAATAAAATATATAAGTGAAAAATTTCCTCCAGCCCCATAGAAGACATTTCTTTCTGGTGAAAAGGGGATGACATTGTAAAACATTTGCTGAAAATAAATGATAACTTCTGAGATCTCTTTAAATATCTCAGAGTATTGCATTGTCTGGATAAAGCTAAGCTAAGTATTGTTGTGGTTGGTATACCCTTCTTTGGATGTGGAAGTGTGGTGGCCACATGCAGTAGGTACCCTGGAAAAGCAATGCCATGTCCAAGTAACGCATCCGCTTTTCTGAACATTTTTTTAAAAAGTAGACGCACTCTTTTGCCATCCTTGTAAACCTCGTTCTAGGTGGCATAAGGGATGTGTCAAAAGAGCAAGTTTTTCTGAAATGTGGTGCCATGTAGACATGCCAAATTTCAGAAAAACCTCTTTCAAAACAACATTGGAAAAAGATGTGTAATTTCCATACCGCCAATTGCATATCTTTTTCCGATTTAACTCTGCAGTCTAGACGTAGCCTTAGGGACTGTAACTAGAGCTGTGACTGGTTAGAAAGGGTTCAGTCCCTTGAGTTTGAGCTGGTTCTATTTATGGGGATGGAATAGTGTTCTTCTATGACCAATCAACAGGTTATGAAGACTGATTTATACCCAGACCAGGATTCCATCATCCTCTCTAAATCATGCTGCTTACCTGCCTCTAAGCCACAGGAAGGAAAATGCAATCCTTAAGGCCCACTCTAGTCTTTGAGCCATATCCTCAGCTGGGACAAATCAATATAACTTCATTTTCGGACCTTGGAGTTTTACTAGTATGAAGTTCTTGAAATGTGTGAAATAGTCTCTGCCACTAGTCATGTTTAATTTGACAACACTAACAAAAAAAAAACCTAAACAAAGGAAATTAAACAGTTGTTTTTTTTCTTTGTGAGGCCTCATAGAAGATTTATGACCAGCAAATGAAGTACAATCTGCTAGTTTGGGTGTTTATTGTATTGCATTTACTTAGTCACACATGC
This sequence comes from Pelodiscus sinensis, assembly GCF_049634645.1. Taxonomy (NCBI): domain Eukaryota; kingdom Metazoa; phylum Chordata; order Testudines; family Trionychidae; genus Pelodiscus; species Pelodiscus sinensis. The sequence continues at coordinate 14,537,076 of NC_134716.1, forward strand.
TCTTTTTGAGCTCAATTTGCTTTACTCCTTTATAAATGTGATTTTGTTTAAAATTCCTCCTTGTTGTCATTTGAGGGTCTAGAGCTGTTTGGAAAGCATGTACCTCCAGCCACCCACTCCACCTTTTTTTTCCTTTTTGCAAAACTGTCTGAAATTTTTTATTATCATTTCAATTAGGAATGGAAACAGATTTTGAAATGTGGAAAGTCTCTGCAATTTGAAATTGTCAGGCTGTAACTATGTCCTGTGGGTACTCACGTACCGGGGAAGGGTCTTGAGAGTTCTAGGTTCAATTTCTTGCTCTGTCACAGACTCTTTGTGTGATCTTGAGCAAATTACCTCACCTCTCTGAACATCATACTCCATCTACCATCTGGGGATAATACTTCTATTCTCCATGGCTACGTCTACACTGGCACCCTTTTCCGGAAATGCTTAAAATGGAACAGTTTTCCATTGTAAGTATTTCCGGAAAAAGCGCATCTACATTGGCAGGATGCTTTTCCGGAAAAGCACTTTTTCTGGAAAAGCGTCCGTGGCCAACGTAGACACGCTTTCCCGGAAAAAAGCCCCGATCGTCATTTTCGCGATCGGGGCTTTTTTGCGGAAAAGACTACTGTGCTGGCTACACTGGCCCTTTTCTGGAACAGTTTTTCCAGAAAAGGACTTTTGCCAGAACGGGAGCAGCATAGTTTTTCTGGAAAAACACTGACAATTTTACAGTAGATCATCCTTGCTTTTCCGGAAAAGCAAGCAGCCAGTGTAGACAGCTGGCAAGTTATTCCAGAAAAGCGGCTGCTTTTCCGGAATAAGTGGCCCAGTGTAGACACAGCCCATGTGTTATCCTATTATTTTAATTGCAAGCTCTTCAGCGTAGGGATTATCTCTGTAATGCAAACAATGAACAATGATAAAGCATTTTATTCAAGTCCTCCTGCATGGGCTCTCATTTACCTTTTATTTTTAAGTGAAGGTGACAAGCTATGAGGATGAGAGATGAGAGACCACAGAACAGGCAAAAACCAAGCAAAAATCTAGCCTGGAGGGACCACTTTTATGTGTGGGAAAAAAAAAGTTTTGTGGAAGATTCTGGTTCAGATTTGGTCCTCTCAGACAGATTGTTAAAATATTCATTAACAAGAATTCTTCCATAAGTGTAAGAATTTTGTTAGTGAATATAGCTATCGCTGATTATAATAATTAGAGCTGTAGAGATGCTCAGGCAGCTAGTCAAGGGTGTCATTTTGGACGCATGTGGGGGCAGCAGCCGTGTGCTCTGGGACAGGGCTTGCTTTTCATCCCATTCCCTAGATGCTAAGGGAGTGAGGGGAAAGTGCTTGCATTCCATGCATTCCTCACACCTGGCTGGTGAGCTCTCTTGTGTGAAAGTCAGGTGTGAAAGGCATGCATGGAATGCAATCACTTTTCCCTCACTGCCTTAGCATCTGGGGAATAGGATGAAAAGCAATCCGCATCCTGGAGTGCATGGCTGCTGCCCCCCAACGTGCCCAAAATGGTGACTTTGCAGCTAGTATCCCCCAGAAATTCTGTTCTACTACAGTTTTTATATAGGACCCATGATCATAACTTCCGAAGTCTCTCAGTGTTATACCTACACTGATGCTAGGATGGGCTTCAAATCAATTTGACTGATCAATTTAACACTTGACTTAACTGCATTACAGGACACAAATAAAAGTAATATAATCCTGTGTTGTATTACTAAAAAGCATTCAGTGTTTTTACAACTCCCATAACTTACCTTAATATGCATAAACACTTCTATTCAATCTGATCAAGTTACAATGAATCCCACAGAAAATTAATTTGATTTATTCATACACATAGGCCCATGGTTTTCTGAATTCACTGTGAGCTCCTGTTCTTAGATGCTAGCCTTCGTCTCTGATTGTCTTTGATATTGCTGAGTATCCAAGATCTTGAGTAACTGATGGTGAAGATGTTTTCTTGGATGACATTTAACGCCCTCGATGGCCGGTGAAAGTTTAATCTAATAAAACAAGAATTCAGCATTGCATATACTAGTACCTTAAATTGTGAATAACATATTTGTGATAGGTTCGGTTACAGAGACTATCGCCTCATATGCTAAAATATTACTAAGCCTACTTACCTGCCCTCTGGGGTGTCACACCACTGAGTCCACAAAGCCTCCAGCCTCTTCCAGCATTGTCACAGAGCTGGGGTCACAACTCACAGCAATGCACCACAGATACTGAGATCAGCTCAGCTCTGGGAAGGCTCATTCATAGGGACTTGGTATAGCACTCATATACACAGCCCCACTGGGACCAGAACCCCAGATAAATGCATCTTACTTTGTTTAAAGTTTATACTGAGGAAGCTCATAAATTGTTTCCCCCTTTATCACTGAAAGAAAGATACACAGCTGGGCTACGTCTACACTGGCCCCATAAAACGGAAGAGGCATGCAAAGCAGGTAAGTCAGAATAGGGAAATCCGCGGGGGATTTAAATATCCCCCATGGATTTAAATAAACATGTCTGCCGCTTTTTTTCCAGCTTGGGGAAAAGCCGGAAAAAAGCATCTAGACTGGCGCAATCCTCCGGAATAAAGCCCTTTTCCGGAGGATCTCTTATTCCTACTTTAAGAGATCCTCCGGAAAAGGGCTTTATTCCGGAGGATCGTGCCAGTCTAGACGCTTTTTTCCGGCTTTTCCCCAAGCCGGAAAAAAAGCGGCGGACATGTTTATTTAAATCCACGGGGGATATTTAAATCCCCCAGGGATTTCCCTATTATGACTTACCTGCTTTGCATGCCTCTTCCATTTTATGGGGCCAGTGTAGACGTAGCCCTGTTGTTTCAGTAGCAATTATCATCTGATGAAGTGGGTTTTACCCATGAAAACTCATAATTCTACATATTTTGGTTAGTTTCTAAGGTGCCACAGGACTACTCATTTTTCCAGTAACAATTAGCTACACTAGATTTATTAATAAACAAAATGATTCTATTAAGTATGAAAAGTAGGATTTAAGTGGTTGCAAGTAATAGCAGACAGCTAAGCTTAATGCTAATTATTTATCCTAACAGTAGTTCTAATCATTTTTTCTCACAAGCTAGGAAGCTTTTCAACTTGGCACCAATCTTAGTGTTCAGTTCCAGGTGGCTGCAGCACTTTACAACCTTAGATGGTGAATTGGGGTGTCCAGGTCTCTGCCAGCAGTCCCTATTATCTGGATCCTCATTTATATAGAGATTTTGCTTAAAGTGGGTATCCTTTGTGTTCAGTTTAAACTTTTTTAGACTCCCCATGGAAAAGTGAAGCTTCCAAAATGCGTTCCAGCATCAGAAGACCTGGCCACATATCTTGGTAAGACCATCCATAGTCTAGGTTTACAGGAAAAACAAAGTTATTCACAGATCATTGTGACAACTACCAGGACATTAAGATTATTGAATACTACTAATGGCCCTCACGTAGCATGTCTAGATTAGTAAACATTTGGTATTTCTAACTTCAAATACAGGAATGATACATGCATTCAAACAGAATGTACATGTTCAGCAGATTGTAACTTTTAAAATGATATATTACATGAAGCATTTTGCAAAAAGCTATTTGAGTTATGTCATATTCCTATCCATAAACATATTTCTGTAAATCACAGATCACAATGTTAATCCCAATAAAGCCAAATAAAGAAATTGCCCACTTTATAATCCAAGTTATGGTAGTCTTGGAATCAGAGACACTATTTAAAAACGTATCATTTGTACTCCATCATTTCTACTATTTTCATGGTTAAAAAAAGTTACAGATAGTTATTGAAGGTTTTATTTATGATTTCAAATAAACTATGTGGGATCCTTAAATGATTCAACACAAGAATATTTAAGTGAAACTTATTTATATCAGGAGTCATATGCTGCTGTCCAGGATTCTAGCAGTTTTCTTCATTTATAACACACAAAGAAAAGAAAAAAGGTGAAGGGACTCATCAGAGGGAAAAAAGTACAGGGTTTTATGAAATGCTTTCCAAATCTCTACCACTTTCTTTTACCTTTTTCATTGTTTTTGTTCTGTTTATCATATGAGTATTACCTGGGCTATTTTTGCAGGGGCACAGGAACTTTATAGCAATCCTGTCTCCTTTGATTTCCTCATTTACTACATGATTTTTTTACAAGTGTGTCCAACTGTGTAAACACAAAGCACAATTTTTTAATCTTAATGTTCAGGATTTGCTTTACTGAAAAAAATCAGAAAAAGCAAGAAAAATATAGAAGCCCAAATAGTTCTGTTACTGGAATATGCACCAATACATTTTGTCTAGATTGTTATAATAATGGTATAATTTATTTAAGTGTAATGTCATGCCAGAATATTAATGGAGTAAAGAGAATCTCTGGGACCTACTATAAAGAGTGAAATTAAGTTGAGTTAAATTTCCAGAGACTTGAGAGAATCATGGAATGAAAAACAAGTTAAAAACTGAGCTCTAATAGTCTGAATTTTATTCTTACTATATCACCAGTAGGCTCAAGAGTAAAGAGGTCATAAGTGGAGAAAAAGGAGAAGACAACTGCAAAGCAACTACTGTCTGACTTAAAAATAAGAAAGGTCCAGATGTTTTGTGAACAGGAAAGTAAGCTACCTGCTGTTGGGAGCTCTAACTTTAGATCTATCAGTTGTGTCTGCATAGCTGAGAAATTGCTAGAAGGCAGAGTTTTGAGAGACAGTTTGAAGTACAAAGTATCTCTCTAGGTATCATTGTGTGTGAAGCATTACCACTTGGAATGTGTAAGCAAGGAATTGAGGAGGCATTGATAGGCAGACAGGTTGCGCCAGGTGATGAATCCAGGATGGTACTGAGGTTATTGATGGAGACCAGTAACAAGGGAGGTGGCAAATGTTTGAGACTGGTCTTTCTTCTCAAGAGAATTATTTCTGTAAGACTCCCATCTTTGCATGTGTATGCAACACACATATAATACGTTCATCTGTCAAACTGAAGTTTTCACATATTGTATATGATGAAGTAGGATGCAGACAACAAAAACTTATGCCCAGGGGTGCCGACTGACTTGCCAGGCTCGTGGGCAAACAGGGAGCTGGCTCTGCACTCCTGGAAATGGCAAGGCCTCGGGCGGATGGGAGAAGCTATCCCTCAGGGACTGCCCTGAAAGCACATCAACCTGTCCCCTCCCTGCAGCCCTCAGAGCTGCTTGGAACACACTGCCCAGCACTGTGGCACATATTTCAAGGGCTCAGTAGCACTGGTAGTGGCTGGAAGCCTCGGGCCTTTTTTAATCACCGGGTTCTGAGGCAGTTGTCCCCTTTATACCTCCCCGTCAGTGCCTCCTTATTATCAATGCATTTGTTAGTCTTAAAGTGCCATGGGACTCCTTGTTGGTTTTTCTGAAAGGGTATGTCTACACTAGCCCCCTAGTTCGATCTAGGTAGGTTAATGAGGGTGACCGAAATTGCAAATGAAGCACAGGATTTAAATATCCTGCACTTCATTAGCATGTTCCCAGCCGGAAGCCATTTTAGAAATTGACTAGCCCGAAGTATACTCGCGGCAGTGAAACGGGATTCTGATTTAAAGCCCTAAATCGAATTAGCTGGTAAACCTCATTGCAGGAGGAATACCAGCTAATTCGATTTAGGGCTTTATTTCGGAATCCTGTTTCACTGCTGTGTGTAGACATGGGCAATAACTTTGGGCTAGTCAATTTCTAAAATGGCAACCAGCTGGGAACATGCTAAAGAAGCATGGGATATTTAAATCCCACGCTTCATTTGCAATTTCGGTCACCCTCATTAGCCTCCCTAGATCGAACTAGAGGATTAGTGTAAACATACCCAAACAGACTAAAACTTGATGCCTTTCTTTGAGGTACTTGGCTAATAAGAAGACAGCATTTTACATTGAGATATGCAATGTGCAAAAGTTCTGTGGGGAATTCAAATGAGAAACTACTAGCTATGTTTTGTAATTTATCCTTTTAAATCATTTTCTGTACCTGGAAGATAGCTAATGTGCTGCCAATTTTTAAAAAGGGCTCTAGACATGATCCTGGCAATTATAGGTCAGCAAGTCTCACTTATCACTATGAAAATTGGTTGAAAGAAGAGAATTGTCAGACACACAGATGAACATAATTTGTTGAGGGAAAAGTCAACATGTTTTCTGTAAAGGGAAATCATGCCTTGTCGATCTACTAGAATTCTTCGAGGGAGTCAACAGGCATGCGGGCAAGATTGATGCAGTGGACATAGAGTACTGAAATTTCCAAAAAGCCTTTGACAAGGTCCCTCACCAAGGCTCTTAAGCAAAGTGAGCTGTCATTGGATAAAAGGGAAGGTCCTATCATGGATTGATAACTGGTTAAAAGATAGGAAACAAAGGGTAGGAATAAATGGCAAGTTCTCGGAGAGGTAAGTAGTGGTGTCCTGCAGAGGTCTATACTTGGACAAATCCTTTTCAGCCTATTTATAAATGATCTGGAAAATAAGTAAACAGTGAGGTGGCTAATTTGCAGATGATACCAAAGTGTTCAAGATTGTAAGTCCAAAGTAGACTGTGAAGAACTTTCACAGAGCTCACTAAACTACGTGACTGAGTAACAAAATGGCAGATTAAATTCAGTCTTGATAAATGCAAAGTAATGCATGCTGGAAAACATCATCCCAATTATATGTATAAAATGGAGACTAAATTAGCTGTTACCACTCAAGTGAGGGATCCTGGAGTCATTGTGAATAATTCTCTGAAAACATCCACTCAATGTGGATTCTCTGAAAATATCCACTCAATCCAGCATCAGTCAAAAGAGAAAAAGGAATGTTGGACATCATTAAGAAAGGGCTAGAGAGTAAGCATGTGCTAGCTTAGGTTTATCATGTTGGCAGGGAAGGGGTCATACATTTAAGGTGTTTCTGGTGGATTTGGGGTTATTTGAACAAATAAAGTGGAATTATATTGTAAAGTTGTTGCACAAATCTAAGCAGATCCGCTATGGAACGAGGTGTACAGCTAGTTCGGATTAGAAGCCTAATCCGAACTAGCTAGTCCGTGCCACATGTAGCCGCGCAGCACGGGGTCCGAACTAGCTGGCATTTAAAAATGGCGCCGGCCGGCTTCATGCAAATGAAGCCCGGGAAATTCAAATCCCGGGCTTCATTTGCAAGTGCGGATGACTACATTACCCCCGCTAGTTCAAACTAGCGGGGTAGTGTAGACATACCCTCTGAGAGGTAAGGTACTCCTTAACGTGAAAGGGCTTCTAAGAATCTGGCCCCAAGATATTTTTAATTAAAACAGCAGGATGTAACAACATCATGTTCAGAATAGTTATATGGTCAGAATAGTTACAGCTGGCATATTACTCTTTCATTTGCTGTTTTTAAAAAGTAAGACAGGAAAAGAATGCTAGTTTGATAAAGTATTGAACAGAAGCATTCTTTATACTTCCAGTTGTTATGTTTCTATAATCGGGTTAGTTCAGCTGAGATTTTTATTTTCCATTCTTCTATGAATAATAAAAATAATGTCAATTAATAAAATATATGAGACCTCTTGGCAGAAAATGGAACATCATGAAAATTTCCTCTGGGTTGTTAAATTAACATAAACAAAATGTTCCAGAAGAACACAGTGTTCTTCTTTTGTCTAGTTTTTTCCTTTCCTTTATATTATGTTTGCTTCACCTTCTCTTTCTCCTGTTAGCTGAATTCAGCAGTGCAGACCCATAGAACACAATTTTTACAAACTAGCTGACTGACTTCTAGGCAGACTGACTGTCTGCCATGACTGATGACCCACCCTTGCCAAAAGCACAGAGCAGCGAAGCAACTTCCCCAGGTTCATCCTGTAGGCTTGTGGAACATTGAGGAACAGAATCCAGGTATCCTGAGTATCTCTGTAGTGTGCCATACTGCCTCTTTTCCTCTGTCGATGGGGAAATTTAGACGATGGAGTAATTATAAATATCCAAACAAAAATATCTGGAAAACTGTTAAAGGTACTGATATGTGATTTGAGCCATGTCTGTAAATATTTTGAATAATGTAGCATTGACCTCTAGAACTCATTGACACAAGATGATGCTGAGGGCAAGAGCTTAGTGTTTTCAATAATAGGAATAGGCAAATAGATTGATAACAGGAAAATGAACAGGTACATAAGAAAAGAGCTTTATACAATTTTGAGGATATAAATCCTCATGTTTCAGGAGACTAATCTCTTGTTGCTAAGAATAAAAGTGACCAGATAGGCATATTTTTCCATAAGTGAGCATTCCTCTGAAGTACCTGGTATCGATTACAGTCAGAGACAGGATACTCAACTGGATAGACATTAGGTCTGTTGCCATATGGTGCGGGTTATGTTCTTGTACCTAGCACTGAAATATTTCTATGTAGCAGAAACCCCAAACATCACAAATAGTTCATAATCTAGACCCTCTACATAGTGATGTTTCAGGGGTGCTAGTAAATGTTAAGAATTCTGCACCCAGATTTTGCGAGCTTATGCTTTTCCCCTACAGCTGGCTGTTTTCAAGATTGAATTATTCAGTTCACCATCAGCAATATGAATGAATTTCTAAAGATACAGACCTATTGCTTTCATCCTGAAAACTGAACTGAAGCAACAGCATGTCAGAACATATGGCCCTACAGAATCTGAAGATCATAATATTTGTGAAGATAGCCATGACCTTGACTTTTAGAAAGGACAGAGTCACTGTTCTTTCACTCCCCTGGCAGATATACAAAAAATACCATTATGTGTGATTTACAGAGCCATGCTAGGAATCTATCAGAAATACTGATTTGTGTTCTGGTTTTTGTTTGTTTGTTTGTTTCTTTGTTTGTTTTTTGGAGTAGGGGAAAAGGACATCTTTTCATGACATTTCAAGTTTAGCTACTAAATATAGTGCAGCTTTGTTAAACATATTTTAAATCAAGTTTATTAAGACAATATTTCATTTCCACATGTTATTATACCACTTTCCTACTCCCTGGAGAAATATGCTTTTTTTTTTTTTTGGCCTTTTGACAAGAGTGCCAGTTGGAAAAGTAATAGCATTTCAAGCCGTATCAGAATATAAACAAACATATTCAATCTAATAGTTCTACCCATTGAGACTGAACTGTTGCAGTCCATTATATGTGCCATTCTACAACTCTGTTAACAAAATTTTAATAGTCATGTTAATGCAAAACTAAGATTAACATTTATGTCAAAGTGCAACCCACACACAGAAAGGATTTTTGCACTTAATACCTTTAAATAGAATGCAACAGGGTGAACCAGGTTCAAAAGCCCCCTGCTGGAGGCCTCAGAATCTTGCCACACCCATCCCAAGAAAGGAGCAGTGGAGTTAGATCCTCCAAGTAGGCTAGAGAGGCTGTGGTAGAAACACCCAATCAGAGAGTCTATAGGGCGTAGCCTATTGGGACCCAGGGACTACAGAACTAGAAATAGTCAATGCCTTCTTGGAGTCAGAGGCATGTAAATGATGTTCCTGGAAAGCGAAAGGACACTGCAATGTCATGCACAGCACAGTGCTGGCAGGGATCGGGGAGCATGAAAAAACTCCTTGCTAGCTGCTGGGCCTGAACTCAGAAGAGCAAAAGGTGAAGCATCAGTGAAGGTTGGGGCCATGGGTAAGTGGTCCAAGGAACTGAAAGCAGTTTTATTTAAGGGACATGGCAACAGGTAGCTACTATACTTAGGGTTCCTGGACTGGGACCCAGAATAGTGTGTGGGCCTCTGAGGAAGCAATACTAAAATTTGACGCTGAGTATTGGAATGGGGGATTCTTTTGACACCATTCTGAAAGAGATCTTTTTAGCTATTTTCTTAAGAAAATAGGCCTGATCGTCCACTGTCTGGTACCTTCTTGTAGTCTGTCAGGAGCTGGCCACCTGAGCCCACCCTGAGGAGGAGTCACAGTGATGGCCAGCTCCTGTTTTCTCTCGCCCTTCTGAGGGAACCACGCTGGAACCAGAGTAACCAATGACCCTTCCAGCGTCTACCTCCCTCAGGGTGTATTCCCCACATCCGGGTTCGCCTTCTCACCCTGGCCTATTCATCCCCTTTACCCTTGGCTGGTTCAATGGCCTGCACCCAGGGTCCACAGTTCAGCCCTACAATTAGTCCTTCACCCTTGGCCAGTTATGGCCTGTACCCAGGGTCCACAATTTGGCTCTATACCTTGTCCAGGTCCAAGTTTCAGTTCAACAGCTCTGTAGCAGCTCCAATCCAGGGGCCTTACTCCTGCCCAACGAAGAACTCTGACTCCTCTGAGAGCAGTGGTAGGGGGAACTGGGCCTTCCCTCACCTCCAGGTCCTGGCCTAGGGCTCTAAAGGTAGCGGCAGCCACTGCTACCTGGCTGATAGGGGCTATACCCCAAAACCTGTCAACCTCTTGGGCTTCCGTACCTGCCCTGGGCCACTTCCTACCTGCGCTAGGGCCTACCTCCCTTCGCTTGATTTGAGGGAAAACACTCTCTCAGGCTTGGCATCCTACATCTTCCTCAGCATCTGGCATCCTCTGAGGGTATGTCTACACTACAAAGTTAATTCGAACGAACGGACGTTAGTTCGAATTAACTTTCATAGGCGCTACACTAGCGCTCCGCTAGTTCGAACTTAATTCGAACTAGCGGAGCGCTTAGTTCAAACTAGGTAAACCTCATTTTACGAGGACTAAGCCTAGTTCGAACTTACTAGTTCGAATTAAGGGGTGTGTAGCCCCTTAGTTCGAACTAGTGGGAGGCTAGCCCTCCCCAGCTTTCCCTGGTGGCCACTCTGGCCAACACCAGGGAAACTCGTATGCCCCCCTCCCGGCCCCGGACCCCTTAAAGGGGCACGGGCTGGCTATGGTGCCCGTGCCAGATACAAGCCTGCCAGCACCCAGCTAGCAGACCCTACACCTGGCACGGCTTGAGCCAGCCACCCGATGCCCCCCCAGCCCTCCCTCTCTTCCCGGGACCAGGCTGGCGGCTCCCGGGAGCTTGCCCGGAACCGCAAGAGGCGAGCACCCGCCTGGTCTAGTGCGGACATCGTGGACCTCGTCCGCAACCTCCGCACTAGGCACAGGAAAGCAGCCGTCTAGGGCAGGATAGCTGCCAGCCTGGCCACCCAGGAGCAGGTGTGCATGAAAATCAAGGTGGTACACTGAGACCCCCAATCCTGAGCTTACAATGGCCGTCCTGGGTCAGACCAAAGGTCCATCTAGCCCAGTAGCCTGTCTGCCAACAGTGGCCAACCCTAGGGACCCTGGAGGGGATGGACCAAAGACAGTGACCAAGCCATTTGTCTCGTGCCATCCCTCTCCAGCCTTCCACAAACTTTGGGCAGGTATACCACTCCTACCCCCGGCTAATACCACTCCATGGACCCAACCTCCATCACTTTATCTCATTTCTCTTTAAACTCTGTTCTAGTTCTAGCCTCACAGCCTCCTGCAGCAAGGAGTTCCACAGGTTGACTCTTTGCTTTGTGAAGAAGAACTTTCTGTTACTAGTTTGAAGCCTGCTACCCGTTCCTTTCCTTTGGTGTCCTCTAGTCCTTCTATTATGGGAACTAATGAAGAACTTTTCTTTATGCACCCTCTCCACCCCACTCATGCTTTTATAGACTTCTATCCTACCTCCCCTCAGTCTCCTCTTTTCTAAGCTGAGAAGTCCCAGTCTCTTTAGCCTCTCTTCATATGGGACCTGTTCCAAACCTCTCATCATTTTAGTTGCCCTCCCCTCTCCCACCCTCTCTCTTCCCCTCTCCCACCTCCTTTTCCCAGTCTCCCCTAGTTTTGTTCAATAAAGAGAGATTCTATTTTTGACCACACGTTTTCTTTATTTTGTACATCAGGAAGGGGGGCTAGGGAAGGGTAAGTGGAAGGAGGTGAGGGAGGAATGGGGTACGAGCCCCCAATGGGAAGGACTGGGTTGGCTCTGTGGGATTCTGGGGGTGGAAGCTCTCCTGCAGCCCCCCAATTGCCCCCTCTCCCCAGATGGCAGCCTGCGGCAAGTGCAGCTGGGGTGATGGCCGAGTGCTGTGATGTGCCCAGTGTGGGCACTCAGGGCACTCCAAGCCAGGACTGCTTTGCAAGCGGGGCACCCCTGAGAACTGTCTGTCCGGGGTGGGGGTCGGGTTCCTTTAAGCACAGCCCTCGGCTAGCCTGAGGCAGCAGCTCCATGCTCTAAGTCCTCATCTGATTCCCTGCCGGCACTGCTTCCGGCCATCCTTAACCTCCGATCAGGGTCCACTCTGTGTGGACATGCTAGTTCGAATTAGCAAAACGCTAATTCAAACTAGTTTTTTAGTCTGGATCCGTTAGTTCGAATTAACTAATTCGAATTAAGTTTGAATTAGCGCTCTAGTGTAGACATGCCCGTACTCATCCTGCCGGTGGGGAGGCTCTGGGGGAGTGTCAGGAGGCTCATGGTTCAACCTGTGTCGATACCCTATCAGGCCAACCACTCCCAGAGCCCTAGGCGGTGTGGAGGCTGGGAAACCCCCGTCCTCTGCCTGGTCAGATGGCGTTTCGCCAGCCGGCTCTGTGTCCTCCCCGTGTGCTCTCCACGCCACCAGCATTTAAAGCTCCCAGCATGCACTGGAGCATGCGCAGCAGCAGCATGGGGGAGGGGCAAGATAGCTGCACTCGTTAGCTGCTGCTCCGTCTCAAGGATGGGGCCGCCGTGCACCATCACTTAGTCACTTAAACTCGGGTGAAGTGCTACTAATCAAAATTTCTGATAACATCCATTTTGCATAAATGATAACCCAAGGTAGGCAGTGGAGAACCAGGCCAAGACCATCCAGTATATTTTATAGATTCCAGTAAGGTTCAATGAGCCAGAGTCATGCTGGGAGAAGGTGACATGACATACAGAAGGACAGAGCATAATGCCTTAAGGTTGTTGATGAGTGCAACTGACACCAGTAGTGTTCTGAAACTGCATGTTTCTTCTCTGAAAGTGGAATCATACCCAAGTCCCATGTACCATCTTCTAGTACCGTGGTCAGTAATAGGTGATCACTTTGGGTACGTCTACACTACAGCGCTAGTTCGAACTAACTTAGTTCGATTTAGTTAATTCGAACTAAGCTAGTTCGAACTAACACATCTAGAACTAAAAACTAGTTCGAACTAGCGTTTTGCTAGTTCGAACTAGCAAGTCCACATTGAGTGGACTCTGAACAGGGCTTAAGGATGGCCGGAAGCAGTGCCGGCAGGGCATAAAAGGAGGACTTAGAGCATGGAGATGCTGTCTCAGGCTAGCCGAGGGCTGCGCTTAAAGGGTCCCGACCCCCACCCCGGACACACAGTTCTAAGGGGTGCCCCGCTTGCAAAGAAGTTCTGGCTTGGAGTGCCCTGAGTGCCCACACTGGGCACATCACACCACTCGGCCATCAGCCCGGCTGCACTTGCCGCAGGCTGCCATCTGGGGAGAGGGAGTAATTGGGGGGCTGCAGGAGAGCTTCCACCCCCAGAAGCCCGCAGAGCCAGCCCAGTCCTCCCCATCGGGGGCTCGTACCCCATTCCTCCCTCACCTCCTTCCACTTACCCTTCCTTAGCCCCCCTTCTTATTGATGTACAAAATAAAGATAACGTTTCTTCCAACATTGACTCTGTCTTTATTGAAAAAAAACTGGGGGAGACTGGGAAAAGGAGGTGGGAGAGGGGAAGAGAAAGGCTGGGAGAGGGGAGGGCAACTAACATGATCAGGGGTTGGGAACAGGTCCCAGATGAAGAAAGGCTACAGAGACTGGGACTGTTCAGCTTAGAAAAGAGGAGACGGAGGGGGGACAGGATAGAGGTCTCTAAAAGCAGGGGTTGGGTGGAGAGGGTGCATTCAGAAAAGTTCTTCCTGAGTTCCCATAAAGAAGGACTAGAGGACACCAAAGGAAAGGAATGGGTAGCAGGCTTGAAACTAGTAAGAGAAAGTTGTTGTTGTTGACAAAGCAAATAGTTAACCTGTGGAACTCCTTGCTGCAGGAGGCTGTGAAGGCTAGAACTAGAACAGAGTTTAAAGGGAAGTGAGATAAAGTGATGGAGGTTGGGTCCATGGAGTCCTATTAGCCAGAGGGTAGGAGTGGTGTCCCTGCCCAAAGTTTGTGGAAGGCTGGAGAGGGATGGCACGAGACAAATGGCTTGGTCATTGTCTTCGGTCCATCCCCTCCAGGGTCCCTAGGGTTGGCCGCTGTTGGCAGACAGGCTACTGGGCTAGATGGACCTTTGGTCTGACCCAGTACGGCCATTGTAAGCTCAGGGCTCAGGGTCGGGGGTCTCAGTGGACCCCCTTGATTTTCATGCACACCTGGTCCTGGGTGGCCAGGCTGGCAGCTCTCCTGCCCTAGACGGCCACTTTCCTGTGCCTAGTGCGGAGATCGTGGACGAGGTCCACGATGTCCGCACTAGCCCAGGAAGGTGCCCGCCTCTTGCGGTCCAGGGCAAGCTCCCGGGAGCCGCCAGCCTGGTCCCGGCAAGAGGGGGTGGGCTGGGGGGCATCGGGTGGGTGGCTCTGTGCCGTGCCAGGTGCAGGGTCTGCTAGCTGGGTGCTGGCAGGCTTGCACCTGGCACGGGCACCGTAGCCAGCCCGTGCCCCTTTAAGGGGTCCGGGGCCGGGAGGGGGGCATAGAGTTTCCCTGGTGTTGGCCAGAGTGGCCACCAGGGAAACCTGGGGAGGGCTAGCCTCCCACTAGTTCGAACTAAAGGGCTACACAGCCCTTAGTTCGAACTAGCTAGTTCGAACTAGGCGTTAGTCCTCGTAAAATGAGGTTTACCTAGTTCGAACTAAGCGCTCCGCTAGTTCGATTCAAATTCGAACTAGCGGAGCGCTAGTGTAGCACCTATTAAAGTTAGTTCGAACTAACGTCCGTTAGTTCGAACTAACTTTGTAGTGTAGACATACCCTTTGTTAGTAGCTGTCAAGCAATCAAATTAGGACTATATAGGAAAGCTGGTCAGGAAAACTGCTTACCGTGCCAGCTTCCACAGTACAAATCTCCAGAGACTTCTATGGTGTAGATTCTGTGGTACACTTGATTACTGTAAGATGTGCAGAATTGGTTAGTGTGGTATTGCAAAGGATTTACACAGGAGAATGGCTAAGTAAGAGTTAACTTTGGAGAGTGGGAGACAGGCAGGAAGAGATCCAAGGCCAACCCCTCCTTCAGCATCTCCTTCACAGAACTATTAATTTCCCTAACTTATAAAATATTCAGCACATTGTATGAAGACTAAACCAACACACGTCTCTGTTCCCAGCTTTTAGGAGAAAGAGAAATTCCTCCTGTTAGGGTTTATAGTCACTGTAAGCTTCAATGTGATTGCTAAGTCAATGAGTGATAAGTCGTCAAGGAGAGAGTCTGAAAAAGGTTTCCTATGTTATAGCTCACAGCTTTTATGCTACAGAAATCTGATTTATTTCTGTATTTCTGTACCTCACTAACAAGACACTCTGGTGAGATGTTAATCTCTGCAGACTGCTCTTCCCCTGCAAAAAAAAAAAAAAAAAAAAAAAAAGCGCACAGCATTCCTGGAAGATATTTTAATGAGGCATAGGAAGCAGCATATCCTTATCTATGTCTCATTCTGAAATGAAAGCAGTAGACTTTGTTAAGACAATTTTACTGCTGATATTAAAGAAAAGTAACCAAAAAGAAAAGTGCTTTCAGAAATATTCTAGTGACATATTTCCTCATGATTCCAGAGTTGCTCCCTGACATTTTCTCTAGTATGATTGCTCCTGAATTTGGGTATAAAAAGAAGATCCCAAAGCTGCAGAGGAAGGAAGCCGGGGGGGAGGGTGGGAAGGGGGGAAAGAAGGAGCCAGGAACGGCTCAGTGTGCTCCCCGGTAGAGCGAGAGGAGCTGGTTGTCTGGACTGTAAACTTTGTAAATAGAAGGTGGTGGGAACTTACAATAAAAGCATGGGGGACTACACCAGAAGGCTTGCTGACTGATCTGTGGACCAGCCGGTGCATTGGACCAAGGGGCCTGAGTGGGGACTCCGCCACACTAAGCTTTTCCTAGACCTAAAGCTGCAAATTAAAAGCTCATTTCTTTTGAAACGCTTGGATCTTATATCTTTATTCCCTCACTACCTATTTTGTGTCACACTGTGCACTGCAACATGGTTCTCCTTGTTCTTCTGATAGAGGGTATGTCCATTCTGAAACAAGAGTAACAGCCATTTTTCCAACAAAGCCTGAGTTATGTCCACACTGCAATTGCATTCCTCCAAAAGTAAATAGAACAGAGGGGTTTTTCCAGTGTTGGTAATCCTTTCTATGAGAAAGAAGCCTTTTTCAAAAAGAGTTCTTTCGGAAAAAGGTGTGTGTGGACGGGGAAGAGGGAGTTCTTTTGAAAGAAGAGGAAAGAGGAAAAAGCAAAGGTGCCTCTCCATCCATAATAATCATAGCTTAAATGCGAGAAGTAGTGTCCATTCAGTGTGGCCGCTACCTTTCGAAAAAGCAGGTCGCTTTTTTGATGCTCTTTTGTGTGTGGATGCTCTCTTGGAAGAAGTTGTTTTGGATGATCACTTCCGAAAAAAGTTCTAAAAGAAGCCTGCAGTCTAGACATAGTCAGAGTCTGATACAAAGCCCATTGAAATCAATGAAAAGATTCTCACTGACTTCATCAGCCTTCGGATCAGCCCTCTAATCTCCCACAAGCAACACTGTATCCTTTTCTCTGCTGCCCCTGTCAAGCAGTCTTGAACCAGCTTATGAACATGCATACTAACTTCAAGGCAGAGTGTAAGGAAACATGACACAAACCCCAAATTTGTTTTGAGTTCTAAATGTAGATTTTGCCAACCAATTATCCAGTGTAAACTCCTTAGGCATTGTAATGGCATAACATGAAGTCACAGACAGTTCTGTTGGGTATTCTGAAGTGATCTTATTTTTCAGCAAAGATTACAGCAGTGTTCAGTAGTGTCCCAAATGACCAGGAGTGATGTTGTGGTATCCTCTGCACTGAGGATACCTCCCATGGGAGGGAACTCCATTCATTAGGAAAAATCAGGTGTTAGTAATAGGGGATTTGATCATTAGAAATATAGACAGCTGGGTTTGTGATGACCAGAGGAACTGTATGGTAATTTGCCTGCCTGGTGCAAAGGTTGTGGATCTCTCAAGACATCTAGAAAAACTTGTGTACAGCCAGTGGTAGTGGTACATGTAGGTACCAATGACATAGGGAAAGGTAGGAGACAGGTCCTGGAGGCCAAATTTAGGTTGGTAGGAAAGAGATTGAAATCCAGGACCTCTATGGTACCATTATCTGAAAGGTTCCAGTTTCATGTGCAGGATCAGGTAGGTAAGCGAGCTTCAGAGTCGCAATGTGTGGATGAGATGACGCTGCAGAGAGGAGGGGTTTAGATTTCTTAGGAAACTTGGGAAACTTTTGGGAGAAGGGAGATTATACAGGAAGCGTGGGCTCCACCTAAACCAATATGGAACCAAATTGCTGGCACTTAACATTACAAATGTTGTAGAGTAGTTTTTAAACTAAGGACTGGGGGAAAGCTGACAGGTGTGGAGGAGCACATGGGTCAGACAGAGGGTATATTAATAAAGATTCTCTGTGTAAAGAGAAGAGAATGGAGAATGATAAAGTATGGGTAAGATCAAATGAGAAACAATCAAATGAAAAAGAGTCTAATACATCAGGAAATGGCAGACAGTTAAATAGTGACAAATGTTTCAAGTGCTTATACACAAATACTAGAAATCTAAATAATAAGATGGGTGAACTAGAGTGCCTTCCATTAAAGGAGGATATTGATATAATAGGCACCATAGAAACTTGGTGGAATGAGGACAATCAATGGGACATACCAGGATACAAAATATGTTGGAAGTATAGAACAGGTCATGCTGGTGAGGGAGTGGCACAATACATGAAAGAAAATGTAGAATCAAATGAAGTAAAAATCGTAAATGAACCAAAATGTTCTATAGAATCTCTATGAGTAGTAATTCCATGCTATAATATAGGAATATAGCAGTAGGGATATATTATCGACCTCCTGACCTGGATTGTGATAGTGACTATGAAATACTAAGGGAGATTAGAAAGGCTGTCAAAATAAAAAACTCAATAATTGTGGGAGTTTCAACTATCCCCATATTGAATGGGTATATGCCACCTAAGGATGGGATGTAGAGATAAAATTTCTTGATACCTTCAATGACTGCTTCTTAGAGCAACTGGTTCTAGAACCCACAAGGGGAGAGGCAATTCTTGATTTAGTCCTAAGTGGAGTGAAGGATTTGGTCCAAGAGGTAAATATAACTGGACCTATTGGAAATAGTGACCATAATGTAATAAAATGTAACATCTCTGTGGTGGGAAAAACACCTCAGCAGCCCAACACTGTGGCATTTAATTTCAGATAGGGGAACTACAGAAAAATGAGGAAGTTAGTTAAACAGAAATTAAAAGGTACAGTGACAGAAGTAAAATCCCTGCAAGCAGCTTGGAAGCTTTTCAAAGACAACATAATAGAGGCCCATCTTAAATGTATACCCAAAATTAAAAAACACAGAAAGGGTATGTCTAGACTACATGTTTTTAAATACATATTTAAATAATCCCCACTTCATTAAAATAAACATGGCCGCTGCGCTGTGCCAACAATCAGCTAATCTGGCACAGTCTAGTCGTGGATTTGTCAGCTGGGGAAGCCTTTGCCGACTGATCCCTTATGCCTCGTGAAACAAGGTTTACAGGATCGGTCAGCAAAGGCTTTCCCGGCCGGCAGATCCGCATCTAGACTGCTGCGCTGTGCTGGATCAACTGATCGTCAGCACAGCGCGGCGGCCATGTTTATTTTAATGAAGCGGGGATTATTTAAATCCCGCTTCTTTGCCTATGCTGGGTAAACTAGTTTACATGGCTCCGTCAACGGAGCTATGTAGTCTAGACATACCCTAAGAGAACCAAAAAAGTGCTACCATGGATTAACAACCAAGTAAAAGAAGCAGTGAGAGATAAAAAGGCATCTTTTAAAAAGTGGAAGTTAAATCCTAGTGAGGGAAATTGAAAGGAACATAAACTCTGTCAAACTTAGTGTAAAAATTTAATAAGAAAAGCCAAAATGGAATCTGAAGAACGGTTAGCCAAAAAATCATAAAGAAATAGCAAAATGGGCTTTTAAGTACATCAGAAGCAGTGAGGTTCTTGAACAATCGAGATGTCAAAGAAGCACTCAAAGATAATAAGGTTATTGTGGAGAAACTAAATAAATTCTTCAGGGCCGAGGATGTTAGGGAGATTCCCAAACCTGAGCCATTATTTTTAGGTGACAAATCTGAGGAATTGTCCTAGTCTGAGGTGTCAGTAGACCTTACATTACAGATTGCGAGGCAATCAGATACTGCAGTACTGAGGCCACATCAGAACCTCAACTATATAGGCAACAGACATTTTACTGCAGAGAGCCCTGGTGTTGAGGTCCTAGGTATAGTTTATATGGTTAAATACTGTCATTGTACAGTGACTTACTTTTCCTAGTGGAGAGGATAAATGGTGAGAGAGTTACTTTTTCAATTCAAGGAAGTATTAAAGGAAAAAAACCTCGTTAATGGTTTTTCTAGGAAATGTTAATCTCTAATGCTGATTTTTATTAAAATGACATATCTGTTGGTATAAAAATGTGTCTATGGCTATTATTTATCTGGATATGAATATAAATGACAGCCTTTTCAGCTTTATCATCTGAGCTAAAAAATGTTCTTCTCTCACCAAAGAGGGCCAGATTTGCTGTTCCCTTTCTAAAGAAGTTAGAGGATGGATATGATAGAAAAGAGGCATGCCTTCCCATGGGGTTTGAAGTATATCTAGAAGCTATCAAATCCTGCAAAATACAAGATGCCTTTTTCATTGAGTATAAAACTCCATCGTGTTTTCTGTACGTTATCTGAAATAAGCACACATCACTCAACTTTTTCATCTTGGCCAGGTTTATCAAATGCTGCAGAAGTAGATTCTCTTGTAATGGGAAGCAGGGTGAATATTATTTATTAGGAAATTATATAATTCTCTGCATGATTGTAGTTCTTTTCTTGGGCAGCCACTGCCATCTGACAATTCAGCTGTGAACAGTCAGCAAACAAATGCTTCAGTATGAAAAGTAAATTGGTTGATTTCAGTTTTCACTCCTAGCAATTTTGATTTGGAAATAAAAATCATTCTCCATCTGCTGGGGCCTGACTATCTTCTTAGTACCATAAATATAAACAGAATTTAGTGAGAGTTGAGGAAGTTTAAGTAGGTGTAGAGATGCACCAGATTTAGTGATCTGCTCCTTCTATTTCTCCACCTGGAACAGAAGACTGACACTGTCATCCTTCATATTGAGGAACTAGTATTCACCTTGCACTGAAATCCAGACATATGCCCTAGCCCTTATAATTGCAGCCTTGTCCTGCCAAATTATAGTACAACTAAGAGATGTGCTTTGTACCTTTTTCAAACAACAAGTTTCACAGCATTAGCCTCTTTACAATATGTCTATGTTGCACAAATAGGTGTGTTGTTAAGTTAGCCACCTCAGATTCAAGTACCAGTGAAGACATGGCAACTCAGCATTTAACTTTAACAGCTCAAGTTCATTGGCGTTGAATTTCAGCTGTTAACCCAAGTTAAAAGTCATGTCTTTGTTACTGTATTAATCCCACAGACCGAGAACATTCTTAAAACTGAAATACCCATGCAGAAAAGTGAAAAAACAGATCAACAGAGCCAAAAAAGTACCCACACATGAACTACTTCAAGAGACGCCAAGAAAAGAAAACAGAATACCACTTGTCATCACCTATAGCCCACAACTTAAATCCATTATCAACGATCTACAACCTATCCTGGAAAACGACTCCTCACTCTCACAGGACTTGGGGGACAGGCCAATCCTCGCCTACAGACAATCCCCTAGCCTCATACAAATTCTTTCGAGTAACCACTCAGCACACCTTCATCATACTCGTCCAGGAACCCACCCTTGCAATCAACCCCAATGCCAACTCCATCCTCACATCTGTACAAGCGATACTATCACAGGTCCTAACCACATCAGCCACCACATAGAAGCTCATTTAACTGCACATCTACTAATGTGATCTATGCCAGCAATGCCCCTCTGCTATGTATATTGGCCATACTGGACAATCTCTATGGGAAAGAATTAATGGACCCAAATCAGATCTCCAAAAAGGTAACACACTGAGACCTGTCGGAGAACATTTTAACTTGTCTGGGAACTTATTAATAGATCTCAAATCATCATACTGTTTCAGGCCAATTCCACAAGCCAACTCCCATGGAAGCTTTCGAATTTAACTTCATTTCTATCACAAAAGTATGAATAAAGACATTGGCTGGATGGCCCGCTACATTCCACATCCTACTGACATAAAAAACCAAACAATGGGTACTTAAGAACATTTTGCAACTTTTCCATCAGCTTCATATAGAATGGAGACTCTAATTGACTATTTCTTTCCCTTTTTTCCCTTCTCTCCCCCCACATCTTTTATTTATTTCAAAACTGGACCTTTCATAAATCCATTCATCCAAAGAAGTGGGTTGTGCCCATGAAATCTCATGATAGCATTTATATATTTTGTTAGTCTTCAAGGTGCTGCAAGAGTATTTGTTGTTTTTTAAGTTTTTTTGTGTGTGTTAACCCTAGTTAGCTATTGAAGATTAGCTAACTTGAGTAAAGAACACACTTTATTTTGCTGTGTTTACACATACTCTTAGGCTATGTCTAGACTGGCATGATTTTCCGCAAATGCTTTTAACGGAAAAGTTTTTCCATTAAAAGCATTTGCAGAAAAGATCGTCTAGACTGGCACGGACGCTTTTCCGCAAAAGCACTTTTTGCGGAAAAGCGTCTGTGCCAATCTAGATGTGGTTTTGTGCAAGAAAGCCCCGATCGCCATTTTCACCATCAGGGCTTTTTTGCGCAAAATAATACCGCGTTGTCTACACTTGCCTTCTTGTGCAAAAGCATTTGCGCAAGAGGGCTTTTGCCCGAATGGGA
The DNA here is from genome assembly GCF_049634645.1 of Pelodiscus sinensis. Taxonomy (NCBI): domain Eukaryota; kingdom Metazoa; phylum Chordata; order Testudines; family Trionychidae; genus Pelodiscus; species Pelodiscus sinensis. The sequence goes on from NC_134716.1 coordinate 14,559,135, forward strand.
GCAGAATAGCATTTCCGCAAGAACACTGAAAATCTTATATGAGATCGTCAGTGTTCTTGACGAAATTCAAGCGGCCAGTGTAGACAGCTGGCAAGTTTTTCTGCAAAAGCAGCTGCTTTTGCGGAAAAACTTGCCAGTCTAGACACAGCCTTAGAGTATCAGGCTATATAATGTTGGCATCTCAGAAAAATAAAACCGTTTTTAGTCAGTTTTGGAAGAAAATAATATTCTTCCACTATTATCCTAAGAAAGGGTTTTAAATTATTTGAGAGAAAGGTGAATTTTTTTTTCTACTTTAACCTTTAGGCTTTCTTTTCATAATTTTAAAATATAAAGGTGGCAAAAAAATCATTTTTTTTATTACAGACATTCATTCGGCCTATTTGATGAACAGTTTTGAATGTAAAATAAAAAGCTAATTTAATGTTAATGATCAGGGGAAAATTTTTACTTCTGACTGAAAGTAATATAACTCATCTTTTCTTTAATGGCAACAATAAGTAAAAATAATTATTCATGCATACTTGCCATCTCATTAAGCATTTGATGTAAAAATCTCTCCAATAAAAACGCTAAGTGGATTTTTTTTTTGCAAGGTTGAGTTTTAGAAGGTTTATTATTTCCATTAGGCTTTGGAATATGATTATTCAATCAACCCACTTCAGTCCAGAAAATCTCTCATGGCCTGCTAATTTAGTGATGCTTCTTGGTTCGTACCATGATTATTTAAAAAGATGTTCAAATAGCAACACTTTCTCCCTACTTCTTTTTCTTCCCTTTCTTGCTGTACTTCATTTGTGATAAGCACATTTTACAGGCTTTCTTGATAAGCTAGTTTAACTAGAATGGTGGGAGGGGGCACCTCAAAAACCATAAGCAAGATTGATATATAGATGCAAGCTGGCATTCCTCCCAAAATATTGCTCTGCTGCTCAATAGCAAATTAGCTATTTCTCTTCTTTACATTTTAAAATTAACTTTTAAACTCATTTGTGCCTTTTTTTTGTAAAAACATCTGGGATAGTTTTCTTGTAAACTGAATAGTTTCACTGCAGCTTGAAAAATCTAGGAGCTTGAAATCTATTTGTGTTTGTGGACTTCAAGACTAAAATGTTCAACTGTTAGACCCATTTTCAGGAAAACATTTATGCATAGCCTTAAATTCCATTTATTTCAGTGGGTGTGAACCCCAGACTTAGATGTTCTTTCTGAGTAGGAATTCTTTCTTGAATCAAGGCTTAAATGATTGCATGGGCAATAGAGAGGTTAAAATACATTTGCCTTATCTACAGTAGACTTTTCCTAGTACTAAGGCTAAGATTTTGTCAAGGATTTTAGTAAGTCACAGACAGGTAACAGGCGATAAAGAAAAATTCACAGAAGTCATGGTCTGTCCATGACTTTTACTAAAAATATCTGTGGCAAAATGAAGAGCTGCATTCCCCACACTGCCTTCTGAGTGGCAGCTAGGAGTTCCAGGATCCCCCAAGAACTGCAGCGGCCCTCACCACATGCAACGGCTGGGAATTGTGCGATTCCCCTGCCACCTATATCTCTGGGGTTCACCTGCTAAGTTCCTGCCTCCCCAGGTCCCCAGAACTGCAGGGGTATCTGTAAGAGCCAGAAGCTGTGGGATACCCCTGCAGTTCTGTGGGCCTGTGGAGGCAGAAACTTGGAAGATTCCCCCATCCCTCCCCAGCTCCAGGGCCACAAGCTCTGGGGACCGACAGTGCCCAAGGCAGCCAGGAGCAGGGTTGCCTCTAACATGCATGCTGCGTGGACACACACCAAAAATTTGCCTCCCTCCCATCTCCTCAGAAAAGGTGCACAGTGCCTGCTCAGCTGCTCTGGGATGGAACTGCATAGCGGGTGGCTGTTTCACCCAAGGAGCAGCAGGGCAGCCACCACATAGTCCTGGCCCTAGCTCCAGCCCTCCACAAGGGCTGGAGCTGCAGGCTGTGTGGGAGGTGGTGGTTTCTCCCGTGGCCCGGCTGGGGCCAGAGCCAGAGCAACATCATGGGTGGTTGCTCCTCCAGCAGCCCCGGCTGGAGCCAGAGCCAGATGCCACGTGTCATGTGGTGGGGCCAGAGGCCATGTGGCTGGCAGCAGCTACTCCAGTAGCCCTGGCTGTGGTGGGGGCTGGAGCGACCCTGCCTGTGGCATGCCAGGCCTCACAGAGCTGGAGCAGCCAACCAGTTGACTATAAGTAGTATTGATTGTGTGTGTGCGTGCGTGTGCGCTAGGTTGGTTTTTTGGTTTTATTTGTATTATAGCTTTTTTTGAGCTGTTAAAAGATTTTAAGTAAGAAGTATTTTTTTTGTATTTTATAGGAATACCTAAAAATATTTTTAAAATTTTATTTTAATGATCATTTGTATTGTTTTAGTTGTTTTATTATTGACAAAGGGGTTCAGGATGTTTATTTTGGATTTCTCTTTTTATTTTCATGTATTTTATGTTTAATATTAATCACTTAAGAAAAAAAAAGTTAAACTTTGTGAAAGTATCAAAACACTTGAAGAGTTAACTAACAAAATTAAGGCTGTTGATAGATGCGTGCTGCCAGAGTAGCTGTTAGTTTTGTAAACTTGAATAAAATATTCAAATGGATTTTTATTCGAATTTTTAATATATATATATATATATATATATAATTTTTTTTTGAAAACTTGAGGTTCCGTTATATGCTTATTATGAGAGACAAAATATTTTAAACTTTCTTGGCTTACCTTTTAAGACCTGAAGTTTTGAACCTTTTTTGTTTTTAAAACAATTTTAGATTTTCAAAGAGCTTTGAGGGACATGTGTGTAAACTGCAAGTTTTGAACACATGACTCATTTAAGTTGCTTACATTTCTAAACTGCTATTCATTTTTATATTTAAACTTTGACCAAGGGTTTTGTTTTGTTTTGTTTTCAGGTGAGATCTCTTTTGAATAAGGGTTTTGTTTTGTTTTCAGGTGAGATCTCTTTTGGCCTGCACTTTGATAACTTCTGTATTTTAGCAATGTTTAGTTCCATCTTCTCCAAGAAATGGAGATACAAAATCACACAGTAAATCAGCGGCAAATATGAGAAAAAAGCCCAAGTCTTCTGCCTCAACATTGAATGCTAACCCACGTTATTTCCTGATTTAGTAAATTGCTCCGATAGTTAAGTGAATTCATTAGGTCTTATGAATTCATTAGGTCTGTGTTTCAGACATCTGATCTTAACTACATTTTTTTATAGTTAAACAATCTAAATGGGATTATTCTTGTACCTGCTGCAAACATCACAAATTACAGGCTTATTTGTTAGGAAGCAGCCATTTCCTTCAGAATGACAGTGAGGCCTTCCTTGTTGTATGTGGTGACAAATCACATAGTCAATGAAGGGATGGTCAATAAGCAGGTTGTGGGACAAATACAGCACATTGGCACCTAGGGTCAGCCATTATAATAAAGATGTGTGGGTGAAAGTGCTGATTTACCAGCTCTTTTTTCCTCTGTGGCTGTGAAAGGGCTGTTTTAGTAGTCTTTCTTCCATAACATATATGTGACTATATTTGTTAGTAACTGGTGGGTGCAATGGTGGCACACATCCGAACAAGCACACATGACTTCAATATTGGTGCACAAGACAAAACTCACTCCGCTTATGGATGGAAAAACCTTAGAGGGAATGCTGGCCAGGAGCTCAGTGAAGTCTGTGGTGACCAGGAGCTAGAGGGATTCCCCTGCTTGTACTGCCTATTGTGGCTGGGAGCTTGCTTCTGCCACCTTCAGCCAGGTGGTTCTTCTGACGCCCACAATTCTAAGGAGCTTCACTGCCCACAGCAGCTGGAAACTGTGGGTTATATCCACTGTCTGTGGTGGATAAAAGCTCAGAGGTTATCCTGTAGCTCTGCCCCCGACCCCTTGCATTGGCCAGGAACTCATGGGACTTCCACCATCTCCTTGGCAACTTGGAGTTCTTGGGGCCACCAGAGGTGGCAAGTGTTCTGCACAGCTCCTGGCCCCTATGGGCACCAGCTTTTAAGCACCACAGCCTGAAGTCACAGAAGTCCCTGGAAGTCACAGAGTCCATTACTTCTGCGACCTATGTGATTAAATCTTAGGCTTACTGATTACTGCTACTACTCATTCAGCCTCACTGGAGGTGGCAGCAATGGAAGGATGAGTGCATACAGAATTTTAAGCACCATGTCTTATAGACCTGATCTAACCAGAGTTAGCATTTTTAGCACAGCGTTATCTATCATATTTTTGTACCCTATGTGCTAAAGCTCCTGCTGTTGCTGCAACAGGTAGAACTGAATGGCAGTTAGCAGAGCTGGGAATATGTGGGACCCGGGGGACATCTATAAATGATAAGCCTTTGTGTCTCAAGACAATGTTGTGACATCTTGCAAGGCTGAATAAATAGCTGGTGAGTACCAATCTCAGCAAGGTGAATAATGGATCTTTTAGTTCATTATCAATTTCAAATATTTTGCTGAGTTCTAGGGCCAACTAACCAATATTATCCTCCTTTATAGTTGAAGAAATGGAGATACAAAATCACACAGTAAATCAGCGGCAAATATGAGAAAAAAGCCCAAGTCTTCTGCCTCAGCATTGAATGCTAACCCACGTTATTACCTCATGTAGTAAATTGCTCCGATGGTTAAGTGAATTCATTAGGTCTTATGCCTTTACTTTGTTTCTATGATCTACCACCAAGTCTTTGGCTGAAAGTATGATGACTCATCCTGGAATTTAGCTTGAAATTGTTGAGATCCATTTTGAAGCTATAATATAAATTACTCTTCAAATAAGATGTAAATCTGCAGGGCCAAATCATGAGATAATAAAATTGTCTGCTATTTAAACTGTAGACCTTAATTGGTGCTTTGTTTAGTACAAATCCTTAAATCTGTTGCTTGTACAAATCCCAAGATCCCCAACTTTGGATGTGCTGTTATTTCAAGAGGTTTTGAAAGTAATGGATTTCTTCCACTGAGGAAGTTTCCTTACGACAGGTTGAACCTCCCTTGTCCAGCAACCTTGGGACCTGAATAGTCTGAAATAACAGAGTTTGCTAGGTGAAGGAGGAGAAGGTTTCCTACCCGGCTGTAGGCTCTGCTTCCCAGTGGTGCTGTGATCCCTGCACAGCCTCCAGCCTCACGCTGTGCTAGTCCTGGCTGGGGCTATGTCCCCCACCACACAAGCCCTAGACATGGGCTAGCCCCACTGTGTCCAGCCCTGGCAGTGACTGTGCCTCCCTCCATCTCTCCATGGTAAGCGTGCCCTGCTTACTCTAGCCCTGGCTGTAGCTGTGCTTCCCACCATTATTCCCATTTGGTTCTGCACCCCTGCAACATGGCAGCTGGGACTAAGGCTGTGCTTCCCACCGTGCAAGCCCTGACCGAGGCTGCAGTCCTCAATGTGCCAGCCCGGGCCAGTGCAACACTCCTGGATTTCAGCCCTGCTCCCTGCAGCTCTGGCCAGGGCTGTGCTCTCTACTGTGCTGGCCCCACTGAACCTGGGCTCTCCACTGCCAGTCCAACCCAGGCTCTGCTTCTGAACCTGGTCAGCTGGGTCTCTCTGGTCCAGTGAGTCCCGGATTTTAGAGGTTCAACCTGTACAAGGTAAATTATAATGGTACTTAACAAATCTATTGCATTGCTACTAATTCTGCTTTCTTCCAGAAAATTAGCAATGAACAATTTCAACCCATGTAACAAATTTAATGCAGCTTACTTTGTTGTTCACTCCTTGTCCAGATTATGAATGGAGGAACTTCAAAACAATTAAGTTTGAATAAGCAAATAAAAATGTAACTAATATTTTCCAAATTTATCTTGTCAGATGTTCGGCTCATGTGAGGTGATATAGCTCCATTGAAAGTCAGTGGTAGTACACAGATCTGAAACAGCTGAGGAGCTGGTCACTTCCGTTTGGAGATTATATTGGAAAACTTATGAAAATATGCACTTCTGAAATATTTCCATTATTGCTACTTAAGAGTCAGGCAAGATAGTCTCTCACAGTCTCAACAATTTTTTGAGAGGCTCCCAAATCCCAGTCCCCAGATCTAAGCACCTTCGAAATTTTGAGAATTCCCAATCTAAACTTTGTATCAGGCTGGTTTCTAATTTTCACTGAATTTGTAAAAGGGTTGTTTCAATTAATGGTAGTAAAACAAAGTCTTGCAGAAAACTAAGCAAGGGAACACTATTTGTAGTCTTTACAAATAAAGTAGACTTTAGTGGAAGCAGGAAAAGCAGAGGGGTGTAACATCAAAAAAATAATCAAGGACGAAGAAAATTAACTGCCCTTTTTAAGCCTGAGAGGATTTTTACTGAAATTTAGAGAAAACTCTGGGAAATTCTCTTACTTATTTTTTTATTGGAGCCTGTTTACCCATCTCTGTCACTGATCTTATTTCAGATATTTTTTCACCCCAATTTAGCACATGCCTAGCATTAAGCATCTGAGAAATCACTTGCTTCAGTGACTCCCTTAATCAAGTGATAGAAATGTAGCCGTGTTAGTCTGGGGTAGTTGAAGCAAAATGCAGGACAGTGTAGCACTTTAAAGACTAACAAGATGGTTTATTAGATGATGAGCTTTCGTGGGCCAGACCCACTTCCTCAGATCAAATAGTGGAAGAAAGTAGTCACAACCATATATACCAAAGGATACAATTAAAAAAATGAACAAATATGAAAAGGACAAATCACATTGCAGAACAGAAGGGGGATGCGGGGGGGAGGAGGAAGGAAGGTAAGTGTCTTCCACTATTTGATCTGAGGAAGTGGGTCTGGCCCACGAAAGCTCATCATCTAATAAACCATCTTGTTAGTCTTTAAAGTGCTACATTGTCCTGCATTTTGCTTCCCTTAATCAAGGCCTTTGTGCCCTCTTTTCTAAAGACCTAACCTTCTGAACCAGTGACTCATTTTCTTCTTTAAATACTTGAGAAATCTATTACCTTTTACCACTTTTTTTCTTTCAAATCACTTTAGTGCTGGTAAAAGCTGATGTACTGACAGCCCTGGAGACTGAAGTCTGTTTGTACACAATGAGTACAGCTTGGGCAGCTGCAATACAAGTTTCCTTACATCTCCATGTTAATGGTCTTCAACAGAATTTCTCCTAGAATTTCCCTCTCTGAGGGTGAGAGCATTTACCCTTCAAACTGATGTAATTCCGTATCTGTCTGGAGAGACCACTTAGGTTGTGCTAATTAATGACAATTGTGACCTCAACACTGGAAACTGGACAGAGCCTATCAAAGTCTCATTTGCAAGCTCTTGATTATTATTATGGGACCGGGCCTCTAAAGGCTGAGTTTCCCAGACACAAGATATGTCTAGACCAGTGTTTCTCAACCAGTGGTACGAGTACCCTTAAGGGTACTCGAGAGAAGTCTGGGGGGGTTCATCAACACAACTGAAATTTGGAGAAAACTGAATTTTTGTTGTAAGTTTTACAGTGCTTTATTATTTTTGTACATTTTACACGCAAAAATTTCATCACCTGCCTGGCTACAATTAAGTTGTTTAAACAAATGTGTTGCAATAGAAGAAAAATGTATGTCTGAAAACTGAAGGTACTAGGTCCTTATAATTTTTTTTTGAAAAAGGGATACTTTATAAAAAAAAAGTTGAGAAACACTGATCTAGACCACAGCTGTGGGCTGTTTTTACCCAAGCTACCATGTTCTAGCTAGCTTGCATACCAATAGCAATGAAACTGCAGCAGCACAGACTTCAGCCGAGGCTAGACAGCTGCGTAATTATCCAGCATCCCACACAAGTTTGCACTGCTCTCCACTGCTATCAGTATATGTGCTAGCTAGAGTAAAGCTCAGTGACATAGGTCAACACATGCTATATCACACACCCCAATTTCAAAGTAGATATGCCTGTAGGTCTGGGTGGGGTTCGTTCTCTGGAGCTCCTGTTATGCCAAGTTGGAAATGGATACAGAATAAAGCACATTTCTTTCAATTACCATAAGCATGGGGTGATTACTGAATACCAGAGTTCTGACTTTGTCATTACTGACTTGAGTCAAATTTGAACTAGTGACCTAGAGTTAAAAAGGCTCCAGATACCATCAACAGCCTTTAAAAATGATCTTGTTCTTTAGTGTATTTTTCTTTATTGTATTTTTCTTCTACTGCAGAGGTTTTGTAGGTAGATGTTTATTCTCTACAAATGGACATTTAACACTTAAAAAATCAATACCAATTGGTATTTTCACTATTTATTTCGATGCCTTAGTTCTTTTATGTGCTGTTCTTGCAGGTTCTTTTATCAGCATAGAATTTTAAAAGAAAGCTAATTTAGCTGAAGCATGTGGATTTTTCCTGGTTTTGGAGGGAAACACTGAAACTTTAACATAGTTCTTCCACTCATCCATGTGAATGTGCACATCACCGTTTCAGCTGTGTCTTCTAAGAACATTAGCAACTTCTCTGTAGAAGACACTTCTCCTCTCAGTGCTATTATTGACAATGAGACCAGAGACTTGTTTGCAGTTTGTGACTTTAAAGAACAATTATTGATTTGTTCATGAATGATTGATAATGAATAGTTTGGCAGATCTGGAAACTAAAGTCTACTGTATCAATGAATGAAGAAGTCCTGCTCTGTCAGGTGTACAGCAAGTGTCCCCATGCTGTTTGGTTAACTAGGAGCTGATTGGACCCCTTCTGAGGGTCAAGAGGATAGTTCAGTCTACAAGCCCATCCAGGCCACATTCTGGTAAAGCTAATTGTAGAATAGTAATTGTGATTGTGGTATGTGACTGTGGGCCCCTGTCCTTTTGAATGAAATTCAGACTGCAGCAATGGTTTAATATAGACCATTAAGCAGCTACCAGATAACTCATAGCCTGAGCTGGAATCCTAGCAGTAAAATAGAAGGCAAAGGCTCTGATATCCCCTTTGCAATGGCCTACCCATGTTATATGCCCTCCTTCCTCTAGTTTGTTCTGTGTTTTGTAGTGTTGTTTTTGGAGTCCTCTCTTTGGAGTTACATTTCAGTGTGTTTCTCAAAATACTTCAAGGTCAGGCAAGGAGCCTCTTTTAAAGTAATTCACCCAAAGCCTATCTGGATCTGGTATTAGGCTATCTGACCATTGTACCAAATGAAAACTGGCCTCCTGCCATAGCTTCTTTGTTAATGGGGCCAAGAGCCTGACTAAAACAAAAAATAGGGATTTAGCAAATGGGATCACCAGGCAAGCCACTGGTCTTTCTATTACCCAGTGGTATTAAGAGGAAGATGGAGAAGCCAGTTTCCATTTTCACCAGAGGTCAGATGTGGTGTTTGTTTAAAGCACTGAGGATTATTAAGTGCAGTTGAAGAGCTTGTCTACTATGCAGTAATTATATTTTTGTAGTGTAGACCAAGTTGCTGGTTGTCTTTGGTGGCTGCCTTGATTGTGTAGGTCTCCAAAGCTATATGCAAAAAAACAAGGGGAGGCAAGAGACAGCCAGCAGGCCAGATGTGTCCTAGCAAGTCACCAAATCAGGCCTACAGCTGCCTCACCAGCACCCTTAAGCACAGAGCAACTGCAGCCTCTTTAAAGGCTGAAGAGGGAGGGGGGAGGATTTGTGTGCTGCCCCTGCCCTCAGCAAAATCCCTCAGCTCCCATTGGCCAATTTCTAACCAATAGGAGCTGAAAATTTTTGCTGGCAGCAGGAGCAGCGTATGAAGCCTCCTTCTCCCCCACCTCCATGCCCAAAGCAGAGTCACTTGGAGCAGACAGCAGCCTTGGACCTCAGCAGACAGCTTGCCTCAGGTTCCTGCAGGGCTGCTGGCTGGGAGCTGCCTAAGTAAGCACCTCCCAGCCAGAGCCTGCCTCTGGCACCACCCCCCAATTCCCTCTCCAATTACCTGCCCTAGGTCACCACTGAAAACTCTGTTCCCCATTCTCCCAGGTCACAACCCCCTCCCTGATCCTGCTCCCCACTCTCCTGCCTTTGATCATAACCCTCTCCTTCACCCAAACTTCCTCTCAGACCCCACACCCCTTCCTCCACCCCAGTCCGCTATCCCAAGCTGCCTGCTGCATCCAACCTCCTAGAGGGAGTTTGGCTGTGGAAGACTCTGGGCTAGAGCAGAGGCTTGAGGTGCAGGGAGAGAGGGTGAGAACTCCAGCTGGCCGGGGACATTGGCTGGGGATGTGGGCTCTTGGGTGGTGCCAGAAATGGGGGTATTGGTATGCAAAAGGGGATTTGGGGTTGCACCAGCACTTATCAGGGCTATCAAGAAGCAGTCTCCAAGTCTTTGTGGCCCCTTGGCAGAGGAGTGGTCATCAAGGCAGCCCTCACACTCACAGGCTCTGCCCCCACAGCTGTTACCAGCCATGATTCCTGACCAATGGGAGCTGAGGAGCCAGCACTCAGGCCAGAGCAGCACATGGAGCCTCCCTGACAACCCATATACCTAGGGCCTGCAGACATCTACTGGTCACTTCCGGGAGCCTCACAGAACCAGAAAAGCCTACATTAGCCCCAAGCCCCAGAAGGCACTGGAGGGAGGGAGAGAGGAGGAGGGAGGAGTTGATCAGTGGGGCCCACGGACCCCTTGGAGTTCCCTCACAGACCCACAGGGGTCCCCAGCCCCAGTTTGAGAAATGCTGGTCTAGATATTAATGGTGAAGTCAATAGGACTATGTCTACACTCGCGGCTTCTTGCGCGAGTAATATGCAAATGAGGCTAAGCGTGGACTATCGCTGAGCCTCATTTGCATACCTAATGAGCCACCATTTTTTTCAGAAGAGGCTCTTGCGCAAGAAAAACCCTCTACACTGCCCCTTCTTGCGCAAGAAAAACCCTCTTGTGCAATGCCGTTCTTCCTCTCAATTAATAGGTGTTAGGTATGCAAATGAGGCTCAGCGATATTCCACGCTTAGCCTCATTTGCATATTACTTGCGCAAGAAGCTGCGAGTGTAGACATAGCCTAGGAGTTTTACCATTGACTTGAATGGGATCAGGATTTCACTGTACAGGTTCAGCTGTGAAGCCCTTACTAGTTCACACTTCAATGAGGCATTAGATTGACTTTAATGAGTCTGTGCTTACCAAGATAGGTAAGGGCTGCACAGTCAGGTCTTTACTCCTCACAAGAGGTCTTTAAAAGGTAGCATATCGATCAGGGACTGTTGGGCTCAGGTATCTGGTGATGCTGAAGACTATAGCTAAGAAGACTAACATTATTTTCAGATGTATAAACATGGGAATGTCAAGTAGAAGTGGGGATGTGGTGTTATTCTTGTATATACCATTAGAGCACTACTGGAAAAGCATATCCAATTTTGGTGTTCACATCACAAAAAGGACATTGACAGATTCAACAGGATTCAGTAAAGAGCAACAAGAGTGATGTGACATCTGGAAAACATGCCTTGGAGTGAGATGCTGAAGAAGCTTACTCTGTTCAGTTTGACCAAGTGAAAATTAAGAGAAGACTTGATCTTGATCTACAAGTATCTAAACGAGAAAGCGATTTAAGATGAAAGAGCCCTTTATTATCAATCAGAAAGACATCAAATGATCTAAAAGTTGGAAGCAGAAGCTAGACAAATTTTGACTAGCAATGATGGACAAATTTTAAACAAAGTAAAATTAACATTTGGAACAACTTAATTTAGAGATGCAGAGGATACTCCATCACTTGAAGTTTTTAAACAAGCCTGAATATCTTTCTAAAATATGTGCTATAACTCATACAGAAGCTATGGGCTTAAAACAGAAATTACTGGGTGAGTTTCTTTCACCTTTGTACTGGTGGGAATTAGGATCAGTGATCACATTGGTCCCTCTGCCCTTAAAATCTATTAATCTAGTTGTAGTTAAAATAAATGCTCCAGCCTCTCTCAGAATATTTAATTCTATTTTTCAAATGATATAGTATTTTTATAATTTGAAAGACATTAAAAAATGAAAAAGCAATTTGTTTTTCAACAGTATTCACAATTTCTGTCCACGTGAGCTCTTAAAACTAGGGGTGAGGCCCAGAGCACTTTCTGCATCTGTGAAGTTAAATTAATGGATATTTTAAGTGCACTGGGAACTTGGGATGGAAGACATTATATATACATATAGGCTGTGTCTACACTGGCAAGTTATTCTGGAAAATCAGCCGCTTTTCCAGAAAAACTTGCCATCTGTCTACACTGGCCGCTTGAATTTCCAGAAAAGCACTGACGATCTAATGTAAAATCATCAGTGCTTTTCCGGGAAAACTATGCTGCTCCCGTTCGGGCAAAAGTATTTTTCCGGAAAACTGTTCCGGAAAAGGACCAGTGTAGACAGCACAGTAGTGTTTTCCGCAAAAAAGCCCCGATCGTGAAAATGACGATTGGGGCTTTTTTGCGGAAAAGCGCATCTAGATTGGCCACGGACGCTTTTCTGGAAAAAGTGCTTTTCCGGAAAAGCGTCCTGCCAATCTAGACGCGCTTTTCCGAAAATGTTTTTAATGGAAAAATTTTCCGTTAAAAGCATTTCCGGAAAATCATGCCAGTGTAGACGTAGCCATAGGATGTTAAGGTACCCAAATACCACAGCGATTAGCTCATTAGAAATACAGAGAAAAAAAAATCTGTTATCTTTAAAAAAAAAAATGACATTTTCTGCCTGTGCCACCTACATCTGGTTTTCCTGAAAATGTTGTGACTGGAATAAGAAACATAACTATTGCATCACCTAAGAAAACTGAATCTGTTTTTTCAGTAGAGAGACTTTTTCCTGTATTTGTGTTTATGATGCAACCTACACATATAGCACAGAAGGTTCTGCTGCAAATGCTTGGGGAAGAAAATAATCAATAGGAAGGAAGATGTGTTGGACAGATATGTCACTCAATGGAAACTTATTCTGATTGCTCTGCAGAGATCAGCAGAACCAGGAAAGACTCATGTTAACTTGTTCTTATTAAATGTGAAGTATTGTTTGTGGGGCGTTATGCTGGATTTTTAACATAAGATATGTTTTCTGAATAGAAATGCCTATATCTTGTGAATTTTTGTTGATTTGTATTTGTTTCAGTGTCAACCTGGGTTGTGCTCGAAAGTGCCCTTTTTGTGCACTACTTACTGTACGCGTTGGGTGACAGAAAGATGCAGCATGAAGCTTGTGATGAGTGGATAACTTATTTTTTCTGTTCTCTAGTTATTTGGAAAATGTGAAAAAAATAATTTGTTGACCAGAAAAATTTGTCAAACAAAATATTTAAACTTTGAGTGTTTTTTTAAACTTAAAAATAAAACTAAAGACAACTTCTACACAAAATTAATATTGAATTGAAAAATCAAAATGTCTCACTAAAAATGTAAAAATGAAACATTTTTCACTTTTAGGGAATTTACTTTGGGGAGTGGGATGTGATGGGGTTCAACATTAACTGTCCTGTTAAACTGACACTCAATGGAAATACGTCAGGGGTGCAGAAATAAACCTTTCAGTTGAAAAATTTCACTCAGATCTACCAATTAACTCCTAATTAAGCCTTAAAATAAAGCCCTGCACAGGAGTAAATTTCACCCATTGTGTATGCTTGATATGAATTCTGCATGTGTTGTGCCTTTAGATTCTGAGCCAAGGTGAATCAATGTAAATCTAGAATAATCCCATTCATCTTGACAGAAAAGGATGTAGTAGGAGGATTAACACAGTACAGTATTGCTATTCACTTAGCATGGTGATTCAATGCAATCTGAACTTACTCCCGCTACACTGATTCCAACTGGTGATTTAACATTCATTTCAACAGAAACAGGTCATAAGGGCCAGTTCCTCAGTGTTACTATTTGTGTTTCCTTGAGGGAAAAGGGAATAGCACACACCTTCCTAAAGGGTGTAAGTCTGTGATGAAGCGAAAACAAGACCCCCAAATCCTGCCATTTGAGAGCAATGATTTTATTGCATGATGAAAGAATACACAGAAAGGTGAATGGAAAATGGGTATGAATGCCAGAAAATGGGCAGGCTGTGTCCTATAAATAGAAGGTGCCCATCTCTGATACAAAACCTATGGAAAAATAAATATAAACAAGGATTTTTGGCCTGAGCAGCCTGCATTTTATAGAGTGAGTCTGTCCAGCCCTGAATCTTGAGACATCAGAGAACTACCTACATGCTGTCTTTGTACTGTCATGTGGCACACCTAACAAAACAGCAAAAGATCTGTATCACCAGCACTCCGTGCCACATTGTGACCTACTAGCGTGCCAATATCTAATACGCATCATTGCAGGGTAAAGAAATTCGGGAGGTAGCATTGACTCTTCCTTCATGGCTATAGCAAGTATTCAAACAAACCTCTGCCATACCACAAACGAACAAAATGACTCTGACGCACTTATTGACTTCTACTAATTAACAAACCCTGTGTGACTGGCCAGCAAAATAGGGATGTGATCATCCTATGTGGGAAAATAGGGTAATTACCTAAGTGGGCAGGGGAGCCACAAGCCCCTATGGAGCTGCCAGAAGGGCTGGGGACTTAGGCAGAAGGGGCAAGGCCAGGGCAGTCACCCGTCTGCTCCACCCAGAGCATGATGCCTCCCCCCAGCCCTCAGAGCCGTGCAGTGTGTGCAGTGGTGCAAGGTAGTGTTCAGGTGGAGATTTAAAGGATCTAGAATTCCAGCTTCCACTACTGCCACAGTAGCAGCAGCAGCCAGGAGCCTGCAGTCACTTTGAATTACTGGGCTCCAGGGCAATAGCCCCCGCTTCCCCCGCAACCATTGGTGGGCCTGTCAGAGTAGACAAGCACAACAGAAGGGGGCTTACATAGACCTAATTCTGTAGTATTCATGTCCCCCTTGGTGCCTTAAATTGCCCATGAATTTATTAAAAAATTTCAGATATCCAACCTATTGGGCATGGGAGTTTCTTCTCAGTGATGACAGCTTCCCTCCCCCCACTCTGGAGAAGGCATTTCAGACGTGGTGTTATTCTGTCATCACTGATTCTCTACATGCCTTTTATTCCATAGATTAGAAGGCCAAAAAAAACAGTTTTGATCATTTGGTCCAACTTGTATACAACGGGCTATAGCATTTCCCTGAATACATTTCTGTTTGAACTAGACCATGACTTTTAGAAAAAACATCCAGGCTGAGGTGCTTCTTTACTGGACATTTTGAAACTACCACAACCCTTGATGCATTGGTCCAGTGCTTAATTATCCTCTTGTGGCCGGGTCTACCGGGCAGCGAGGTGACCTAGTGGTTAAGTCCCAGAGTTAGCTGGTGGCACAGGGCATAGGCCCCTACCAATGAGGCCCCGGGCCTAGGAATTCCAGCCACTTATTAGAGACTGGTTCTTAAGTTTGGGGCATGGCCCCAAGAGTCCAATTTCCCCCTGCTCAGTGAGGGTTCCTTCTGGTTCTCCCCTCTTTGCACCAGGGGGCAGGGTTGGAGGTTTACCTGCTCCTGTGGCTGACCCAGTAGACAGCTCTGGCTCAGGTCCTACAGACAGCAGAACCAGCTCCTGTCTCTTCACTGGTCAGCACCTAACTAAGCCAGGTTTCTCTCTTTTATTCTCCCTCCAGGCCTGGCATTGACTGAAGGAAAAATGGGGCAGGGCTAGTTGGGCAAAGAGGCCTTTTTTAGCCCCTGCACTGCCAGGCCCTCCTCTCACTCCCTCACGCCTCTGTTAAGAAATGTGTACCTTACTTCTAGTCTGAATTTTCCTGGTTTCAACTTCCAGCCTTCCAGTCTTATTGTACCTGTCTCTATTAGTCTAACGTGCCCTCTATTATCAAATTTTTGTTCCCAATATAGAAATCTATAAAATACATAGACTGTGATCAAGTCACCCCTAACCTTTTTATTTGCTGTGTTGAACAGAGTGAGCTCTTTGAGCATTTCACGATCATCTGAGCATTGGTCATTCATGAGAAAAAGAAGCCTGTTTGGTGAAATTTTAACGCTAATTAAATGAGCATAATAATTATTTGTTGAGGAAATATTTTAATAATTAATATTATTAGGAGTGGTGAAAGAGGCTCTTTTTAAAGGTAAACCCAAATTAAAAATAAAGCCTATTCCTGTTTATTCTAGACTCATCAGTAGACCCGTTGCATTCATATATTAAGATCAGCATGATTGGGCCTTTATAGTGTGATATTTTTTTTAAAGCACAATAAAAGCTCAAATATTGTGCTTTTCCTCCTTTGCCACAGAATTAATTTTAGCTCAAAAGCAGAGAATCATGGATGAAATATTTCATGCATTGCTTTGGTTGCTGCTCAGAGAAAATGATCTTTTCATTAAAAATTCATCATTTGTCTCAGATGTTTGATTTGATGAATTCTCGGTATGTGACCTAGACCTTGACTGTGAGTTATGTTGATATGAACAATATAGCTTATTTCATACACCATGCAAATTTACCCATTTGAGTTTTTTCATGGTAATGTTTAAGTGCGATTTCCAATGCACAGGCACATTTTCTAGTTGTAGCTGTCTCATGGAGAATGAAATATTTACACATAATTTTAAACTGCGGAATAAAAGTATTCTATCACAAGTTAATGTGATTATCCTGTTTCTAATTTATCAACTGTATGAGTAACCAAATCTAAACAAGCATGTATTTGGTACTGGGAGTGATTAAACTGTTCAGCTTCTAAACTACAGGGGATTTCTCCATGATGAAAGGGATCATGCACAGAAATAAATAATTGTTTTAACTTTCCACTGCATTGTAATAATAACCAAATCTCATTTCTGTGTTTCTAATTCAGCAAATGATGCAGTTTGTCAGTACCAGTGTGGTGGCAGCTACATCATGCAATACAGGGTCCCTGAGATAAGCATCCCGATAACCTAGCATTAATATATTATTTTACATTTTCAAATTGATTTACAGACATGAACTAACTACTTCTCAAACCACCTCTGTCAGGTAGATAGGGATAAGTATTGTTATCTACATTTTACAAATGAGATGACTGAGATCCTGAAAGGTGAGGAAATTTGCCCAGTATCACTGAGTGGCATTCAATTAGCATTAGTATTTAGAACTCAGGTTGAATCAAACTACTCAGGCTATGTCTAGACTGCAGGCTTCTTTCAGAAGAAGCTTTTCCGGAAGAGATCTTCCAAAAAAACGTATTCCAAAAGAGAGTTTGGACTGACCCCTCGCCTCATGTGTAATCCATTAGAAAATGCTCCTTCTGCTTTTAAAAACTCCCATGCCTTCTGTAAGATGATCCCTACTGACTAGAGCTTATTAGAAAATGAGAGGAGGGGTTACGTGGATAATTTCAATGAGGATGAAAAAAAGACAAAATTTCCCACAAAATATTGAAAACAGATAGAGTTTTTTGAAGTTTAATTCCCATTTTTCTCAACGGCCCAGGTTCCCTGGACAGATTACATTAAATGACTGGGACATGATCCTTTGACCCTTGATCCAGGACAGCTGACTGAGACCAGGAGATAGAGTTAAATCTCTCTACTAGCCTTCCTATATGTGTCAATTCTACATGACACTATCCACTAAGCTTAGGAGGGTTTAATATGGAGCTGAGACATGTTTACAGCAATACAAAGGATGAAAGTTCAAAATTAATTTGAAGTAGAACACACAGACTTGTAAGATTGTTAAACAAATTCCCATGTGATCCAGCTGATGGGGAAGAAATTGCTTTTTTTAAATTAAACAGTGGAGAGATGAAGCCACCAGTAAATACAAAATAAAACTGAAGGTTACCTGTGCTCTCTTCTGAATTTAACAGAATGCTTAGTTCCCCATGGGTTTGTTTGTAACACATACATTTTCTGGTTGGAGTTCTGGTTTTGGATTGTCTGCTTGTTTTGGGGGAGAATTTTCCCTTTTTCCTATAATATTCCTCAATATTCCCATTTCTTCAGGGATAGTTGCAATTCATTGTCACCTTATTGCTGAATACTAAGATTAATAATGTTGATAATTTTGTTGGTATAGGTTTGTCAGTGCTTTTTAAAAAAATATATCCTTCTTCATGGCAAGATGTTCTATTCCACATACACAAAAACACACACACACAACTGAAAGAAACTCACAAAGCTGATATCATGTAACCCTTAAGACACATTAGTCAAGCTCTTTTTTATTATTAGTCATAATAGTAGGCATTTTTCAGTTGTTTCAGAGCTCTGTAAGGGAAAGCACAATGTATATGGATACAGTAAAATCTTGATATTTGGGCTAGGACTCAACTTTCCTGGAATAGCTCAGACTGAGGTTATAGCTACACTACATAGTTTTTGGAAAAACAACTGTTTTTCCGAAAAAATGTCACTTACATCCACAGTGCAATTGTGTTCTTTAAGAAAAATAAATTGAAAGAACAGAGGGTTTTTTCCAACATTGGTAAACCTCTTTCTACGAGGAAAAAGCCTTTTTCTGGATGGGGAAGAGGGAGTTCTATTAAAAGAAGAGGAAAGAGGAAAAAGCAGAGGTGCCCTGGTGGCCACTCCATTCATAGTAATCACAGCTTCAATGCGAGATAGTGTCCATTCAGTGTGGACACTCTCTTTCAAAAAAGCAGATCGCTTTTTCAATGTACTTTGGCAGCGTAGACACTCTCTTTTGGAATAAGTTTTTTTGGAAGATCTCTTGCGGAAAAGCTTCTTCTGAAAGAAGCCTGCAGTCTAGACATAGCCTGAGTAGTTTGATTCAACCTATTGTTAGATCCAATTGTGAAATTCTGAGCAAGAAATAGTCTGTTTCAAACTACAGGAGTCTATATACTTGTAATTTGGATGTATTTATTTATGGCCTGTCTTTAAACAATAGGGGCTCGTCTACATTGGCCCCTTTTCCAGAAGGGGCATGGTAATTTTTGAGATCGTAATAGGGAAATCCGCGGGGGATTTAAATATCCCCCGCGGCATTTAAATAAAAATGTCCGCCGCTTTTTTCCAGCTTTTAGAAAAGCCGGAAAAGAGCGTCTACACTGGCCAGATCCTCCGGAAAAAAAGCCCTTTTCCGGAGGATCTCTTATTCCTACTTCAAAGTATTCTGGAGGATCTCTTATTCCTACTTTTTTCCGGCTTTTAGAAAAGCCAGAAAAGAGCGTCTACACTGGCCAGATCCTCCGGAAAAAAGCCCTTTTCCGGAGGATCTCTTATTCCTACTTTGAAGTAGGAATAAGAGATCCTCCGGAAAAGGGCTTTTTTCCGGAGGATCTGGCCAGTGTAGACGCTCTTTTCCGGCTTTTCTAAAAGCCGGAAAAAAAGCGGCAGACATTTTTATTTAAATGCCGCGGGGGATATTTAAATCCCCCGCGGATTTCCCTATTACGATCTCAAAAATTACCATGCCCCTTCCGGAAAAGGGGCCAGTGTAGACGTAGCCTAGTAGAAAGAGAGGAAAAAGTGTTTCCACATGCAATTTAAATGTACAAGAAGAAGAGATAACACAAAGTTTTAAGCAAGATTTATACCAGTTAGAGCATTAAATCCTCAATTTAACAAGATACTTAAGTATACCTAATCTTAAGAACAGCAAGGTTCTTAAGCAGCTCTAACTTTAAGTATTTAAGTAATCATATTTAAATCTATAGTTCTTAAAGTTATGTATGCTTAATTAACTTGCTATGCCTAAAATGAGGTATGATGAAGTATCTTGCTGACTTATCGTATGTGCTCATCCTACGTTCTCATCCTATGTGCTTAAAGATCTTTTATCTAGACTGTCACATAGTATTCCAGTGGTAATACTATGTATAAATCAGGTATGAAGTGCACAGCACAAAGTTGCATATAAACAAGAATTAAATTATGGTTTAAATCAAATAATCTTTTTTAGAAAAGAAAGATGACTTAGTCGTTAGGGTGCTAGCTCTGGGCGTGGGAAACCCAGCTTCAGTTCCTGCTCTGACACAGCCTTCCTGTGTGACTTTTGCAAATCATTTAATCTCTCTGTGCCTCAGTTCCACTTCTATATAATGGGAATGATAATACTGCCCTGCTGTACAGATGTGTAATGAAGTTAAACACATTAAAGATTGTGAGGTGCTCAGATAATACTGTAATAGGGGCTATGTAAGTACCTACAGTACACAGAATAATGCAGAAGGATCCAAAGTAAAGCCTGAATGGAGACATAACATTAAAAGCGAGAGACAATACATACTTCAGTTTTTGGTAGTTCTTTAGTTTTAGGTCTCTCTTATCCCTGATAAAAAAAATTGCTTTTCCTACTTATGCATTTAATATTAGGCATCCAAAATTAGTCATCATCTAGCCACAAGAAGAAAGTTAAGTGCTGTTATTTGTTCTAATAAGTTTTATTCTTTTGTTGACAAAGGACTGTTTGATCACCTCCCATTCAAAGTAATGTTTCAATGTCTAATACATGAACTGCACCATTAACTTTCTGTGGTGCTAAAGCAGGAAGGCAATATATACTGTTTTCACTCTAGCTTCAGTTTTATTATTTATTTATGTATTGGAAGATCATTGCTTATCTATCATGTCTAAACATTCAGTCAACGTCTAGGACCTTTTTTCAGATTCTTCTCCTCCACCAATCTGCAAGAGAATCAACAAGCATGATTTCTGGTATTAGTTACTATCAGATGCTTTTCACATACACACCCTCCACTCGCTGGAAATAACTGTTAAGAAATGTCATGTGTCCATTGTGAAATGGTTAAATTGCTCTGGAATCTACACATAAGTAATATATTTCGCAGCTGTAAATAGCCTGTTTTTATACCATATTATGTTTTAGTTTGCTTTGACTATAAGCTATAGGCAGAATTTGTCCACCTAAGACATGAGTAATTGAGGCAGACTAAGGAGTGAACAAACAATAAATAATATATCTCCTCTTATGGGGCCTCATTGAAAGGCCATTGAAGACAGTGGGAGTCTCTTCATTGCCTTAAACTTTGGCTTAAGCCTTTGTTGGGGTTTTTTTCTTTATAGAGATCTAAGCACTTCATGAAGGAAGGTATGTATCAATATCACCATCTTCAGCATAGAAAACATGGGTCACCTTACCAAGCTTGGTTTTTGCCAGTTTGCAATTTCCCTTCCTTTTTTGCCCATGTTGTTGTTCACAACAAGGAGTAGATGCTGTGTAACAAAAATTCCAGCCATTGCCAGGCAAATATGGCTTTGTGCTTACTAATATCTGTGGGAATCAGGATCTCTTCCACTCCAACTCATAATAATGAATATTATAGTCCACTGTAAAGAACATAAGTCTTAGAGGAGTAACCATGTTACTCTGTAACTAAAAAAATCTTTAAAAACAGATGCTTCAGGACCCATATGAATGCATTTTGTACTGGCTAGGATACTACCTACTTAATAACCACTGGAGGAGCTAACAGATGTCTGAGTGGTATCCTTCCTGTCTTAGCAATCTATCTATTGACTTTGATTTTTATCTGCTTAGGTTTAAGTACCCATTCTCCAGATACTTAATGATTCTCTGTCTCACACACCCCTTCTTTTTTTTCTTTTTCTCTCCCCTCTCCTATTTATTTTGAGTTTTCATATCCCCTACTCATAACTCCGGTCATCTGAAGAAGTGGGCGGTGCCCACAAAAGCTCATGATACCATCTTCATGTTTTGTTAGACTATAAAGTGCTACCAGACCATTTGTTGTTTTTTTCTATAGACTCTACTAACACTTTTTTCCAATAAACACACTGATTGAAGCACTCAGAACCAAACTCCATCTCCTTTCAATATGTCCATGGGTTATTTATGAACTGCTGGCTTCCCTTTTTGAAGTAACACAGCCCCTAGTCTTCACTTGAAGTTCTCTGCCTGCACTGTTTATCTCTATTTTAGTGTGCTACTAAGCCAATGTGTCTTCAATGGCAATTAGTTGCTTCATTTTGGACAATGAAGAAACCTGCTGGGCACCTTACTGAAAATGAATCTGATTTTAGAAGACCTTTTAATGAAACCAAAGTTAATGTGGTTTACATTTGGCAAGGTGAATCATCATTCCTGATATCTTTTCTTGTCCAGCATAACTTTCAATGACTTCATATCAGTGACTGCTGCTTGCATGTTGTGAGTTTTTAAATTCCCCAATATCAAATAGGAAAACCTATGAATCTGGGCCAAAAGTCTGGAACTGCAAGGTGCATATGACCAGCATAAGTAGTTTATTTTGTGAAATTCTTCTCTCTCGGGTGAGCAGGAAAAGGTGATATAAATAAATAAAATATGTGCCTGAAATGGACTTGAAAAATATTTGACTCCAGGAGAACATTCCACAGTTCAGGGGAAAACTGTTTATGGGCTACCTGGAAATAAGGCCTGCCCTGGTGACTGTAGCAACTGTCTGTGTGCTGGATATATGTGCAAGAAGCTGTAGGAAGGAATGCTTCTCTCAGTCATTCGAGGCACCCATAGCATTTATCATAAAACCATAGATTAGGACTGGAAGTAACCTCAGGAGGTCACTGAGTCCAGCCCCCTGCTTCAAGCTGGACCAATTCCAACTAAATCATCCCACACAGGGATTTGTCAAGCTGAAACTTAAAAACCTATAACAATAAAGATTCCATCCCTAAGTAACCCACCCAAGTGTTTCACCACCCTCTTGGTGAAATAGATTTTCCTAATATCCAACCTAAACTTAATGCTTCCTCTCCTGACCCCACAGAGACCAGAACTAAAGGATCCATTCAGAATAAGAGCCACTAGTCTACATATGTCCCCATCCTGCACCCCTCGTCCATGCACTGCCGGGCCAGGGACTGCTATAGACAGAGCTGTACATCACTACATGCACCCACTGCTCTTCTCAACGACAGCCCTGGAATGCTGCCTCCTTGAGCAGCAGAATAGCACTGAACACCCTTTGTAAAGTCACAGGCAAGACTTGGTCTTTGGTGCTTCCTCTCAGGTCCAACTATGATTGGAACATCCTTGTACTGGTTTTCCAGAAAAGGCCACATTTGGTGGATTTTTCCCCTAAATCACAATTTTTGAAGACAGTCAGCTGCTGCCCTTCACACACAGATGAAACAATAGGTTGTGAAAATGGCAAAAACTAATTACATCTCCACCTCATACTTTCCCAACAGCTTTTTTCTCACTCCTGGTAATGCTAAAATCTCTTTTCCTAACATTCCTGAGGTAATCCAGCAAGGATGCTTTAAAGCTTTGTTGTGCTGCATTTACTCCAGCAGAGGGGACTGAAGTGTTCAGTGCAGTGCATTATCTTTGCTCAAGTCAGTGCTATAGCCGCAGCTTTTTTAGTTCCTGATCATGAACAATTAATATGCCTGGGAACAAAATGCATCCTTTAAGCTACCTTAGAGTTACTGCATATTGCTTTCTAACCCTGAATGTTTAATGAAGTGTGTGTATGCACTTCATTAAATATTTTATATATACATGTGTGTGTGATTAGAGAAGGTGGCTGGTTAGAGACTTCATTAGAGTGGATAGTGGTAACCCTAATACTGCAAGAAAAAAATTATTGTTTCTACGCTAACTTGTTATTTACATGGTAAGGAACATTGTAGTTTAGGGGAACTGGATGGCTTTGGGCACTAGTAATTCAGTAAAGAGCCTTTGTACTTCTCTGTCATTATATCAAATCCAGTTTAGAGCAGTACTGAAGCACACCAGAGGAATCTAAAATATTCATAGAGGAAAATTGAGATGTGAGCATTTTTATTCATTTTGTTGCAAATGTTGAAATTGCTCTCTTTTTTTGTGTTTAAAAAGAAATTCATTTGTAATAGAGAAAATGCACTGATTTTCAAAGGAAAGTAGACCTGTGTAGAGCCCAACAGTAATAGGCTGATGAACTCAGTCAGGTTCTTAATGGATGATTTGTCTGTATCTCAAAGACACTGGTTGGCACTGTCATTGATAGTCCTAGCAGAGAAGCAGAGAAGCTTGGAAAATACACTGCCCTTTCATCCTTCACAGGGGTCCCTTAAAATCAAAGCCGAGGCATATTGGCCATTGACCATACTGTATTGGTAATAAGGCTTAAAAGCACTTCAGTTCCAGGGTTGTAAGTCCAACACTTTTCACAAGCAATAAAGTTACATTAGAAAGAGAAGAGAGAGAAAAATTCTGAAAGGGGTTGCGTGACTGGCAAAGACACTTACAAAAGAGAGAGCTTATGATTTCATATTTGTAAATTAATGTACATGAAACATTTGCATCTAGTCTTGCTTTAGACCTTGATAAAAAGAATCAAATTGATATGGCTATTTGAATCAATTATTTTAAAACAAGATAGTGATTGCCAAATGCACATTTTATAGTGCTTTAATGTTAATAATTGCTAGAGTTTCATATGTCTGGCATAGCATGTGCATTTCTAAATGAATTTTGGACAATTATAGGAACAATGGTCTTGATGAGTTCTGGACCTATGCAAATCTTCTATCCTCTGCACTGCCAGATGATATCCAAGTATGAGAAATTAACTGAGTTAAAAATGTTTCTAGCAAGTCTTAAAGTCCATCCAGTGTTTTTAAAGTAGTATTTCAAATGGAGATTCATTTGAGAAAAGAGCCAAATTCAAAGCTGATGTGTAAGGCAAATCCCTGGCTAGATTCTCAACACACGGCCTCTCCCATGATTTCAAAGGAGATGCTCCAGATTCATATCAATGTAACTACCACTGAAGTAACTGGAATTGCTTTTGATTTACATTGGTGTGAGAGACTCAGGGGCTAGCTTTCTCGCCCACTCTCACAACTGATTCATCTTATTTATACCTACTTACTCTTGCTTAATGGGAGTAGGATGTCTAAGTGAATGTAGAAATATAGTAAGAAAAGGGAAGTTAAAATGGAGTTTGATCTATTTAACAAAAATCTAATCTTTAGAAGTGGGTGACATTTTGTAATGAAACTTTTTTGGCAAAAACATGCAGATTCAATTACACTGAAATATTTCATGTATTCAAGCTTCTTTTGCTAAATTGTTCATTTCTAAAAAGTACAGTAAGGCTGAAATGCTTTTATTTTTTGTTCAAAATAACTTTTTGTACTGAAATTTCCATTTCTTCATGCCAAACTTTAGATAATTCTCAGACTCAAATGAAATGATTAATTTCAAGTTAAATGAAATGTCTCATTCTACACAAACCTTTTATTTCAGGATTTATCAAAAAATTAAAAATGTATTTTTGGTCAATGTTTGCTATTCTGATTCCACCAAAGTGCTCGGCTGTGTCTACATTGGCACCCTTTTCTGGAAAAGGGATGCTAATGAGATCAGTCAGAATTGCAAATGCCGCGGGGGATTTAAATATCCCCCGTGGCATTTGCATGAACATGGCTGCCGCTTTTTTCCGGCTCGGGGCTTTGCCGGAGAAAAGCGCCAGTCTAGACGGGATCTTTCGGAAAATAAAGCCTTTTCCGGAAGATCCCTTATTCCTGACATTAAGAGGAATAAGGGATCTTCCGGAAAAGGCTTTATTTTCCGAAAGATCCCGTCTAGACTGGTGCTTTTCTCCGGCAAAGCCCCGAGCCGGAAAAAAGCGGCAGCCATGTTCATGAAAATGCCACGGGGGATATTTAAATCCCCCGCGGCATTTGCAATTCTGACTGGTCTCATTAGCATCCCTTTTCCGGAAAAGGGTGCCAATGTAGACACAGCCCTCCAGTGCTGGTTCACTCCTGTCTTCTGACACCTTAGGATATGTCTAGATTGCATCCCTCTGTCGCCAGAAGGATGCAGATTAGGCAGGTCGACATTGCAAATGAAGCAAGAATTTAAATATCCCACGCTTAATTTGCATTAAAATGGCCACCCTTTTTGCCGACTCAGCAGTTTATCGGCAAAAAGCAGCAGTCTAGAGGGGGATCTGTTGAGAAAGAAACCTTTTTCAACAGATCCTGTAAACCTCCTTGCAGGAGGCATAAGGGATCTGTTGAAAAAGGCTATCTTTCTCGACAGATCCCCTTCTAGGCTGCTGCTTTTTGCCAACAAAGTGCTGAGTCGGCAAAACCAGTGGCCATTTTATGCAATTTAAGCATGGGATATTTAAATCTTCGCTTCATTTGCAATGTTGACCTGCTAATCTGCATCCCTCTGCCGACAGAGGGAATCAGTCTAGACATACCCTTACTATGTAAGCTTCCTAGACTCAGCGAAGGTCTACGATACTGGGAAAAGTCAATCTAAGCTATGCAATTTCAGTTATGTTAGTAGCGTAACTCAAGTCACCATAGCTTAGATCTGTTTACCGTGGGGCCCACACCACTCATGGTCAACTGGAGAAACTCTTCCATCAGCTCGTCTTACTGTTCTCTTCTCTGAGTACAGGTTTAAGAGTGATTGGGAGAGCAATCAGCAATTCAGTGGCTCTTCAACCCCATATGGATTGATCACTGCAGCATCAATCCCATCGGTATGGAAACAAGCCCTCAGTGAACCAAGTGCATGGGTTATGTGTAAGGAGCAAAGTGTTGGTTACCCACAGGAAGTCCATGTCAGTCTTGAAAGGTGTAAATTATAGAATTTAGACTCACTAGAATCCCAGGGTCTGGGATTCTCCGCTGCCTGCCAGTTGAGTAATAATTTATACTTGAGCAAAGTGGGTCTTGGATCCTACCATCCTAATGTGGTATATTACACAGGTGAAAACAATTACACATGATGAAAGGCAATGGAGACTGTCATACTTAAGCCTTAGAACTCTGAATTTAGGCCAAGCAATACAATCATTCCCTTTTTTCTCCTCATGCAGCCTTCTTATTCCATATTGCAGAAGGCTGACATTTTATTACCAAGCTCCTTAATCATTTTTATATGCCTAGACATAAAAATATGGAAACACATAGAGTAGGGTCCAAGATTAAAATGTAACAGAAAATGCAAACTATGAATTAGAAAAAGAATTGATAAATGTAGTCTGCAAACCTATGGTTATTTATTTTAACAGCTGCGGGTATAATACATTATTCCATAGTAATGTTGAAATTTATGAATTCAGTTCACATGGAAATTTAACAGCCTGTTCTCTGCTGAGAACTTGAGGATTTGCTGTAGCATATGCAGTGCTAGTTATTCCACTCTTGACACAGCTGGCAGTGGCATTGCCATTGAAGAATGGCAAAGTGAGGGAAAGCCCAATTCATTTTTATGGGAAATTTTAGCCCCTCTTCCATGTCTTAAGTCTTTCTTACGTTTCTCACCCTGTGTGGTGCTTATTTACTATTCTTGTTCTCTTTGTCCATAAGCAGTGCAAACATTTATTTTCAGTCAGAATAACATTTATTTGGTACTTAGAGACTGACAAACCAAAAAAGAACAAAAGTAGGGTTGCCTGGATAGTGTATTGATGTCACTCTGGAGCAGGCTGCATCAGGACACAATGGCAGCTGCATGTGTAGTAGGAAACTGTACCCTCCCCAAATACCATAAATCATGCCATAATAGATATAAGCTACACACTCTATGGATAGACGGTATGCTGTTGTTGACATCTTGCTTTTTCCCACTCTCTGTGCAGTGTTCATCTTACGTAGGGTGATCACCTGAGATTAAGAAGATTTGTACAGGCAGACTTCTGCAACCTATTTGGAAGGAATGGCAGAGGGAGTGAGGCCTGTGTAGTAAGTTGAGGGTCAGTAACATGGAGTCAGCAGGCCTAAATAGAGGCCTGTAACATGAAAACAGCAACAGACCTGCAATCTAGTGAGCAAGACTTTGGTTCAGTAACACAGGAGCCAAGAAAGAGGCCCTATTGATAACTGTGTAATTGTGTAAGTTAGGTCGAGCATGGCAGGACACAGGGAGGCACTGGGTACAAACTGTAAACCAAAGGGGAGTAACTGAACTTCTTAATAAGAAATGTCTTGGTACAAAGACTACCTAAAAACTAATGCACATACCGACCTAGGTTCAGGACCAGGACGGAATTGACAGCATGAAGGTAGTAAGTAAGTCCCCCTTCCGTAAGGTGAGGGGTGGTTACTAGGCAACAGAGGGTGGCAACCTGGTACGTAAAGAAATGATGTAAGTTGTTTGTACCTGTCTATAAAAGGACACCGCAGAGGGTGCTCTCTGGCCGACCTTGGGGGGAAGGGGTGCACTAGGCGCCTGAACGGCAGGTGTCATTACCTAAACTTACAGAGTGTACAGTAGCTTAACTATGACTAACTGCTGTTAATATCTGTTATATGGCAATAGGCCTGCCCGGTGTTGGTACCTTGTCAACGCGGGCCATAGTGCCCAGTGGTGTAACATTGTACTGATCTCTGTTACCAACTGGTAGAGCTTCGCATTTGACAATAAACCTGCTCGACTGATTTCAAACCTTGCCTGCATCTGTCGTTTCCAGGCCTTTCAGAGATCTCCTGTGTTGACCCAAGTGCACGGGGTCTAACACTCTAGATAAAGGGAGTACCGATTGTTACACACGCAGCCGAAAGTTTATCATCACCGACTGAGTAGAGGTCCTGTCAGAAGCGTGCCAGGACGACCCTAACTAGATGACACTGACACTGACAGTTCAGACCACTGAAGGTACCGAGGTACAGAACACCGAGGTACGACAGCCTGGATCAGTGGATGCTACTGGGGGGAAAGGCAGGAAGTTTTGTAAGCTTTATAAGAGGTTCCAGATTGTTTCTCATGAAGAAGATGGGTTGGATTTCAGAAGCTGGTAGGATGATGGGATCAGGTACTGACTCCTAGGTATGATGAGTGTGTGCTGGGAAGAAATGCTAGCCGAAGTCAGGTCCAAGATGTTCAGGGCATGTGCTCGGGACAGGACCAAGGTACGAGGGAGAAAGTTACATTATTTACATCCACAGTGATTAAAGCATCCTCAACTTTTTTAACATTATCTTTTGATCTCCTATACGATCTGACATACAACAGAGGCCAAGGGCCGCACTCTTCCATGATATTAATATTAATGGAGGAGATGTGGGGTGCGGGATGGAGGTTGGGTGCAGAAGAGAGCTTGGGGTAAGGGATTGAGGTTCAGGAAGGAAGACTGGGCTCTGGGAGAGAGTTTGGGTGAAGGAGGCAGTTGTGACCTAGGGCAGGTGTCTGGAGTGCAGGGGTTTGGGATCTGACCTACTTTAGAAGGGGATTGTGATCTGCGGCAGGAGATTGGGATGCCAGATCTGGTAGGAGGTGTGTGTGTAAGAGGGGGACAGAGGGGTTGTGTATGTTGGGGGTGGGGGCAAAGGATTGGGGCGGGAAAGGACTGGGGTGCCAGAAATTAGCTGTGGCCAAGAGACTTACCTGTAAGCTGCCAAATTAGCCTTTGTGCCTGCAGAGCTAAGGCTTGCAGCACTTAAAATGTGTCCCAGCCAACCAGACGGCCTGCTTGCCTGGCCATGTGCTTCATTGAATAACTGAATGGATGAGAGGGGGTGCGGTTCTTCTTGGCTGCCTGTTATTCCAACAAGCAGCTCCTATTGGCTGGTTTCTAGTCATAAACTAGCCAATGGGATTGTGATGGGGGCAGGGCAGCTCCTGAAACTTCCCCCTCTCCTCCAGTTTGAAAACAGAAACTGAGTCCTGCAGCTGCATTTCTGCACAGTACGCAGGGCTGTGGGGGCAAGCAGGGGAGCCTGTCTGGGGCTCCCTGCTGCCTCCAAGGACCAGATCCGGTGGCTTGGCAAGCCAGATCCAGCCCGTGGGCCGTATTTTGCTCAGGCCTACCATATTCCTCTGAAATAATTAGTTTTGCTTTTGTGCTGATATTGCATGTATTCCTATTGGATATGGATCTGGGTCTTGGGATTTTTGCTTTTTGTTTTTAAATAGCTATCAAACATCATTGCAAAATATTGCAATTTAATCAGCTTCTTTTACCAAGCAATTATGAAAATAATCTGAAGGATTGAAGTGTTATCACACTTGTTCAATCCAGTTGTGTGTTCCTGGAAACAAAGTGGAGACAGCAATGGAGATCAGTGTTAGACTTTAAAGGTTTCTTCTTTTTCATTCAGTAACTGAACTCTCTCTCCCAGAATATAACACTACCTACTGCTATTGTACATTTGGCTCTCGCTAAACAAATGCTGAAGAATGTGAGTTGTTCGGTATTTAACAAGTTTCAAAATGGATTCTAATTTTCTCCATGTTTTTAATGCTAGATTTTATTTTCACATGGCTAATTTGCTCATGTAATATTGCCCTTATTGCCTCATTGTCCTGCAATGAGGTTTAACAGGTATTTCAGAATCGGGCTTTATTTCGAACCCCCACTGCCCTGCTACGTGTAGACGCGGGCAGTTACTTCGGGCTTGTAAATTTTAAAAAAAAATGGTGACCGGACAGAAAGATGTAAATCAAGTGGGCGATATTTAAATCCAAGGCTTGATTTGCAATTCCAAATGCATACATTTGCAGCCCTATTCTGAAATAGGCTGCAAGTGTAGACATATCCTTAGATAGTATCACAATCTCCTTACTGCTTGTTGTTGCTATTCAAGTTGCAGTGAGGAATTGTGGGGAAACCCCACTCAATTCATCTCTTGAATGAAAAGTTGATGGTTGTATGGTATTGTTTGATGTTCTCAGTTGTTGTCATGGAAGTTGTCATTTAACTATTTCTGCATTAGTGCCATTTAGTTCATACTGAACTACATTGCAATTACTCCTTTTCTGCTCTTCTCCTTGTTTTTTTGTAACCACACACTGCATTGCTTCATATCTATAAAGATGTTAGCAAGAAACATTATCTAGTATAAGCAGGATGCTGACTAAAAAGAACATATGCTGCCTTTCATAGATTTGCACAGAAAAAAATCATTGATTTCAGTAGTAGTTTTCCTGTATACAGGCAGTCCCCGACTTACGCGGATCCGACTTACGTCGGATCCGCACTTACGAACGGAGCTTTCTCGCCCCGGAAGTCGGGGCGAGAAAGCCCCGTTCGTAAGCTGCTCCGGTGCCCCTGGTCTGCTGGAGACCGTCTCCAGCAGACCAGGGGCACCGGGCGGGTTCCCGCGCTTCTGAGGCTTTGCCAGAGCAAAGCCTCGGAAGCGCGGGAACGCTGCTGCTGCCACTTGGGTGCCGGTGCCTGTGGTCTGCTGGGGACCGTCCCCAGCAGACCACAGGCACCGGGACCCAAGCGGCAGCAGCGGGCGGGTTCCTGCGCTTCTGAGGCTTTGCCAGAGGCACCCTGACTGTACCTTTTGCCACAGGCACCCTGACTGAAGCCGCAGCCGCGGGGGGTCCCGCGCCTCAGAGGCTTTGCCAGAGCAAAGCCTCAGAGGCGCGGCACCCCGCTGCCGCTGCGGCTCTGCTCCCCGTGTCCCTGGTCTGCTGGGGGGAGGGGGCGCAGCTAGTGTGCTCCCCCCCCCCCAGCAGACCAGGCTTTTGTTTTGGACTCTGGGACAGAGCAGCTGGTGCGCTGCCGATTGATCCTGCAGCGCCCGTGGGCACTACTGGACCAACTCGGCAGCACCCCAGCTGCTCTGCCCCAGGTCCTGATTCAGCCGCTGCTGGTCAGTTTCAGCAGCAGCTGACTTGGGGACGCCTGGGGTTCTTAAGTTGATTCTGTATGTAAGTCAGAACTGGCAGTCAGTTTCAGCAGTGTCTGAATCTGGACGCCAGTTCCGACTTACATACAGATTCAACTTAAGAACAAACCTACAGTCCCTATCTTGTACGTAACCCGGGGACTGCCTGTATAATGAAAAATTGGGCAATCAAAAATGAGATTCTTTTCTGAAAGTGACTATAAAAATGTCCTTGTGGGGTTCCATGTTTCTTGTGCCTGGAGAAGTTCAATGTCAGATGTCCTCCATTTACCAATAAAAATCAATTTCTATCTGCCAACATGGGAAACACAACTTGGATGTTCGAAGTCAAATTGGGCGCTTTCCATCTTGGTCATTTCCAGTTGTAAAGTTTCTATAAGTGGAAAAAGGGAGGGATTCAGATTCAAAATATGGACTCAACAACTTCCAAAGACGTGTTTGTTGCCCAGAGTTCAAACTTTCTGTCTGCTGAAGTGATACATTTGGTCAACTGGTCTGTACAGAAGTGAGAGCTGGATACTTTAAAAGGTCACTGGGAAATAGGTCTGAGTTTTCCAGTTTTGATGTTATAGAAAAATGTTTAAAATTAGCTGGATAACCAAAACTATGAACAATTAGATGATGATGATGGATGAATTTTAAAAGAGCACAATTACTTGAGACTCTATACAAGACAATGCCATCATTCTGCATTGTGTGACGAGCAGAGCTGGGATACATAAATTAAGTCAGGAAGCAACACATGGAGTATCCAGCAACTTTCATACCTAAGGAAGGACTAATTCTTGGAACAAAATGCATACTGAGACATGATCTGGTTATTTTCTTTATTTGGGGGTTTGTTTGACTTCTTTGTGCTGAGCACATGTAACTACCCCCTTCAGTAACTTCTAAACTGAATTCCATGGAAGCAATTATCCATGCTTTAATATTTCTTTTTTTTTAAGTTGCTCTATAACATGTAGAAACCAAGTAATCTTTCAACAAGTGTGTTTTCTTTGTTTTGCTAATAAAAATCACCTTTTTAAGACCATGTTCTGATTCCTGTGTTCTGGAAGGCAAGAGGTTCTGTGTGCACATGCCTAAGATTGCAAGGTCAACTACTAAGAAAAAATAAAGGTTTTTTTTCAAGCTCTCTGCAGAGGGAGAGTTAAAGAGCTTGAGGGTACCCCACGGGAAGAAATTCCCAAATGCACCTTCCTGGGTTTTCATTAGGGTAGTCGCAGCAATACCTCGCCAAGGCCAGGGAATCTGTGACCCTGGGGAGTATAGTAAAAAGAAGCCTTTAGTAGCAGGCTATTTTAAAGTCTCTTGTGTGCCCCACCTTCTGCATTCAGAGTGCCAGAGTAGGGAAGAGCTTTGACACAGTCCATGTCCTATAATGATATATAAATTCAATGTAATAAGATGTCCAAAGGTATTGCAGGAAATTGCCATATCTGTCACATCAATTTTTCAAGATTTCCAAAAGCCTGATGAACAAGAAAGACATGTCACTTGCTCACACAGGCCTCTTACTTGCTTATTTCTTTATTTTTGATTTGTGCCTTTTACCATACATAATTTGCAAATGTTCTGAAATGATGCCCTTGATTCATGAGAAAAAGTAATGACGTCAGGTAACTTAAAATGGGACAGTCATGTTATGGCAATCTTTAGATGGCATTATGTAAGAAAAATCTGACATTTGTGGAACCTGGGAGACCTCAGATAGAGGCTTATATATAAGGTGTCACAACAACTTAACTCTCGCTTTCTTGGTCTGTCTGATTCATTTGTGTAAAGCAGAAGTTCAACTGAGAAAACTTGAAATTACAGAACTCTTAGAGAGATACATTTCTGATGAAAGCTTTTACACATATGGGCCATTGGAAATGACTCCATCAATTTCTTACTTTTACTCACCTATATATAATTATAAAAGAAATTAATATATATTGAGAGAAAAAGCAATCCTTTGCATCAATGTTCTGTAAATTATTTGATACTGCGAGATGCTACTATATCCAATTCCCATATTCCTTCTTTGCATCTCTCAGTCTTAGCGTGAGAATAGTTTTTTAATTTGCATTTTAAGAATATTTTATCCTTAATGTCAAAAAATTGACATTGATATTTAGTCTGCTTCAGTGATTTCTAAGTTGAATTTGATTAGTGTATATTCAAAACTAAGATATTTTTATCTTCCACTAGGACAAACTCTATCTGGTATCTGGAAACAAAGCTATAGGCCACTTCTCTTATTTCCTTCTAGTGGAAAATGCTGCATTCCACGAAATGGTACTGGTGTTAAACTGAAGAATGGTCAGAAACAGACTTAGTTTCTGCTTCATACATGTTAAACAACAATAAAGCATGTTGGATCAGAAATAAGCACGCAGAAGCTTGACTCATGTGTATATACCCATTACTTCCATTATTGCAAAAGTGAGCTTTGCCCACTTGGACTTTGAAACCTGGTGAAATGACATATTAAGGCCATGGAAAGCACATTTGCTATTCAAGATGATCTGTCCTCAAAGAACAGTGTTTATAACAAAAAATATAAGCCAGCCAAGTCAGAAAAAGCATCTGACATCCTAGCTTGAGTCTTTAACCCACTCCATTTCTGGGCAATGGGGCTCAGCCTTCCAGTAGGTGCTCTTCCCCTCTGTCCTGCAGCCCTTGATAGGCCTTCTCTGAGCACCTATGCAAGGGGAGAGAGAAGTTGAAGTTACCAGAGGGCAGGTGACACCTCTGCATGCTGTCAGATGAACCTAAGACTGCAACTGTACTAGGAATCCATGATGTGGAATGAAAGTCTGTATTTCTCCACAATTACACAATACGGTTGTCTCCCTCTAGTGGCTGGATCTTGAAGAGTTCTCTGTCTGCCACTGCCTTTGATGTAAGAGCTGAGTCTTTTGGAAAGAATGAGCTTTAAGTGCCCAAACACTTAAAGCTCATGCTTTCAGATCTTGAAGTCCCAGATTCAATCCTCGCTATCAATGACTCGTCCAGAGCATCACATTACACTTCCATAGCCATGTGGATTCTGCTGTGTAAGGATCATCACTAATGTAAATAAATCTGTTTAGAAGCTAACATAAAAGCCAGGTTGTGACTGGATTTCTATGAGCACACAAGGAGAATAGTGTCAGTGCTGCTTTGCCAGTAGAAGAAGTGGGTAGGTGCTGAGAGGAACACAACACTAGCCCCTTTCAAAAGATGGCAGATTTATGCCTTTGGTGTCCTGGAGTCCAGGAAGAAATCCAACCAAGTTTATTAGAATCCTTCTTTGGATTCCTACTACAGAGCTGCCCATTCACAATTCCTCTGTCGCACAGCTGGACCTTAAAGGCCCACAGAGAATGTAAACTCTGTCATATATCAAAGAATAATTTTGGAGCTTAAAATATCCACCCTTTTATTTTCTAAGACAATTCATAGAGCAACATAATGGAGAACAATTAAATGTCTCATGTTCCTTTGAGTAAAATAACCTTTATTGGAAACAAAATATGATTTTGAAGGATTCAGATAATGTTCTGCATTTATAAAAGAAACACAAGAGCAAAAAGGGAGAAGATAAGAACATAAGAATGGCCATACCGGGTCAGACCAAAGGTCCATCCAACACAGTACCCTGTCTGCCGACAGTGGCCAATGCCAGGTGACCCAGAGGGAGTGAATCAAACAAGTAATGATCAAGCGATCTCTCTCCTGCCATCCATCTCCACCCTCGGACAAACAGAGGCTAGGGACACCATTCCTTACCCATACTGGCTAATAGCCATTGATGGACTTAACCTCCATGAATTTATCTAGTTCTCTTTTAAACCCTCTTATAGTCCTAGCCTTCACAACCTCCTCAGGTAAGAAGGTCCACAGATTGACTATGCACTGTCTGAAGAAGAACTTCCTTTTATTTGTTTTAAACCTGCTGCCCATTAGTTTCATTTGGTGGCCCTTAGTTCTTATATTATGGAAACAAGTAAATAATTTTCCTTATTCACTTTCTCCACACCACTCATGATTTTATAGACCTCTATCATATTCCCCCATAGTCTCCTCTTTTCCAAGCTGAAAAGTCCCAGTCTCTATAATCTCTCCTCATATGGGACCCGTTCCAAACACCTAATTATTTTAGTTGCCCTTCTCTGAACCTTTTCAAATGCCAGTAAATCTTTTTTGAGATGAGGAGACCACCTCCGTATGCAGTATTCCAGATGTGGGCATACTATGGATTTATATGAGAGCAATAAGATAGTCTCTGTCTTATTCTCTATCCCCTTTTTAATTATTCCTAACATCCTGTTTGCTTTTTTGACTGCCCCACTGCACACTGCATGGACGTCTTCAGAGAACTATCATTTTTTGAGGAGTAACGTTAGTTCGAACCAAGGACTTTGGTTCGAACTAACATGTCCCAGCGCGCACTTCCTGGTTCGAATCAGCTGTGATTCGAACTAGCGCACCAGCGAGATCATGCGACTGGAGCGTGGGATATTTAAATCCCGGCTTCATTAGCTACTTCGCTCGTCTGTATTTGCATCCCTAGTCCAAACTAGGGAGCAAATGTAGACGTACCCATATACATTAGAAAAACATGATTTCCCTTTACAGAAACCATGTTGACTTTTTCCCAACAAATTATGTTCTTCTATGTGTCTGACAGTTTTATTCTTTACTATTGTTTCAACTAATTTGCCCTGTACTGACGTTAGACTTACCGGTCTGTAATTGCCGCGATTGCCTGTAGAGCCCTTTTTAAATATTGGAGTTACATTAGCTATCTTCCAGTTGCTGGGTATAGAAGTTGATTTAAAGGATAAGTTACAAACCATAGTTAATAGTTCTGCAATTTCACATTTGAGTTCTTTCAGAACTCTTGGGTGAATGCCATCTGGTCCAAGTTTATCAATTAATTCCAAAATTTCCTCTAATGACACTTAAATCTGTGACAAGTCCTCAGATTTGTCACCTACAAAGGACGGGTCAGGTTTGGGAATCTCCCTAACATTCTCAGCTGTGAAGACTAAAGCAAAGAATTCATTTAGTTTCTCCGCAATGACTTTATCATCTTTAAGTGCTCCTTTTGTATCTCGATCATCCGGGGCCCCACTGGTTGTTTAGCAGGCTTCCTGCTTCTGATGTACTTAAAAAACATTTTGTTATTACATTTTGAGTTTTTGGCTAGCTGCTCTTCAAACTCCTTTTTGGCTTTTCTTATCACATTTTTACACTTAATTTGTCAGTGTTTATGCTCCTTTCTATTTACCTCACTAGGATTTTACTTCCACTTTTTAAAAGATGTCTTTTTATCTCTCACTGCTTCTTTTACATGATTGTTAAGCCACTGTGGCTCTTGTTTAGTTCTTCTACTACGTTTTTTAATTTGGGATATACATTTAAGTTGTGCCTCTATTATGGTTTCTTTGAAAGTGTTCATGCAGCTTGCAGGGATTTTACTTATTCACTGTAGCTTTTAATTTCTGTTTAACTAACCTCCTCATTTTTGCATAGTTCCCCTTTTTGAAATTAAATGCCACAGTGTTGGGCTGCTGAGGTGTTCTTCCCACCACAGGAATGTTAAATGTTATTATATTATGGTCACTATTTCCAAGCAGTCCTGTTATAGTTTTTTCTTGGACCTGATCCTGCACACCACTCAGGACTTAATAGAGAATTTCCTCTTCCCTTGTGGGTTCCTGTACCAGCAGCTCCAAGAAGCAGTCATTTAAGGTATCAAGAAATTTTGTCCTGAGGTGACATGTACCCAGTCAATATGGGGATAGTTGAAATCCCCCACTATTATTGAGTTCTTTATTTTGATAGCCTCTCTAATCTCCCTTAGCATTTCATAGTCACTATTACTGTCCTGGTCAGGAGGTCAATAATAGATCCCTACTGTTATATTCTTATTAGAGCAGGGAATTACTATCCAAAATGATTCTATGGAACATGCTGATTCATTTAAGTTTTTTACTTCATTTGAGTCTAAATTTTCTTTTACATATAGTGCCACTTCCCCACCCACATGACCTGTTCTGTCCTTCCGATATATTTTGTACCCTGGAATGATTGTGTCCCATTGATTGTCCTCACTCCACCAGGTTTCTGTGATGCCTATTATATCAGTATCCTCCTTTAACATGAGGCACTCTAGTTTACCCATCTTATTTTTTAGACTTCTAGCATTTGTGTACAAGCACTTTAAAAACTCGTCGCTGTTTATTTGTCTGCCCTTTTCTGATGTGTCAGATTCTTTTTTATTTGAATGTTTTTCGTCTGATCTGGCCCATACTTTATCCTCTTCCATCCTCTCCTCCTGATTAAAACTTAGAGAATCTCTATCAATAGACTTTCCTCTAAGAGACGTCTCTGTCTGATCCACGTGCTCCTCCGCACCGATCGGCTTTCCCCCATCTCTTAGTTTAAAAACTGTGCTGCGACCTTTTTAATGTTAATTGCCAGCAGTCTGGATCCACTATGGTTTAGGTGGAGCCCATCCTTCTTGTATAGGCTCCCCCTATCCCCAAAATGTCCCCAGTTCCTTACAAAGCTAAACCCCTCCTCACTACACCTTCGTCTCATCCACGCATTGGGACTCTGAAGCTCTGCCTACCTACCTGACCCTGCGCGTGGAACTGGAAGCATTTCTGAGAATGCCACCATAGAGGTCTTGGATTTCAGTCTCTTTCCTAGCAGCCTAAATTTGGCCTCCAAGACTTCTCTGCTACTCTTCCCTATGTTATTAGTACTTACATGTACCACAACCACCAGCTCCTCCTTAGCACTACACACAAGTCTATCTAGATGCTTCGAGAGATCCACAATGTTTGCACCAGTCTGCAACCTTTGCACCAGGAGAAGAACATTATGTCATGCAAAAGTTCACATATTTGAGGTGTGGAAGATAATAAAATACATAACTTCTCGAAATTCAAGAGGTACACTTCTATTATTATGAAACCAAAAAAGGCCTATTTTCAGAGAGAAGAGCCCGGATTCTCAGTGCTATTTAGGTACTTACCTCAATGGGAGTTACGTGTCTTAATACTTTTGAGAATCAGAACCTATATTACTAAGTGACATGCATTTATTTTAGCCAATAAAGCCAATTTTCTAAAGAAAATTATCTGGGAAAAACAGGTCTCATTCAAAATGATGATGGAATGTTTTAGGAATGTTCCCCCTTGCACTCAGATATTTAAAAATTCACACTTTTCTTGTGAAGGTGTGACCATTTGTCAAAATTGGCAATCAAGTCAATAAATGTAAAAGGAGAGATCTGTGACATTAGTGATTATCTTCAAAAATTCATGGAATATGGGAGAGATTTCAAAGGACTGGAAAATGGCACTATATTTGTCCACCTATAAAAAGGAAATAAGGACACTATATGGAATTACCAGTCAGCTCAACCTCAGCACCCAGAAAGGAAATGGAGCAAATAAGCTATCATTTTGCAAATACCTACAAGATAATAAGGTGAGAAGAAACAATCAACATGGATTTGTCAAGAACTAATCATGTCAAACCAACCCAATATTTTTCTTTCACAGGATAACAAAATTTGTGGATAGGGTGTATACGCTGGACATGATATATCTTGAGTTGAATGGCTTTTCATCCTGTCTTGCATCGCCTTCTCATAAAAAAATTAGGAAAATACAAACCAGATGGGGAGCTACTATTAGGTACATGCCTAAGTGGTTGATTCCCAGGGAATAAAGACAAATGCAAAGGAAGGAACAATCAATTGCACACTTTCAAAATGAGAAATAACTGCCTAGAAAGGAGAATTGTAGAAAGAGAATTGTAGGTGTGATGGACCCAAATAATCTGGCTGCTGAACTCTAATAAAGGGCAGGTATGCTGGGCTCTGGGTATTATAGAATTATAGAATCATAGAACCATAGAACTGGAAGAGACCTCGGAAGGTCATCAAGTCCAGCCCCCTGCTCTAGGCAGGACCAATCCCAACTAAATCAACCCGGCCAGGGCTTTGTCAAGCTGAGACTTAAACACTTCCCTAGGTAACCCATTCCAGTGCTTCACCACCCTCCTAGTGAAAAACTTTTTCCTAATATCCAACCTGGACCTCTCCCACCACAACTTGAGACCATTGCTCCTTGTTCTGCCATCTGTCACTACTGAGAACAGCCTCTTTGGAACCTCCCTTCAGGAAGTTGAAGGCTGCTATCAAATCCCCCCTCACTCTTTGCTTCTGCAGACTAAACAGACCCAAGTCCCTCAGCCTCTCCTCATAAGTCATATGCTCCAGCCCCCTAATCATTTTGGTTGACCTCCACTGGACCCTCTCCAATGCGTCCACATCCTTTTTGTAGTGGGGGGCCCAGAACTGGACACAATAGTCCAGATGTGGCCTC
Source organism: Pelodiscus sinensis (assembly GCF_049634645.1). Lineage (NCBI taxonomy): Eukaryota > Metazoa > Chordata > Testudines > Trionychidae > Pelodiscus > Pelodiscus sinensis. Next base: position 14,598,948 of record NC_134716.1, read on the forward strand.
ACCAAAGCCGAATAAAGGGGAATAATCACATCTCTGGATCTGCTGGCAATGCTCCTCTTAATGCAACCTAATATGCCATTAGCCTTCTTGGCTATATGGGCACACTGTTGACTCATATCCAGCTTCTCATCCACTGTAACCCCCAGGTCCCTTTCTGCAGAACTACTACTTAACTGGTTGGTCCGCAGCTTGTAACAAAAGCTTGGGATTCTTCCGTCCCAAGTGCAGGACTCTACACTTGTCCTTGTTGAACCCCATCAGATTTCTTGTGGCCCAATCATTCAATTTGTCTAAGTCACTCTGGACCCTATCTCAGCCCTTAAGCGTATCTACCTCTCCCCCCAGCTTAGTGTCAGTTCACAGTTTTCTCTTCCCTGAGTAAACAGTGCAGCAGAATTAGGCAGGCATTTGGGGCCAATTAAGAGCTTGCAGGAAGTAACAGGCTAATCAGGGTACTTGCAACCCATTAAGACCTGCTGGGGCTCGTTTATAAGACCTCCCCATCAGGGAGGGCAGAAGCCCAAGATCTGAGACTAAGAGGTGTTCTGAGTGAGAGCTGACTAAGAGTAAAGCAGAGTGCTGTGGAGGAGCAGGACTGACTTGCTCAGGTACCACAGGAAAGGTACTGGTGGGATCGCTTGGGGAAGTGGCCAGGGAAGAAGCTGCCAGCCAGGAGTAGAAGAACCCTGTCTATTGTTGCTGTCTTAGGGATTCTTGGCTGGAACCTGTAGTAGTGGGCAGGCCCAGGTTCCCCCCAGTCCTCCCATTGCCACTACAGAGTCTCTCCCTGAGAGGGAAGACCAGGACTGCAGAGGAGTATGCACCCCAAACTGTGAACTAGCCTATGATGAGTATGGCTCAGTAGGCAGTGGCCCTTACCTCTAGAAAAGAAGCGGCTATGTGGAGGATCACAGAGAGCCTCTGAGGCAAACCTTATGTGCTAAGAAGCACAGGACCCTTAGAGCACAGCCAGAGTTTTGCCACGGGGGTCAAAGTAGATTACTAAATGTAAGTCAAAGGTTTAACAAAAAAAGCCGACATCATTCTAGGATGGAATAGTAGGAGTGTTGTAAGCAAGACAGAAGACATACTTCTTTCACTCTGCTCTGCACTAATTAGACCTCATCGGGAGTACTATGTCCAGTTCTGGACACCACATTTCAGGAAAGATGTGGAAAAATTGGAGAAAGTCTAGAGAAGAGCAACAAAATTATTAAAGATCTAGAAAACATGACTTACGAGACAAGATTGAAAAAAGTGGATTTGTTTTGTCTGTAGAAGAGAAGGCTGAGAGGGGACATAACCGTTTTTAAGTACATAAAAAGTTGCTCTAAGAAGCAGGGAGAAAAATTGTTCTCATTAAGCTCAGGATGCAACAAGAGGCAATGGAGTAATTAACTGGATATTAGAGGACAAACTAGATGACCTAAGTGGCCCTTTTCAACATTAAGCCCTGTGGTATGATGACAGTGATCACTGGGGACAACAGATACTTTTGTGCCAAATTCAGGAAAACTAAATGTTTGAATTTTGCAGAGTTCTAGTTTGCAATGTTAAAAGATGAAAAACATAAAACTATGGCTGCAGTAGTATTCAGAAGTGCATAATGAAGCCCCTATTTGCAATAGTTCTCTGACTCTCAACTGGAGACAACATTCAGTTTTGTACCATTAGATATATTTAGAAAGTCAGGAGGTCTGAAAGATGCTCTCATTCACTATTAGAACATTAATGTACTTCCTTCCAATTGGTTTATCTACTATGGTTTTTCATTTTAGCTTTCTTTATAGCAAAAGCTGTGCAGATGGATGCCCATTGGAACACAATCCCTCACGTCTTGTTAAATTCCCTAGCAATGTACATGTCATCTCTAAAATACATCCCTCTTCCTTCCTTCCTTCATTGTATTTTCTGTAGAGCAAGAATCTCTGCAGGGAATTCTGAGCAATGAAGGAGATTGATAGGGATGCAAGCCCAGGAGCATTATGTAGAGTATAACATGACTATATTTAGACTGGAAGAAACTGTCACTATGATAACTCTGAGGTGGTTCTGTAAGAGAATTTGCTAGATGCTTTGGGAACAAGTGAGTACAGGCTGCTCAAACAGCAAGGTGACTGGAAAGAGACTGCAGGTCTCTAAGTGACTAAACAGTGGCTGTGGTACTGCAATGCAGCTTGGTCTTGTACGCAGCTTGTACACATAAGGTTAACATCTGCTTTTCAGGCTAAGTTAAACCAAAGGTATGGGTCAGAGGCTGAACCAAAGCTAGAGTCTGGATTTAGATTCAGGTTCAGATTTCAGGTGCTGAAATCTCCTGAGCTGGCCTTAGGAGATTTCAGCTCAGAATAGCCCATCTTAGAAAGAGACACATAATGCAAGATGAAGACGTTATTCCATTGAATGCAAAACACTGAACATTGACCAGCTGGCCAGTTCACTTTCTGCTCTTGCAGCCTGATTCTGCTCACTTATACCAAGATAGCTCTGATTTCACTGGAAATACTTCTCATTTAAACTAATATGAGAAGTTAATCAAAGCCCAATTCTATAATTGTAGCTTGTGATCCATCTGCTTTGGGAAACATGACTAAACCCATCTTGAAGCTGAATAAAGCGTGCCTCGATACCTGTGAAATGTATGTAGTAAGTATCTAGGATAATCAAAATGATTAGAACTTCTGCACTCACAGGAGCTCAGGTAATGTAAGCTGCATCCAAACAGAATCTAGAAAATAGGCCCTTACCAGTTTTTTTTTAATTCGGTGTCAAATCAAAAACCACAGGCCAAGTTTTAGATCCAGGGATTTGATTAGTTTGGTTTTTATAACTTTTAAACTATCTTGCATCCCCTACAACACGAAGATGTGAAAGAATGACAGATGCTGGAGAAGTAGGGCAGCAGGTGGCATATAGCTGTATATTTTGGTTTAACATCATGAAGTGGCAGTCATTAACATGTCAGTAACCCTGACTCACAAGGGTATTGAGTGGACAAATGGTTTAAGGATTGTGAGGCACTCAGATACTATGGTAATGATTGTCACATAGGATAGCTAGATCTCCTACTGTGCTGCACCCAGCATTTTCAAGACCTAGCAGAGAATTTTGCCTAGGGTGCTTAATGAAATCCTGAGGCCAGGAGAGTATCAGAATTGGTGCTCTTTTGTCCATGTTTCACTATATACAAAAGCTTCAGGGGGTAGCTGAGTTAGTCTGTACAGGATACATTTAAAAACCAACAAATAGTCTATTAGTACTTTAAAGACTAACAGAACATATAGATGGTATCATGAGCTTTCGTGGGCACAAGTCCACTTCTTCAGATGACCAGAGTGTTGGACATCACTGTATTTAGACTCTGTTCACTAGGTAAATGGGTGTTTTAGGTTATTTCCTTTTCTAATGTGTCCACTGAGTCCTGTTATCTTTGGTTTGTAATGTGCTCTTTAAATATGTCCAAACAATACAACGTATAAACTGCCAAACTTCTGTTTAGGATACAGTGACTGGAGGAGGGAAGTCTACACAAGCACTTGATATTTTTGAGGTCTCCAGTTTAAATCCATTTGGACCCTGAAATGCAGAAAATCCTTTTTGATCTTTTGTTTTTAGCGAATAGTTCTCACTGGCCTCCTATCTTGTCAGAATTAAATGAGTAGCTTTAAAATGACTGGTCAACTGCTCCTGAAACAGTAGCATTTCTCTGAGAAACTAAAGTGATTAGAAGTTATGGTACAGCAACACTGGGCTAAGCTTCAGATCACAATGACATTGAGCTAAGCAAATTCTTTGCTGGGGGAAGCTATGGATGGACCCTACCCTTAGAGTGAGAGATGTTTAGTTCCTTGTCTGCTCCAGAGAAAAAAATCTATTTATAGCACGCTAACTGTGGCTGGTTTTGAATTACCTTATAAAATCCCACCCCCATAATTGAGAGCTACCTTTGGCCTAATGCAGAGTGCCCTGCAGGGAAAGCAAAACTAATCTTTGGTGTAGAGCTGCTTGTTATATATTGTGTGTTGTCCTCATACCACAGTGATTTAACAGTTCTAGAAACATAAGAAGGGCCTTATTATAGCCAAGCTTGCCACTTATCCTGAGCTTGATTTATACACCTAAAAAGAAATCGGAGAAAGCACCCTGGAAGGGTTCAGTCTTCTGGTTATCCTAGAATTCATTTAATTTTCTTATAATTGGGTTGCTGATTTAGCCAGATTTAAATAATCTTATAGGCTGTGTCCAGACTCCATGCCTCCGTCGACGGAGGCATGTAGATTAGCCAGCTCGGAAGAGGGAAATGAAGCCGCGATTAAAATAATCGCGGCTTCATTTAAATTTAAATGGCTGCCCCGATCTGCCGATCAGCTGTTTGTCGGCAGATCGGGAGAGTCTGGACGCGATGCCCCGACAAAGAAGCCTTTCTTCATCGACACAGGTAAGCCTCGTGAAACCAGGTTTACCTGTGTCGATGAAGAAAGGCTTCTTTGTCGGGGCATCGCGTCCAGACTCTCCCGATCTGCCGACAAACAGCTGATCGGCAGATCGGGGCAGCCATTTAAATTTAAATGAAGCCGCGATTATTTTAATCGCGGCTTCATTTCCCTCTTCCGAGCTGGCTAATCTACATGCCTCCGTCGACGGAGGCATGGAGTCTGGACACAGCCATAGTTGTTTGTTGTTGACAGCAAGGAGCTTTACAGGCTCACTAAAGTGACAGGCAAGTAAAGCCCTGGTTAGTGTAAGATTATATAGGCAAGCACTGTGTTTAGGGGTTTTATGTTTAATCCTAACCTGCAGCAAATAGACCCCTGTGTCCTCAATAGCACAATAAAGGGCTAAATCCTAAAGTCACTCTTGATGGTGTGTTCCATTTCAGTGGTACGAAACAGCCCTAAAGCTGACTTAACTAGAATACTCCTGTCACAAGGAAACCTTGGGCGACAGAGAGCTGCTATAGTGAATCCCACATCACCATCCCTGCTAAAATCTGGCATGGGGGAGATGGCCAAAAGAATGGGGTCATGACCAGGGCATTCCTATATGTAGGCAATCCCTGACTGCTGGAGCAGTCTCTTGGAGGGCTGAGCAGCTGGGCTAAATTACCACAGTCCTGAAGCTACTCTAACATATGCGGGGGGGCTAGGTCATCAGAGGACAGCTCCAGGACGCAAAGCCATCTTTGTCACTGCTCCTCCTTTTAAATTGTATGCCAAACTCAGCTAAGCTGAGTAGGAGAATCTGTCTCAATATATTTATAGCCAGCTGTTCTTAAATGGGGCTCTGATTTTCTGGGATGGCTGAATATCCTTTACAGCAGGGATGAGAAAACTTTTTTCGGGTTGGGGACTGCTGACCCACAGAAAAATCAATCGGAGGCCCAGGGCTTGGGGGAGGTAGCAGAGGGACTGGAGTGCCAGTGTGGGCTCCCCAATGCTGGGGGAGCCCCTAAGCCTCAGGGGCCAGATCCAGGCAATCCTGGGACCACATCGGGCCCTGAGACTTGGGTTCCCCACCTCTGCTTTACAGAGAGACTTAGGCACAAATGAACTCAAGTCACAAGTGGCTGAAATTAGAGCATCACAGAACCTAAAAGAATATGGGCCACACTTATGCTCAGCTTCCTTCATAGAAACCCCAATTCATTGCCCTCCAATGATGGAAGGTTTGTGTGGGAAAGGAGGCAGGGAGGGCAAGGAGGTTACAGTGAAAAAGAAAGTTGCATTCCTCACATATACCCCATCATGCTGCAAATTGTGCAGAGCCAGCCAGATCATCATTGAAAACAGCAGCCTTTGCTGGCTTGAAGCAGGCAAGATGTCTAGATAGTGGAATTATTTCCTGGCATTCTCTCAGACTTTTCAGTTTTTTAAATCTGGAGTGTTTCCCCTCCCCTCTTCCTCTCCCCCTCCCCCCCAGCTGCCAGAAACACTTGAAAAACTAGAGTTCCCTTAAATCTAGCCATTTTTTAAAGGAATGTCTATTCTGAAAGTAGTCAGGGATTAGTGACAGCTTTATCTAGTTAAAAATTCATTCTGAATAGCTTTTCTCCAAGCCATTATTTCTTTTATCTCTAGGGGTATGTCTACACTGCCACCCTAGTTCGAACTATGGTGGCTAATGTAGGCATTCAAACTTGCAAATGAAGCTCGGGATTTAAATATCCTGGGCTTCATTTGCATGTTCCCGGGTGGGCACTGCCATTTTTAAATGCCCGTAGTTCGAACTACCTGCCCGCGGCTACATGCAGCACAGACTAGGTAGTTCGAATTAAAGCTCCTAATTCGAACTACTGTGAAGCCGCCTTGCAGTATATAAATATGTCATTTTACTTACAGTGCAGGTAGTCAAATTGCACTAATTATACTGTGATAGACCCCACTCTACCCTTGAAATCCATGTCAAAACACCCATTTGTTTGAATGGCATAGCATTAAGTACTGTCCCCCCCCCCTTTTTTTTTTTTTTTTTTTTGAGAAAGCAAAATGTCTTTCACTGGGACATAGGCATACAGTAGCCTAAACGGGGAAAGGCACAACTTTTCCAAACCACCAGGCTTGGCCCCACCACACTCCACCCCCAGAACACCTGCTGCCTGCATACTGAAGGCAGAGTGTTACTGCCCCTGAGCACCTGCCATCTCCGTGCTCCGGGGCTGGGAGATTGGAGCTGTGTGTCTCTCTCTCTCCCCGGTGCTCCGGAGCTTGGGGGGCTCAGGCCATATGCCCTCCTCGCTTCCTGGTGCTCCGGATCTGGGGAGGCTGGGGTGCATGTACCCTCACCCCCTCCTCACACCTCCTCAATGTGCTGCCCTACCTCCTCCCCTCCCATGGTGGGGAGATGGGACCTCAGCAGAATGGGTGGGACTATAGGTGTGGTTGGGGGCCTGCCTCCCCCAGCCCTACCTTCACCGACCTCCCATGCCTAGGGATGTAGTTTTATAAATTCTATCAAATAATTGATTTGTGTAAGCGCTTTTCATGGAATACAAATAAACTAAAGACATTAATGAACAGAATCTAGTTGATAGGTAGAGAACAATTGCTTATTTATATACACTTGGACAGAATGAATAACTTCTTGTACACAGAAGTTAACATACATATAAAAACTGTGTGCAGATGTGTACACACACATATGAATGTGTACAACATTTCTAATGTTTAGTGTTAATATTCAACTATTCACTAGAAGTGAAATTCAACTCTCATATGATTTTGACTCGGGATTTTAAGCAGGGTGTGGGGAATGTATTCATTCCTGCAGTACATGAATGGAGTGGCTGCAACACAGTCCCACTGAAACAGTAGCCACTCTCTTTCTGTCAAGGAACTGGGGCATTGGATCTGGGGAATTATTTTTTTAGTGGCTTATTACCAAACATGTTCTACATTCAAAGGCAGCAGTTAGGACCCCTCCCCTCCACAAACACATATAATATGGTAAGTGCAACATTCTTCTCCCCCACCAACCCCCAGCAAAGCCTTACTATGAGGTTTAAGTGTCCTTGTTCCAGTTCCCCAAATGCATCTTGAATTTGACTTTGACTAAGGTATAGTGGCAGTGATATTAGTTTCAGCCAGAATGTCATGATCTCACTGCCCTGCTCATACTGTTAAAAGGGAGGGGTGGTCCTAGTCCAGAAGCATGAGACTCACTGAAATAGACTCAATGCAGAATCCAAGGCAGACCAAGATTTTTGGAGGGTGGATATTGGTTACTTTCTGAAAATCAGGCTTTTGAGGTGTTTCGTATTGGTTACCCAAATCACTGGTCACATCTGAAAATCTTCAGCCTGCAAGTTTTTGCCTTTGAAACCTATTCCATCATTCTTTCTTTCTTTCTTTCTTTCTTTCTTTCTTTCTTTCTTTCTTTCTTTCTTTCTTTCTTTCTTTCTTTCTTTCTTTCTTTCTTTCTTTCTTTCTTTCTTATAATGAGGTAAACTGATTTAATTACAGCATGTAATAATTATTGTGCTGGAGAAAGCACACAGGAAACACATGCCAGGGTTATACATTGGGCAATATCAAATTTCTGTTTCTCTAGTATAGGTTGGCAAAAGATACAGAGGGAGGTTTAAAAGTCTACCTAATCACTGTAATTGCAACCATAAAAAAGCCTTCCTACCACTAACAATTATCTTTGGTACTAAAAGCATTCAGTTTCACTGGTTCATTTGTTAAGTGCTGCTGATTAAATAGATACTTTTGATTCAAACATGAGTTGTTGCCACTGGAAGTTCAGCCTTAAATAAATACAAACCTTTCATCTTTGCATAGGGCTATGTTGAGGTTTTAAACTCACAGGCTGTGTCTACACTGGCCCCTATTCCGTAATAGGGATGCAAACTTTGGAATTGGCAAATCCGCGGGGGATTTAAATATCCCCCGCGGCATTTACATTTTCATGGCTGCCGCTTTTTTCCAGCTTGTAGATAAGCCGGAGAAAAGCGCCAGTCTGGACACGATCCTCCGGAAAATAAGCTCTTTTCCGGAGGATCTCTTATTCCTACTTTCAAGTAGCAACAACAATGTAGACGTAGCCAAGGTGAGTAAAAGACTCCATCCCAGGGAAGAAATATGATGTGAAGCCACAGTTTTTCTTATGTTCTCCCTCTTGCACCTGGGGGTAAATTAAACCAGCTCTCACCTAGCAAGCTTCACTGGCTGATGCATTAGAGCTCTGCTACTCCTCGTCTTCCCTCAGGGACTTTACCCATGTCAAGGCTGTTACCTACTCTGGCAACTCAAATGCAGATGGGGGTGGGGACCACAAGAGATCTTAAAATAACCTGCCACTGAATAATAAAGATCCCCAAGATCACAGATTCCCTGAGGGTACATCTACACTTGCTCCCTAGTTTGAACTAGGGATGCAAATGTAGGCGACCAAAATTGCTAATGAAGCGGGGATTTAAATATCCCGCGCTTCATTAGCATGATCTCGCCAGCGCGTTACTCCTCTCATCAACTGTTTTGAAAGAGAAAGTGCATGCCGGGATGTGTTAGTTTAAACCAAACCCCTTGGTTCGAACTAACGTTACTCCTAATATTGTGGAATAATGATAGTTCGAACCAAGGGGTTTGGTTTGAACTAACGCGTTCCTGCATGCACTTCAACTTTCGAAACAGCTGTTGAACGGAGTAACGCAATGGCAAGATCATGCTAACGAAGTGTGGGATATTTAAATCCCCACTTCATTAGCAATTTCGGTCACCTACATTTTGCATCTCTTGTTCGAACTAGGGAGCAAATGTAGACGTACCCTGACTTTCAGTGGTATGCTGCCACCACTCATATGGAAACACCCCTTCAGAACCCAGGACGATACACTGGCAAATATCTTGGGAATTTATTCCTGTTGGGAAACCCCAAGCTCTTTAATCCTTCCTCAGGAGAGAGTTTTCAAATATACTGTAATTTCTTAATAGCTGACCTTCAGTCTCATGCACATGCACACAGAACCTCCTGCCCTCTATGATACAAGAATCAGATCATAGTCATAAAAAGGTGAATTTATTAACAAAATAAATATATATTTGATAAAGCATACTTGGCTCCTAGGTGTTACTGAGCAACTGAAAAGAACAGACTAAAGCACAGAGAATTGCTTCCCTGACATTCAGTTCAAAAGTTACAATGTACTGGAGTACTTGGGCTCAGCAAGGAGGAGTTTAACCAAACCCCAAAATATAGAAGATAATCTGGTTCCATCTAATCAAACATTCCCTGTTCTACTCACATCTGTTTTTCCAAGGTTTAGTCGTTTCTTTGGAATGGAATGGATATCACTGAATTCCTGGCTCAGTTCATCTCTCCTAGCTCTTGTTCTGAATTCAATTAAAAAACAACAACAACCCTGACTGCTGGCTTCTTTCAGAAGAAGCTTTTCCAGAAGAGAAAAATGGAAAAGCGCATCAAAAAAGCGAACTGCTTTTTTGAAAGAGAGTGTCCACACTGAATGGATGATATCTTGCATGTAAGCTGTTATTACTATGGACAAAATGGCCACTAGGGAACATTTGCTTTTTCCTCTTTCCTCTTCTTTTGAAAGAACTCCCTCTTCCCCATCCACACACGCCTTTTTCTGCAAGAGCTCTTTCAGAAAATGGTTTCTTCCTTGTAGAATGATGATTACCAGTGTTGGAATTCCTCCCCCTCCCCCCCCCCCCCCCCCCCCCGCTTTTCTTTTGAATTTCTTTTGAACGCAATTGGAGTGTGGACATAATTGAAGTTGACCATTTTTCCGAAAAGACTCTGTAGTGTAGACATACCCGTAGAAAACATCTATGTAATTTAATTAAAAATATGAATATATCTGCATGGATATTTGTACCACCATATAGAATATAATTGATAATTATATCCAAATAATATGAATATAAAGACTAATTTAAAAAAAGTCTATCCTCCATTAAACTTTATTGCTTTTAGAGGGGTTTTTTCCCCCAAAGCATGCTGTATTCTGGAAGAGTTTCCCCTCATGGCAAAAGCTTTGTCTTCTGTGCAGGCATGGAGAGGTCGCAGGGTTTGTCCTATTAGGAAAGAGAGAATAAAATAAAGACAGTAGAGAAGTAAAGCTTTTGAACTAAAAGCCCATCATACATAATTTCTACATCTCAAACTACTGCTTTTTATTTCTAACAATTAAAAGCGCTTCAGATGTTGCAGAAGTAACACTTGAATGGTAAGGGGCAATGAAGGAAACAGACTGTTTTTTGACTTGCTACGTACATACATACATGGTTTTACATCTCTTCTGTCTTGCCGTAATTCTATACAAGGCAAAAGTTTGACCTGAATCTTGAGAGCCTTTGACTTTTCTAAGGAAATGCAGCAGACAGGGCTTGCCTTTCATATTAAAGCAGCATTTTGCAAACTAAAATCCATGCTCAAATGGGTTTAAGTCTGGCTTAAGCCACAGTGGCTAAGAATCAAAGATGATGCTGTGTCCTTTGCTCTAGTCAGTATCTCAGAGGGCCCAAGAATAATGAGTAAACTCTCTTCCGTGAATTGCAGACAAAATAGGCTTAGTGAAATAGAGTATTTCAGCCTTGTCTTTCAATTCTGTAGCATTTATAGGCTAATCCAACCTCTAACTATTATTTCCATGTTGCCTTTGTGCATCTTTTGATTGAAAGGCAAACCTGAGCCCTTGATACTTGTGCAGTAACAGTAAATTGCATTTCACATACTGTCTTTTTATACTAAACAATCCCCAAAAGATTTTCCAAGCCAGGACCCTCCTCACATTCCTTGGAAGGCCAAGAAACCCTTTGGAACCACTGGGCTCATATACACATGAGTCTAGATAATTTTGGGAGCATTTGAAATTAACTGCAATCGTTCTGAAGACCAGATGGTGAATCTTTTATTCTAGTTGCTCAGCAGTCACAGACAGAAGTGGTCTGAATGGAACTCCTCAAATGCATGGCAGCTCACTATTTTGAGTGGGAAAAAATGGCAATCTGGCCTTAAAACTCCATATTCAGATTCTTTGGAGTCATTCTAATGTAGTTTATCAATGCACACACCAGAATAGAGATGTTTGCCCCTTTGACAAAATGCAATATCTCTAAATACTTAAACTGCATGTTGTTAGCAGTGCATCTCTTTAGTAGTTTCACCGATCATTTTGCTTCTTCATTATATTTTCAGAGAGTTCTCTGAATTTCAAAAACACAGTCACAATGTTGATAGTTCTTTGTGTTGGTGCAGTCTTTGGAAACAAACTTTTGGAAACTTGGTGTAAAATGAAGTTCAAGAAATGTTTCCACTATCTGGTTCAGTAGGCACTTCCTTCTCAATAGTTCCCCTTCCTAAAGTGGCATTTGAGAGCTCTTTGGCTTAGGGCTCTTTTGTGCTCAACTAGTATGAACTAGAGAGAGAAAAAGAGACAATGAGGCAATGCTGCCTTTCCACTTTGTAAAACAGGTTTATGCTTTGGAGAGGAATCTGTACACAGGTAATTCCTTGGACTTGCTCCCTTATATGTTTGAAGTATAAGAGGGCTTCACAGAAATACCAAGAAAGAATCCCAGCAGAATTCCTGAAGTGCCTGCATATCAAAGGCCCAGGAGAACTGAACTCCAAATACCTGGCATTGATGTTTGTTGTATATACACCTGTAGTTTTATAGGCAGTCTTCCATAGGCTTGCAGCCTGTGCTATGAAGGAGCTTTGTTTATTGACATGTTTCCTTTGTTTTGTATCTCTGTTCCAGCAAGTGTATCAGTGGGGGGGGGGGGGGGGGGGGGATGAGTCTTAAGTGTAAGAACAGGCTGAATGGCACTGGTTTGTAATTCACTGATCGATGCTCTTGTCATTTCGATAGGAAACTCGGTAGATACAACAGGGGGCAGCAACTAGGCAAGGGAAGTCAATTTGAATCAGTGCAGTGAACTGGAAGGAGACTTCTCCCTGCTCTAATGAAGGGAAAAAGTACAGAGGAAAGAAATGTTTTTAAAAGAGAGAGAAAACAATTAGAAGTGAAAATACACCTAAATCCTATGGAGTAAAAATGAGTAAAACACAGTTCTCTCCCCATGGGCTTTGGTTTAAGAGAGGATTACATGTGAGATTGTGCTTCGAGTCTTGATGTAGGGGAGGTTGGAGAATTAAGGATATGAAGCTTGAAGCAGAGGGAGAAGGAAATAGTGAGTCAACTTTGCGTAAAACACAGCTGTTCTCCACCACTCCCTGTTGGTGCATTTATGTGGTAATGTATTTCATTTTAAACTTGTTAACTAATGTTCAGAAGAAAAGAAGCCTGTGGCCCCTAATCTGATTTAGCAATGTGCAATGAAGTAGCCTGCCATCATCAACATATTGTTACCTATTTGCAAGTGCAATTTTTTCCAGGTTGTTCTGCATTAGAGTAGGGGAAAAAATGTATTCAGTCACTCTACAGTGAAAGTCAGATTGATTTAACCATAAGCAGTACCGATTTTTTTGGATGCTATAATGAAGGTTTGCCTATTTTGCTTGATGAGAAGAATGTGAATTTTAACAATAACCTCATGAATATATAGATACAGTTTTACACTTGACCTTGTTACATCTAATTCATTTTCAAGGCAGAGTATACACAATTAAAAGAGAGCATCTAGGGTAAGAACCAGGCAAAGCATTATATAGAATGGCCTTGATTTTATCAGACCTGCAACTCATTCAATTCAGAAACTGAATTTGTTATTCTGTTGTTCTTGTTTGTCTTGAGAGATGGTCAAAATTGTTTTGCCCAGAATTGTTTGGATTTTTTTAACTCTGAAAACTAACTTCAAGTCCCAACTTTTTTCTCTGTAGATTGCCAGGCCAGGCAGGGTTTACTCAGCCTATAAAACTTCCCCTAAATGATTCCTGCTTGCAGCATTCTTTCCAAGTGGCATTTCCTGTGCTGAAGGAGGCAGCACACTGTCTAGTACCAGTCCTTCCCTGCCTTTGGCCCTAAGTACTTTTTGTACATGTATTGCCTTTCTTATTGAAGAGAGAGAGCAGCTGGAGAAATGGGGGCAGTTATACAATTTTTTCACACCAAATAATTGGGAGGGAAGGGCACTATAATTTGTTTTATCCCAAACACTCTGAATCTTAATAATGATCATCTGAAAGTTAACATTAGGATCCTGGGGAATTGTAGGTGGAGCTTTGGGCTTGTGGGTAGTGTTGAAATAAAATAGAACCATCTTCCTTCCCTTTATGTTCATGGTGTACACTTAAAACAAAACAAACAGGAAAAATTGTTCACATCAAAGAGTGAACTGCCTGATGTTTAATGACACACACAAATGTTTAGTTTCTAATTCAGTTTTTTAAACATATAAATACAAACCCAGCAATAATGGAAATGGAAAATTGCAAGATTAACTGGAAGTTTCTATAAAGCAAAAGAGGGGAAGCAGTGAGATACCAAACTGTGTAGGGATTCTGTTGTTTCAAGAAGCTAATTTTAAAGGAGAGAAAATAACGTTACTGCTTCTCAGGGGTTGGTCTAATTATGTGGTTTATGGTTATCTTCAAGATGAGAAGAAGGAATGACAGCAGTAAACAATATGTGTAATCACCTCTGCAAGTGGACAAGTGTGGTTTTTTTTTAAAATCATACCATTTTGGAGCTGTGAAGTACTGTACAGCAAGTAGCATGTCGTTCTACTGAACAAATGTTCAAACATTCAAGATGTGTTAGAATAACATTGTTCGACTAAGAAACAAGAATACAATTAATGCTACAATTAAATGTATTGTACTTAATGTCAGATTCTAGCCAGCTCTTGTGCTTAAGAGGAGGAACCACAAGGAGTTTTTGCCCCTTTACTCTCAGCTGAGTGCAGGGGTGTTGGAACAACTATAATAGTGGCAGTGCTGGTGATGGAAACTATGTAACTGGTGCTACTACTACTTCAGCTTAGCAGTTAAGACAGCACCCCAATTTCCAAACCCCACAGACTAAGCAATTGTATAGAATCCAAATAGGGAGTATTCACTCTTAGCTATCCTGTGGTTAGTTACTAAATGCCTGAAGAGGGATAGGGGAGTACTAGATTTGGGTGAACAGCATATTTTTCAGTTCATTGGCAATTCCAAAACAAACAAAAATCCCACAAAACCATTCACAAAAATCCAACGATTTTGAACCAAAAATTATTATTTTTTTGTGAATCAAAAAGAAAAAATATCATTTGGGGGTCAAACAAATGTTTCATTTCAATGTTGAGCTTTTAAAATGTGTTTTAATTTTTAAAAAAATTTTAAAGGACATTTTGAAACTGTCATTTTGAACTGAACAATCAAAATGTTTCCTGTAGGATATATTAAAAAAATGTTTGTTTTCCAACTTATTTGTTCTAGGAGAGGTGGTTTCGTTTCTCCAACCAAAACCACCTCACACCAATTTGTACAAGATTTTGGTGTGCCTGGATCTGCATTTTTTTTCCTGAAGAAAAGTTTTTGGTTGAAAAATGTCTTCCAACTCTAATGAACTCAATGGCAGGGCTCCCCCTCCCTTCATGTCATCATCAGTACAGGCTGGTAGAAGGGAGCGGGGGCCCTGCCACTGGGTTCATTAGAGTGGGCTGTAAGTATATACAGCCTCTTCACAACTTAGTAATGTAGCCAGCGATAGTAAGTGGTGACAAGAGGCATTCTGAAGGAATTCTGGCTGACTTCCTGGAGATTCCATGTGTTAGAGTCAGCCTCCCTCCTCTTTCCAGTGCCTCCTGACAAAGCATAGGGCAGAATCTACCCTGTAATGTTTTTCTTTTGGCATCACTTTTGTGCATTAGGACATGTGATATACATTTAACAAGACAATGATTAACTGGAAAATAACACCTTTGATCAACATCAATCTAATTATTTAAATAAAGGGTGAAGAGAAAGCAAATCCTTCTATAGTCCACATCCTGTTGCTTACATACCTCTAGGTATATGGTCAAGAATCTGACCCATTTCCTGCAACACATCTTTCTTCATACGGATATCATGGTGCTACCTTGATTCTCTTGATTTATGATTCATTCCAAAGTGACAGAAGACCCAAGCCCTACAATTGTAGGAGTAATAAATCACAAAAGCAAACTCTTTGCTTTGGTGATGGTTTTGAGCAGGGGGGCTGACAGACATGCTGGGCCCCTGGGCAAATTGGGAAAGGCTGTCTCTGTGCTCCTGGAAGGGACAGGGCCTCAGGTGGAACAGTTAGGGCCTTTTGCATCCAGCCCTCAGCACCTCCCAGAGTATGCCACCCGGTGGCCCCATCATCCCCAGACAGCCCTCAGAGTTGTCCAGAGCGTATGGCATAGCACTCTAGCCTGGGGCCTCCAGCCACCACCACTGCTACTGTAGCAAAGGCATGGAAGCCCCAGGCACTTTTGAATCATCAAGCTTCCTGGGGCCACTTCCCTCTTTTCTTCCCCCTACTCATTACTCCCTCCCATCAGCAAGCCTCGTTTTGAATCTCATATAGATTAGCTAGCGGGAATTAAAGCACGCTGGCCAGGGATTCAATAGGTTTCTCATAGGGTGTTTAGGAAGTCCCATTTAACACATGCAGATGATGACAGGTGTTCCCTTTTTACTTAGTTCATTGAATTTTTCAAGTCTATTATTTTAAATATGTGATGTCTCCCATTTAATGATATTGAACTTACCTTCATATGCATATCAAACTGATGATTTTTGGTATAGTATATATGTGTAATTCACTTAATAGTCAAGGAATTGAATTAGTCTAAATATTTTCCTGTATAGTGTTGCTGATTCATTCTATAATACAGGTTGCATCTCTATAAACCAGAACTCTCTGGTGTGCCAACATCCATGGTACAGCAAGACCACGGATGCTCCAGGATCAGAGAGTCCCAGCACACTGCAGGGGTTGGGAGGGGCCGGGAGCCCGGTGTTATGCAAGTGGGGTTACATGTGGCTCAGTTAGGCTGGGGAAAGAGGGGGAATCAGGAAGCCCATGGGAGGAGCAGGAAGGGGGTGGTGCTGGAAGCAGGGGGCCAGAAATAACCTCCCCGGATCTGGTAAAATCCCTCATCCAGGACCACTTGGGTCCCAAGGGTGCTGGACCAGAGAGGTCCAACCTGTATATAAAATCTCATAACTCAAACTCCATCTCCCATTCAGCACATCAAGAATTAGACACTTTGAAGGAAGTTGAACCATGGGTCAATACAAATACACTAAGGAATTTGCTAACCATGCATTAAAAAAGAAGTCAGGTGCTCCAGATTATAAGACTTATATAATATTACTACCTAACTCTTATCATTAGATCTCAAACTGCCTTATAGTGGAGAGTAGTATCATTACCCTCATTTTACAGATGGAGAAACTGAGGAACAGATGTGTGAACTGACTTGACTAAGGTCACTCAGCAGACTACTTGCAGAGCCAGCAATAGAACTCAGATCTAGTTCATTATCAACTAAGCTACACTGCCTTCCTCTAATTGTAAATAGCACTTTTTTCAAGAGTATTTATTATTATTTCAAATGAAAAGCACAAGGTCACACAGAAGCAAAGTTGGGAAGAGAGCCAGCAATTCCTGAATCAGTGCTTTTAGTGATACACAGCCACAAGTCTGTTATTGTTTTATTGTGCAATAAATTCATATAAGCTTTAATTCTCAAGGTTTTTCCAGTTCTAACTTCGATTTTTTTCAAAATCAATAATTTCTATCTGGTGAAGTTAGCCAATAGAAATAAAAGCTCTCCTCTAGGTTCCCAGTACATCACCTGTCTGTTTTCTTGAGTTTCAGCTCTTTGTGCTCTGTACAGCACCAAGCACTCAGACAATTAAATCCTTGAGCTAAAGAACTTTATTCTGTCGGGGTTAGAAAGGCATCATAGGAGGACCTCCTAAATAATATGTTAAACAAACTTGCTATAAGCCTTAACAATACAAAGTGGATATGCATTATAATAGCTAGTGTAACCCCCAAGGAGATTGCTTGGATTCCCGGGGCTTTGTCTGCTGGCAGCTCAGGGAGAGGCACTCTGAGTTTGCCTTGGCTCCCCCTCCCTACCAGGGCCAGAGTCTGCCCGGCAACCCACAGGGAGTGAGATGCCCCTCCCAGGGGGAAGGAGAGACCATTGTTGAGGGGAGTCTGGAGCCAGCCAGGAAAAGGGGAGGACTGAGTGTGTGGGAGCTAGTAAGCCCCAGGCCTGCATGCAGGGTTCCCCCTGAGAGCTAGCCTCTAGGGACCTGAAGGCAGGATCCCTCAGCTGGGTTTATGTCTCCACTGTTGATTCCCAGTTGTGGAGTTTGTTGGGAGGCTTCCCCAGCCAGGCGGAGTTGGCTCTGGTAGGGAGGGGGAGCCAAGGCAAACTCAGAGTGCCTCTCCCCGAGCTGCCAGCAGACAAAGCCCTGGGAATCCAAGCAATCTCCTTGGGGGTTACACTAGGCAATTGCAGCAAGGATTACAGACAGAAACATTTTATGAAAGCTTATATTTAAAAAAAATGCAAACAAAAAAAGAAGTTTCTATCTTGAGTGGTTTTTTTTTACTGCTGCCCTTTACTGTAGTATCTGAGAGCTTCCCTTGTAAAAGGTGACCTTCAAAGAGAGCTAGATGTAGTGGGGAACAAGGAAAATTACAATAGGGTCATAGCAACAACAAGTGGGAAATCACTGATAGAATCTGTTTAGCATCTTAGATGTCTATATACACACATGCAAGTAGGGAATAAACAGGAAGAACTGAAAGTATTGTAACATAAACTGAATCCAAACTTAATTGGCATTACTGAGACTTGGTGTGATAAGTCTCTTGCCTGGAGAGCTGGTATAGAGGTGTATAGCTTTTACAGGAAGAAGAATCAACATAAAAAACAAGGAGGTGTTGCATTATACATCAAGAATATTCATTATAAAACAAGAATACTTGTTCTGTAGTCCAGAAGAAGCTGAGAGGAAGACCAATGGGAAGTCTCTGTGTAAATAAAGAAAAAGGTGTGACATACTGGTAGAGGTCTACTATGGACCACCAAATCAGGAGGAGATAATGGATAAAGCATTTCTAGAACAATGGTAGAAATATCCAAAACATAAGACCTGGCAAGTGAAACGGGGCTTTACCTAGGTATCTCTTAAGGTACATCTACACTGCACTCTTATTTTGAAATAAGGTATTCTGGAGGAAATACTTCTCATTGCACGAGGAGTAACAGTTAATTCGAGGGAAGGGTTTTGGCTCGGACTACCATGTCTATACACGGCAAGTTAAATCGGGTGACCGGCATTTTAAAATGGTGACCAGCCACAAATATGCTAATCAAGTGCAGGATATTTAAATCCCATGCTTCATTAGCAACTTTGGTATGTTTCATTTGCCTCCCTAGTCCGAACAAGGGGGCAAGTGTAAACATACCCAAAGATTTTCCATGTACACTGAAGGTAGGAAAAGAAGAAAGGAGTTCAATCTGCAGCATGAGAGATTTAGATGAGATATTATGAAACTCTTTTTAATTGTAAGGGTAGTTTAAGCTCTGGAATAGGCTTCCTGAGGAAATTGCAGAATCCCCATCATTTGGAGGTTTTAAAGACCAGGGTGGACAAACAACTGTCAGGGATACTTTCAAGTCTTTACTTAGTTCTGCCTCAGTGCAGAGGGCTGGACTGGATGATTTCTTAAGCTCCCATCTGATCCTATGATTCTATGATAAAATCTTAGCCATAGTAAAGTCCCAGGTTTACTTCATGGGACCTCTGTCAGTTTCCTCTCCACAGGGTTAACTCTTTATTTTAGGATAGGACTTTGCTTTAGATTTTGCTAATACACTTTTAAGTTGATTTGCTACAGCATTTTTTGTTGTTGATTGGATTCCTGGGATCATTTGGGGAGAAGGAAGTGTTAGAGATTAGTTTGTCAATTTTATGGACAAACATCCATTACAGAGAGGAGGGTTCATAGTGTTTCCTAAATATGGTTAGACTATGGATTCACTTTATCATCCCTAGAAGTTTGTTCCATCTCTTTTGACCAAGAATTTTGTGACCTTAGGTTTTGTTCTCCATCTTGGGTTCTCTAACTTGCTCTTTGCCTTTACCCCATTCCATTTATCACCAAGATTGTGTTAAATCTTTGAACCAGTAACTAAATGATGCTATCAGTAGATAAAACAAATCCTAAAATTAAAACCCAACTTGTTTTACAAGATCACAACTGTTCTCATTTTAATAATCAAACAGAAGTAATAAATCAACTCTATTCTTCTGTTGACTATTGGACATAATAAATATTTTGAATAAAAATGTTGATTGGGGAGAGGATGACTGGAAGAATGAACCGTATATGATGGATGTTAGTCACATTAAGTAATGTGCTAATGGAAGGCTCTCAGATGCTGCAGTGATAAGGGTAATCTGAGAAGCTATACAGAATATAGTTGTGCTAGAAATCCAAATCCCGGGAAGGACTCTGCTTTCATGTTGCTAATATGTGGACATCACTCCAATGAAATAACTGACTTAGGTGAAATCATGGCCTTGTTGACACTGAGCAGAGTACTCCCAGTGACTTTAATAGTGCCAGGTTAAAGGAATATGTAAGGAAAGAGAAGTTTTATGTCAAAAAAGTAGCATTCTGTAGTTCTAGATAATATCTCTGGGTATGTCTACACTACAAAGTTAGTTCGAACTAACAGACGTTAGTTCGAACTAACTTTCATAGGCGCTACACTAGCGCTCCGTTAGTTCGAATTTAATTCGAACTAACGGAGCGCTTAGTTCGAACTAGGTAATCCTCATTCCACGAGGATTAAGCCTAGTTCGAACTTACTAGTTCGAATTAAGGGCTGTGTAGCCCCTTAATTCGAACTAGTGGGAGGCTAGCCCTCCCCAGCTTTCCCTGGTGGCCAGTCTGGCCAGCACCAGGGAAACTCGTCTGCCCCCCTCCTGGCCCCAGACCCCTTAAAGGGGCATGGGCTGGCTACGGTTCCCGTGCCAGGTGCAAGCCTGCCAGCACTCAGCCAGCAGACCCTGCACCTGGCACGGATCGAGCCACCCACCCGATGCCCCCCAGCCCTCCCCCTCTTCCCGGGACCAGGCTGGCGGCTCCCGGGAGCTTGCCCGGGACCGCAAGGGGCGGGCACCCGCCTGGGCTAGTGCGGACATCGTGGACCTCATCCATGATCTCCGCACTAGGCACAGGAAAGTGGCCGGCTAGGGCAGGAGAGCTGCCAGCCTGGCCACCCAGGAGCAGGTGTGCAAGAGAATCAAGGGGATCCACTGAGACCCCTGACCCTGAGCCCTGAGCTTACAATGGCCATACTGGGTCAGACCAAAGGTCCATCTAGCCCAGTAGCCTGTCTGCCGACAGCGGCCAACCCTAGGGACCCTGGAGGGGATGGACCGAAGACAGTGAACAAGCCATTTGTCTCGTGCCATCCATCTCCAGCCTTCCACAAACCTTGGGCAGGGACACCACTCCTACCCACTGGCTAATACCACTCCATGGACCCAACCTCCATGACTTGATCTCACTTCCCTGTAAAATCTGTTCCAGTTCTAGCCTTCACAGCCTCCTGCAGCAAGGAGTTCCTCAGGTTGACTCTTTGCTTTGTGAAGAACAACTTTCTGTTACTAGTTTGAAGCCTGCTACCCATTCCTTTCCTTTGGTGTCCTCTAGTCCTTCTTTATGGGAACTAATGAAGAACTTTTCTGTATGCACCCCCTCCACCCAGCTCCTGCTTTTAGAGACCTCTATCCTGTCCCCCCTCCGTCTCCTCTTTTCTAAGCTGAAAAGTCCCAGTCTCTTTAGCCTCTCTTCATAAGGGACCTGTTCCCAACCCCTGATCATTTTAGTTGCCCTCCCCTCTCCTAGCCTCTCTTTTCCCCTGTCCCACCTCCTTTTCCCTGTCTCCCCGTTTTGTTCAGTAAAGACAGATTCCATTTTGGAAGACACGTTATCTTTATTTTGTACATCAAGAAGAGGGGCTAGGGAAGGGTAAGTGGAAGGAGGTGAGGGAGGAATGGGGCACGAGCCCCCGATGGGGAGGACTGGGCTGGCTCTGCGGGCTCCTTGGGGTGGAAACTCTCCTGCAGCCCCCCAATTGCCCCCTCTCCCCAGATGGCAGCCTGCGGCAAGTTCAGCTGGGCTGATGGCCGAGTGCAGTGATGTGCTCAGTGTGGGTACTCCAGGCAATCCAAGCCAGGGCTGCTTTGCAAGCGGGGCACCCCTGAGAACTGTCTTTCCGGGGTGGGGGTCGGGACCCTTTAAACACAGCCCTCGGCTAGCCTGAGACAGCATCTCCACGCTCTTAAGTCCTCCTCTGATGCCCTGCCGGCACTGCTTCCGGCCATCCTTAAGCCCGGTTCAGGGTCCACTTAATGTGGACATGCTAGTTCGAATTAGCAAAACGCTAATTCGAACTAGTTTTTTAGTCTGGATCTGTTAGTTCGAATTTGCTTAGTTTGAATTAACTAATTCAAACTAAGTTAGTTCGAATTAGCGCTGTAGTGTAGACATACCCTCTGTGACCCTAAATGGGGAAAGGTGAATATGCAGTCAGGAGACCTGTGAAGAAATACTGCTAATGCTTTCTCTCCATGGATAAATATGGAAATCAGCACAGGAAATATGCTTATGGCTGTGGGACCCTGATGGAATCACACAATTTCTTTGTCTCATTTTATGCAGCAACACCTTATTTTAAAATGCAGCTTTTCTGCCTTGTGGCTGCAGGACAAGATTCAGATGCTAAAATAATCAACCCAAAAGACCCTCTCTTTTTAGGATATGAGCAAAGACAAGCTGGCAGTCTAAATGTATTTCAACTGTAGATCATCCATAATGTCAGGCTCAGTCCTACTCAAACTATACGGACAGAATCTGCCACCCTTACTCAGACTGAGTTGAACCTTACTAGCGAAATGGTGCCATTTATTTCAATGGGACTGCTCAAAGAGTAAGGAACTACTCAGTCTGGTTTAGGGTGACAGAATCTGGCCAAATTAAGTGGCCCTTTACCCACTACCGCTTAAGTGAAATGGAGATCACTCATGTGCGTTAGCTATCTAGGTGATTTTGTCAGACCTATTTCAAATTCTCATTGTTGGTGTATATTTCAGGTCAAGTGAGACCCATCTCTGTTAGATGCCTCCCTACCTTCAGAGCATCCCTTATCCTCCCTTCCTAATGTGGGAGCCAGCTCCATCCCTTGGGAAACTGGTGTTGGCTGCCAGGCCACTGCATGGTGGGTGGACTGGGAGCCGAGGGTGGGGTGGGGGGACTCCATTCAACCACCTGCACTCCCCAGGGGAATCCCCTAGTCCAGTCAAGAACCCACCCCATCTCCCTGCCTTCAGAAGGTCCCTTATCTTATGTTGGCTGTCTGGTCACTTCCAGAGTTGGCGTCATTTTATCCTTGTAACTGAAGATTTGGCCAATAGTAAGATGAGTGACTGATCCATCTGTAAAGGTAGTTAGAACTCGGAACATATATTAAGAGTGCTTATACACTGCAATGGGAAATGTTGCAAATTGCAAATTCATAACATTTGATTATAAATTATGTTTAAGTGCTCATTAGGGCACAGGAGCATGCATTTCATTACCAAAACATAGGGATTTAATACAGGTGGAAAGTCATTATAACACTCACAGGGATAATAAACTATGAACAATTTACCAGTCTGCTGTAGCAGTGAACTAATATATATTCTGTTCTAGGCTTTACTCTAATAAATAAGCTCGGATACCAGGCAACATTCCAAAGAGTCCAGAAATGGAAATGCAAAATTTGCAGCTTGTAGTTTCGTTCTGTCTTTGATCAGTATGTGATCCACCTTGATTTGAGGCCTTTTCAGTGGAAATTTGGCCTGATGGGAGTTTGACATTATTACTGACAGCTTTACTTGGAAGTATCACAACAAGGCATTAATTGTGTGATCAAAAATACTGTTCTCTCTCTAAAGATGAAAAAAATTAACAAATCAACAAAATGGCAAACTACTCAAACAAAGAATGACAAAATGACACTCATAATCTGCTCAGCAGAGATCCTTGTTCTTGACCTGATTTCAAGTCATTCTGTAAGCATCGCTTGAGTACAGATACAGCTGTCTTCCTCCACTGACCTCCCCTCCCTCTGTAGTTATTTGTCCAGGAATCTCTAGTTATGAAAATTAGAATGCCTGACCAGTTAATGATAATGCACTTCTATAGCACCTTCAATCTAATGATTTCCAATGTGCTTTCCAAACCATTAATTAAGCTTCACAATCCCCCTGTGACATATGCTAAGTGTTATTCCCGATGACAAGGAAACTGAAGCACTGAGAGCAGTTCATCCAAGGTCAGGCAGACAGCCTGTGGCAGAGCTAGGAAGTGAACTCAAGTCTCCTGACTCCTCACCCTATGAACTAACCACAAGATGATTTCTACACCGAATGTCACATCTAATTCAGAATGAGCAACAACCTTGAAACGTCAGGAACTCTGAGTAGGAATAGAAAACAGCTACTCTGTTTTGTGCCATGTGGCAGAGGTCAGTAAGTTCCATGGGATAGTTATAGAAGAAAAGAGAAAATGACAGTCAGGGTATGTGTACACTACATGGCTCCATCCACGGAGCCATGTAGATCACCTTTGTAGACATAGGAAAATGAAGCGGCGATTTAAATAATCTCCACTTCATTTAAATTAAAATGGCTGCTGTGCTGTGCCGATCAGCTGTTTGGCGGCATAGTGCTGTAGTCTGGACGCTCCACCGTCGACATCAGAGGCATTTCTCGACCTCCCCGGTACACTTCGTGGGATGAGGTTTACCGGGGAGGTTGACAAATGCCTTTGATGTCAACCGCGGAGCGTCCAGACTACAGCGCTATGCCAACAAACAGCTGATTGGCACAGCGCGGCAGCCATTTTAATTTAAATAAATTTCATTTTCCTACGTCTTCAAAGGTAATCTACATGGCTCCATCGATGGAGCCATGTAGTGTACGCATACCCTTACTTGCAGCTAGATCAGATTGTCTGGTAAGAGATGCGTCAGTTTTTAGGAGCGAAACCTGTGAAATGTTGAGCATTTCTGTGAAGCACATTAAATATGTGCTTAACTGCTTTGCTGGACCCAAAGTGCCCAACTTCTTCTAACATCATGCTATTACAGACCAGTATTTGGTATGTTTCGGCAGATCTGTGAATCAGATTTTGTCTATTGCAATCTCATCCCAAACACAATGAATTCCTATGCACCTTTATTACACCACTATCCACATATCCAACCTAAGAATCTTGGTGCGGTTAGAGCAGTGGTGTTTTCGTGTACAACCCAAATTAATTGGTTTGTTCTTCAAAGCCAGTATTTATAGGAGAAAGGGAAGGAGAATATTTACATTTCCCCTTCACTTAGCTGCATGATGCAGCAGCAGAACATACCTGCTTGTTCCTTTTTACATTAGTGGTCACTTTGTATCAGGTTATTTTTAAAAAGCTGACTTCACAAAGAAAAGGGGTTCCAATTTAAGGGCATGATCCAAAGTCCATGGAAGTTCTTCCATTGCCTTCCAGGGGCTTTGGATTAGACTCTTAGTTATTTACATTTAAAATGTCCCCTTTACATTTTATGAAGGTTTAAGGTTAGGCCATGAGGTTTGAGTTCCAAAGTGCAGCTCTGTGTATTTATGGTAATTAGTTAAGTGCTCTGGAGTTCCTGAGGCTTAGACCAAGGCTATAGAGACAAAAAATAATAGATGCTGTAAGCTTCTGAAGTCTGTTTTAAACAAGAACTATGAGAAGTTTACTATCTTCTTTTCAACTTGTATGTCCTTTGGATTCATTTTAGAGATATCTAACCAGTCAGGCATGTATCCTGGAATGGCTCTAGTCAGCACAGTATATTGAGAGGCATCAAAAAGACACTGAATGTCAAAGTTCACTGCTGCAGATTATCAAGTGTTTGTCATGCTATACCAATTTCCTTGGAGCACACTGTTAGGAAAAGAATCAGAGCTAATGTATTTAAGTACAAGACACGGCACATAATTCAAAATGATCTAGACAAACTGCAGAAATGGTCTGAGGTAAACAGGATGAAGTTTAATAAGGACAAATGCAAGGCACTCCACTTAGGAATGAACAATCAGTTTCACACATACAGAATGGGAAGTGACTGTCTAGGAAGGAGTATTGCAGAAAGGGATCTAGGTGTCATAGTGGACCACAAGCTAAATATGAGTCAGCGGTGTGATGCTGTTGTAAAAAAAAAGCAAACATGATTCTGCGATTTATTAACAGGGGCATTGTGAGCAAGACACGAGAAGTCATTCTTCTGCTCTACTCTGTGGTGATTAGGCCTCAATTGGAGTATTGTGTCCAGTTCTAGAGAACATGACCTATGAGGGAAGACTGAAAGAACTGGGCTTGTTTAATTTGGAAAGCAGATGACTGAGAGAGGACATGGTAGCAGTTTTCAGGTATCTAAACGGGTGTCACAGGGAAGGAGGGTGGGATTGTTCTGCTTGACCTCTGAGGATAGGCCAAGAAGCAATAGGCTTAAACTGAAGCAAGGGAGGCTTAGGTTGGACATTGGAAAAAACTTTGTAACTGTTAGGATGATTAAACAATGGAATAAGTTGCTTAGGGAGATTGTGGAATCTCCAAGAGATGTTTAAGAGCAGATTAGATAGAAATCTGTCAGGGATGCTCTCGACAGTACTGGGTCCTATCATGAGGGCGGGGGAACTGGACTCAGTGACCTCTTGAGCTCTCTTCCACTTCTAGGGCTCATCTAGACTATGCTAGAGTGTCGAAAGAGGATATGCAAATTCCTCAAAAATGAGTTTTATGTGGCTTTTCAACAAAGGGGGGAGGAGTTTGCCGAAAAAGCTGTGTTTAAACTACTTTCCCTTTCAAAAGCTCTACTTTCGAAAGTGAGATTGGAAGAAGATATGCAAATTCCCATGGAATTTGCATATCCTCTTTCGACACTCTAGCGTGTAGTCTAGATGAGCCCCTAGTGTTCTATGATTCTATAATTGTCTATTTGAGGGAGTTATTTGTAATTTAAACTGCTGAATAGGGCAGCAACTTATTGAAATGTATCAACTGCCAATACTCATTCTTGTTAAGAGTTATTATTACCTTCATCCATGCAGTCACCCATACAAACACTCAGGGCATATGAGGTGAAGGTGCATATCCATTCTGGCTCTTGGCACTAGTTATAATAATAAACCTTGGTCATAAGAGGCTAAAATCACTGTTGTCTCATTTTTTACCACTGTATTTCAATTTCTCATACATCCTCCAACTTTTTCTACCACAAACTGGTAGATTGATTGGTTAGAAATTGGACAGGCAACTATAATACCACTTACTAGAAGACCCTTGCCAAGAGATACGTATTCTAGAATGGAATAGCATTGTGTATAAGACTTACACATCTGTCATCTTTATAAAACAAAGTGCCATGGTTGAGGGCAACTGCACACATATTTCCCCATACTAGTCCACCAATGGCAAACTGTGCTGATAGTTACTCACCTATCAAATCTCTTCGGTTGTGATGCACATCCCTCTCTCATCTAACCTGGGGAATGCACAGTTCCCTACCTAAACTATCATAGTCCTGGTGAGCCAGACAGCCCAAGGAGGCCAGCATCTGTTCTTTACTTTCTCTTCAGAGAGTATGAACATGTAACCCCCTTTTTCCTCCCCGGGTTACTCGAGAGCAGGTCACACACAGAGGTGTCCTTGGGTGCCTGATGGTTTTAACATAAAAGGAGATCCTGAGTACCTCAGTGGTGATGTTGTTTAGTTGGGGAAACCCTATCCACCCCCTTTCTGCAGTCCTTGCTCGTAACGAATATACAATGGCAGTGCCTCCACCTGGCTGGCCCCATACACACTTAATTATGTGCCTTGGGAGCCTCCAGGAATAAGATTATTCCAGCAATAATCTGGATCTAATTCCAAAACAACAATTACAAATTATAAATAATATACATGTAATTGATTACATTAGAACGAACACACCTTTACTTAACAACTTAAGGAAAGAGTGTTTAACAGATTAACAGTGAATAACATTAATGAAGTGAACAAAAGTAATAGTTACTTATCTATCTAGCATTTGCACTGCCACCATCTATCCCACCCCAGAGTGTGCACTCCTCTGGACTCAGAGTCCAAACGCTTGCATCGGCCCAGTTGAAGATCCACTGCAGCTGGAGTGGATGTTCTCTGTAGGTTGTGTGTGTATTAGTCCAGATGAGCAGCCAACTGCAAACTCCCTCTGCAACTACAGGCTCCATCAAATGCCAGGAGTTCTGGTTCCCTGGGTTGGACACTCTGCCTCTCTTTGACCCAGAGTAGTCTAAACCTCTGAGGTCTGTCCCAGGCAGCATTTTCCCAAGGAGCCCATTTACTTACAGCCTCCTCCTGTGTGTTGGTTTGTACAGTCCTTCTCAGCCACAGGCACAGCCAGAGTCTCTCTCCTCTAGGGCAATCAGCAGCCTTCTAGGTCCAAACACCGCAGACTTTCAATCCCAGGCTGCAGATGCAACACCACAGCTCCTGGATGGAATATAAGGCTCTTCAACAGCAGCCTGGCTCCTTTTGTCCCCTGCAAAAATGGAGAGCCCACCAGAATCCCCTGAGCCCTCTCTCCACATGGAAAGCCTCAGACCAAAAAACTTACTTCATGGTTTCCTCAAGGGCTCATGGAAATTGTAGTCCCTAGAGCTAGATTGAAGCACACAGGATCTTCCCAGAAAAAGTCAGAGGTATCTTTAGTAAGGGGACTACAAACAGTTATAGTTGAAGGCAGTTACAAGTCACCATAGGGCTCTTAATAAGCAAGTGCACTTATTCCTAAAGTGAAAGGATTACAGCAAAAAACATTTTTAAACCATAAAAGAACCAATATGCATGTTAGTAACCTTGCCAGAGATCATCCTTCCTAATCAACAAAAATCTATCAAACTTTACCAAATGGGTTTTTTTCCTTGTGATTACAAGTCCATAACTAGGGATGTCAATGTGTAGACAACTACTTTATTAGCACATAATACTGGGCTTATTGGTTAATCCTGTTGACTACATTTATCCCATCCCCCCTTGCTCCCTTGACAGTGCTCATGGGGAGCCAGCTTTTAAGTCAGCTCCCCACGAGCACCAGATCCACCTTCCCCTAACACTACCATGCTGCTGATACAGAGACAGCAGTGTGGAAGATGAGGGTGGCAGGTGGGAGCTCTCCGCACATGCGGGCTCCCTGGACCCACCGGTCCCCTCCCCCATCTCGCTGCTTCCTACAGAGGCGGTGGGGAGGCAGAAGCCAGTGCTCAAGGGGAGTCAGTCCCACCTCCAGGGACTATCGAATAGTGGTATAACCACTAAAAAATTATGCACTTACACAAGTATTTAATTACACGCTATCTAATATCTCTATTCATAACAGTCTGTGCTCAGCAGGGCACTCCTTAAGCAAATGCAGCATACGCAGCTGAGTAGGATACCCACAAAATTGGGGCATCCCTGGCACTTAGTATCTACCTCCCTGTTCTGACCTTTCCAGCAGGCTTCCACAGCTACTGTTGCAGTCTTCCTTTACAGGCAGGCTGCCAGCAGAGGAGGGGAGGAGGGCCACAGGGAGCAGTTGTCCTGGGGATCAGCAATTCAAAGGGGCCTGTGGCTCCTGGCACTGCTACTGTGGCAGCAGCAACAGCTGGAGCCCCAGACCCTTTAAATTGCGACCAGAGCACTGCACTGTGCACTCTGGGCAGCTTTGAGAGCTTGTAGGGGAGGGGGGATGCCACAATCTGGGTGGCACCTGAGAGCTGTCTGTCACTGGCCCTGCCTCTTCTGCCTGAGGCCCTCCTTTTCCGGGAGAGTGGAGCTGACTCTCTCTCTCTCTCTCTCTCTCTCACACACACACACACACACACACACTCTCTCTCTCTCTCTCTCTCACACACACACACACACACACACACACACACACAACTTTCCCAGGGGCCTGTGGAGACTGTGGGCTTCCCTATTCAGAGGGCATCTAGTAACTTAAGAGAAGAAGCCTTCCAGCCTGCCAAGAACTATCAGCACAACACTGGAACTTTTAAAAAGCCATGACCGTGGTAATGAAGCTATGTAACAGGTGATTGTGAACGCCCAGTTATATCCTGTTGGTTTTTTAATTTACTGACAAAAACAGTTGGCATTACTGTGTTAGTTACTCAGATCATAATAGTCTACAGGACCTTGGTTTATAATCTGCTTTAAATTTATTCCATTACTGCATTGCTGAAAGTTATAAAATCATCTCTCACAAATCCTTGTGTAGATTTTTAGATGCACAATCTGAGTTAGATTTTTAGATGCACTATCTTTAGCTTTAAATGCTTGGATCTTCAGATGATTTTTTAAATAAATCCTTCAAAAGACCACCCTTGTCTGAAATACACAGTTCAATTGTAATTACTATAGTGCAAAAAACTTGCTTCCAAACTCTCTCTGACTTTCTGTCCATCCCTGTAAGTTTTCACTCTTTAGCCCCCTGTCGAAGAGAGCCCTTAAAACAGTGGTCCCCAACCTGTGGAGGTTGCCGGGCGCCAGGGGGCGTGGCCGTTCGCCCGCCGGGCGCCAGGGGGCGGGGACGGGGGCGGGGCCCCCCCCATAACCGCGCGCCCCCCCCCATAGCTGCGCGCCCGGGGCTGGCGCCCCCCGCCCCTCCTCCAAGTGCCCGGGGCCACCTCCAAGGGCCACGCGCCCGGGGCCAGCGCCCCCTCCCCACCCAAGCTCCGTGCACCCGGGGCTGGCGCCCCCCCCTCCTCCAAGCGCTGGGGGCCGGGGCCGGTGCCCCCCCCTCCTCCAAGCGCCTGGGGCCGGCGCCTCCTCCCCTCCAAGCACCGTGCGCCAGGGGCCGGCACCCCCCCTCCTCCAAGGGGCCGGGGCCGGCACCCCCCCCCCCAAGCGCCCGGGGCCGGCGCCCCCCCGGGGCCGGCGCTCACCATGAGCCTGGAGCCGGCTCCGGCACTGTGCATGCGCCACGTGCCCAGGGCCAGGCCAGCCCCGAGCACGTGGCGGGCACACACGAATGCCCCCGCGGGCGCCATGGCGCCCGCGGGCACCGTGTTGGGGACCACGGCCTTAAAAGAACAACACCCCTTTTCTTCCAGATAGTTGGAAAAATTAGCTTCCTTTTCTTTCCCTCTGACTATTTGATGAACTAATTTTAAGAGAATCCTCCAGCAAAATCAGTACCATAGTAAGATATGAAATCCTTTGTTATACCAAAAATCTTTGGAAACATATGATTAAGTTGGTGAAATTCCATAAACATGTCTATTGTTAGGGAGATCACACAATGTACATTAATGTTCTCTTTTTCTAAAAGCAATGAATATTGTTATGACTGAACATCTGTCCCTGAT
Source organism: Pelodiscus sinensis (assembly GCF_049634645.1). Taxonomy (NCBI): domain Eukaryota; kingdom Metazoa; phylum Chordata; order Testudines; family Trionychidae; genus Pelodiscus; species Pelodiscus sinensis. The sequence goes on from NC_134716.1 coordinate 14,629,827, forward strand.
TAATTTAAAGTAACGTCTATTTTAGTTAGTTAAATATGTAGTAATCTGCAATGATTACTTTAGGAAAGCTTGAGAACATTTAAAAAATAAAATCAGCTTAGAAATACTGATTAAGAAAATATAAAACTGAAGAGCTGCGTCATGTATTGCTAATATTTAATGCTGTGTTCTGCAGGGCAACTAACTCTCCCTGATTACAAAGTTTTTGCAAATAAATCTCTGACAAACTTCAAGGTGTGTGTTTATATATTTAAACCCTCCATTTTTTAATTAGGTACCTTTTGCATGTCCAGTCTTTGCTCCATTTTCTTTACAAAGAAATTGCAAAAGAGTGTTTTTTTTTCAAGTATCATTTGCTTCGTTTGGGTTCAGGAATTTGGCTGGAAGGAATGGGAGAGAAATGAGAATGGAGATAGTGGGAAGATGGTAGTTCCTGGGCAGAGTGGGGGTAGGCTCTGGGACTGAGCAGGGGTGACATATAAGTGGGGCCACAGATAAAAGAGGTGGGCTGGAGAGCTAGCCTACCTAGGGAGCAGCTTCGCCCACCACACATGACAGCTCGTAAGAGCAGGGTGGCTCCCGCACACCCAGCATGAGCTGCAATCTCCTTAGGCAGGGGCCATATTCACAGAGCCGAATGTACCAGTGCCACACATGATGCATGAGGGAGAGAGTCAGAGGGTGTCTGTGGGGAACTGTGACTCTCTGCTGCCCTGACATGAGCCAGATGGCTGGGTATTCTTTGCTGCATTGTCTCTCCTCCCTTAGGTTGTGAGCCGGGGCTGCCATTGGGCTTAGGGGCACCAGTTTAATCATACTGTGTAGGGCCCCATAAATCCTAAGGATGGTCCTGATGCTCAGTCCTAGCAGCATCCTCACGAGTAGATTAGCCTTTCTGCTGTACAGATTAGGTCTTTATTCTCGAGATTCTGAGCAGGTAATCAGCACACATCACTTCACCATGTCACTTCAAAAAGCTGGGCTCTTGCATAACTGGCAATGGGGAATTTGTATTCACCTCCCCTTAGAAATTCCCCACACAAACCATTTGACACTATTTGTGCCAAAAGTCCACGCTTGCCTAGGACAATGTTCAATACAATCCTTTTGAACTTCATATATTTCCCATCTGCCCCCAGAGAGAGATTATATACAATGCTGGCCCATTGTAATAACTTTTGCATTTAGTACACTGGACTCCAAAGATGCTGAAGCTTGATTCAGTAAGGACTTTCAAGGATCTTTCAGGATAGTGCCATATCTGTTACATAAGGGTCTTGGTGTTTTGTTTGTACCTGACAAAAACATGGAAAACAAGATCTGGAAAGATGCGACAATATCCAGTAAAATAGAGAGAGCAAAATTCTGCCAAATTAAATCACATAATACTGAATCTATATTTTAACTGCATTATTTCCTCTTCACTCTCATTAACTTCTGAACTACTGTGGGTGGGATCATGTACATCAGCATGGATGGGAGGCTGGTCTTTTAGTATAGGCACATGTCTGAGTTAGGAAACTGGTGAAATCCCTACTCCACTGAAGTCAGTATGGCTACATCTACATTGGCCCCTTCTCCGGAAGGGGCATGCTAATTTCCAACTTCAGAATAGGGAAATCCGCGGGGGATTTAAATATCCCCCGCGGGATTTAAATAAACATGGCCGCCGCTTTTTTTCCGGCTTGGAGAAAAGCCGGAAAAAAGCATCTAGACTGGCACAATCCTCCGGAATAAAGCCCTTTTCCGGAGGATATCTTATTCCTACTTCAAAGTCTAGACGCTTTTTTCCAGCTTTTCCCCAAGCCGGAAAAAAAGCGGCGGCCATGTTTATTTAAATCCCGCGGGGGATATTTAAATCCCGCGGGGGATATTTAAATCCCCCGCGGATTTCCCTATTCTGAAGTTGGAAATTAGCATGCCCCTTCCAGAGAAGGGGCCAATGTAGATGTAGCCTAGGTGTTCAGACATTGACTTAAATGGGCTGGGATTTCATCTCAGGACTCTGCTGCTCCTGGTACTATCACAGACTCACTGATCTCAGGCAAGTCATTTAATCATACTATGCTTAAGTCTTTGTTTGTGTAATGAAGATGATAATATTTTTCTACTTTACCAGTAGTAAATTGGCAGGCTGAATGTTTGAAAAGGGGTTTGAAATAAATCTTCAACATTAAAGAACTACTCCTTATAAATTACTACTACTGTAGGCCAGGGTTCCTTTGCATTGATGTTTCTGTTGCCCTTTCTCCTTATTGCCCTAAGCTCCCAGAGTTTGTATTGCTCTTTTTCTACACATTGAGCCATGTTTTCAAGTATACATATAAAGGCTGCCCTCTTTCAATAGCACATGTAGATAAATTTGTAATGAATTTGTTAAGATCCCTCTTCTTACAAGTATCTATTCCAATTCTTCCTTTCCCGAACAAAAATGTTACTGAATTTCTTCGTTAGTAATTCCAAATTCATTCAGACTACAAATATTGGAACCCATACACATGGCACGTAAAGGATATATGGATAATGTTCCTACTGTGGGCCAAATTTAGTAGTGTTTTAAATGGCTGTGTGTCTTTTACTGTGGGTTTAAGTTGGTCAGAAAGTAGGGGGTTTTATTATTATATTATTATAATGGAGATTGCCTATCTCCTAGAACTGGAATGGACCTTGAAAGGTCATCGAGTCCAGTCCCCTGCCTTCACAGCAGGACCAAGTACCATCCCTGACAAATTTTTGCCCCAAATCCCTAAATGGCCTCCACAAGGATTGAACTCACAACCCCAGGTTTAGCAGGCCAATGCGCAAACCACTGAGCTATCCCTCCCCTCAAAATAGGAAATGCACCGTAAAGCGCCCCAAATTTTCAAAGGCGGGGGAGGGAGATCAGGAAGGAAGAGCAACTGAGAGGATTATATATCTTCTGCAATTTAATTTTACCCTCTCTTGTGAATTCGTTTAGTTGCCCTCATTTATAATTGGAAATGGGGGCCATTGTGCAGCTAGGAATGAGCGAAGCAGAAGTTGCTCACCTATTGTCCACCATCACCTAAGCCAGGGATTTATCTTCATAAGAGGAACCCTCTCTGTCATAAAGAGGGAGATCAGTGTTTACAGCATTGCTAGTAATTTCATAGGTATTTATCAAACTATATCTGATCTGAATTTTGCTTTGAGAGTTAAATTCTGCCAATAGTTGTGTCCATGAATATATAACTGAGGGCAAAAAAAAGCCTGCTAATCTGCATGCCTGTTAATACCCCATGCTTCAGAAGTATCCCTGAAAGATTGGTTTCTTTCAGCTCTTCTGCACCACAATATTTATTAATCACCAAAAAAGTATTGTTAAATATCTTGCTTTAGTTGCTGTATTCCAGAATGCTATCTTCCAACCATGACAAAGGACTCAATCCTGAGGCTATGTCTAGACTGCAAGCTTCTTTCGAAAGCAAGATTGATTGGATTCTTTCTCGCATTTAAGGCCATCCGGAACCATTTCAGGCAGGGCATTACATCAGCAGTTGCTTCTGGGTGCTGTTGCCTAAGGCTATCTGAGAGACACCCTTAAAGAGGCCCTCTGGACAGCCATTTCTCTGCTTCTGCTGCATGCTTGCCTGTCTCTCTGAGGGTATGTCTACACTGCCACCCTAGTTCAAACTAGGGTGGCTAATGTAGGCATTCGAAGTTGCAAATGAAGCCCGGGATTTAAATATCCCGGGCTTCATTTGCATCTTGCCGGGCACCGCTATTTTTAAATCCCCATTAGTGCAGACTCCGTGCCCGCAGCTACACGTGGCACAGAGTAGGTAGTTTGAATTAGGCTCTCTAATTTGAACTACCGTTACTCTTCGTGGAACGAGGTGTACCGGTAGTTCGAATTTGCAACTTCGAATGCCTACATTAGCCACCCTAGTTCGAACTAGGGTTGCAGTGTAGACATACCCTGAGGGACAGCCACGCTTTAGCAGTGTGTGCTCTGGTTGCCCATCCAAACTGGCTTTTGGATGCCACAGAATTTTTCGTGACATGGAGCCAGTGCTGCCCCTGGGTATTGCGATGGCCCCACATGGCCATGCTGCAGTTTCTGCAGGCAGCCTTCATGACCCTGCATGAGCTCGACACCAAGCTCATCCTTGAGACCTTCTCCCTGTGTGTGGGACCAAGACCCTTGCAATCTCACCCCACAGTGGAGAGACTGTTTTGGAGGCTGGACACCAGTTCCAACTGGTGGGACCGGCTGGTTATAGAGTGGTGGGACGACCAGCAGTGGCTCCAAAACATCCGCATGCAGGTGGCCACCTTCTTGGAGCTGTGTACCTGGCTTGCCCCTGCCAAATTCAGTAGGGATTTAAATGGCTGTGTGACTTTTACAGTGGGTGTAAGTTGGTTAGAAAGTAGGGGATGAATAGGAATGCAGAATAAAGTGCCACAAGTTTTCAAAGGTGGGGGAGGGAGATCAGGAAGGAAGAGCAACTGAGAGGATTATCTATCTTCTGATATTTAATCTTACTCGCTCTTGTGAATTCATTTAGTTGCCCTCATTTATAATTGGTATTGAGGTTTACCGCCATTGGAAAATACCCTCCATTCTTTCGACTTTCTGTCAAAAGAACACAATAGCAGTGTGGACATCAGTGTAGTTTTTCCAGAAAATGCTGCAGTATAGACATACCCTGAAAATGCCGCCTTTACTCTAAGGGTATGTCTAGACTACATGCCTCTGACGACAGAGGCATGTAAAATAGGCTATCCTGACATAGTCAATGAAGCGGGGATTTAAATATCCCCGGCTTCATTAAAATATAAATGGCCACCGCACTATGCCGGCTCAGCTGATTGTTGGCACAGCGCGGCAGTCAAGACACCGATTGGTCAACAAGGGAAGCGTTTGTCGACTGCTCCTGTAAACCTCGTTTCATGAGGTATAAGGAAGTGGTCGACAAAGGCTTCCCTTGTTAACCGATCCACGTCTTGACTGCCGCACTGTGCCGACAATCAGCTGAGTCGGCACAGCATGGCGGCCATTTTTATTTTAATGAAACCGGGGATATTTAAATCCCCTCTTCATTGACTATGTCAGGTAACCTATTTTACATGCCTCTGTCAGTCTAGAGGTACCCTAAGTGAGTACAGTGGCTAAGGCTCATGAGTAAGAGTGGCAGAGTGTGGCCATAAATAAATATTTTCCAGTGGGAACTATTATTCTTAAAGCTATCATTTGATCACTGATTCATGTTACTATCTAGCTGCCTGCTCTGCACTCTGACTCTTCCATTGTTTTCTTTTGTCATTGCTGAACCAGAAATAATGTAGTTTTCTAGAACAGGTCTAAAAAAAAACTGACCGAAGGCAAATCATTTGATCACTGACTCGGCAATCTGAGTAATGTCAAAAAGCCAATGTCTTGCCAACTTTGTTGTTCTGACTCTTGAGGAGTTGACATAATGAATCAACTTTCTGTACTGGCTTTTTTTACTTTGTTTAGTTTTGTGTGAAGTATATCTGTGTGTTAAGAATGTCTGCTTCTCTCTCTGGCTCCCTCTCCCCCACCCCAGAAATTCCATTTAGAATAGGTGAGGTGTGTTCCTCAGACACACATGGCACTGTTAGTTCACTGTAGGAACTTTGAGATTACCCTTTGACCAACAGAAAAGTCAGTGAGGGTAACATTTCAGTCTGTGGTGTTAGCTAATTGATGCTGCACTTACTTGCTCCCTGCCGAAAGAAAAGAAAGCTCAGTTTAGCTCTTTGTTGTTCTCCTTCACTCTGGAAACCTATAGTGTAGCACCAAAAACTCAATCCTTTGACTGAAAAAATATCAAGAAATTTATTAAATATTCTCTCCATGAGCAATGTCTGCTTAGATGGTAGAAAAAGAAATGAAATATTAATCTTACTTCTCTGTATTGTTGCTCTTATTTTACACTAGCATAATTCTATTTGAAATCAGCAGAGTAACACTAGCATAGAACTGGACTACAACCCAGTATTGTATACAGCTGTTAGTTCAGGCATAAGAGTCCACTGGGAGAATATCCAGGGAATGTAAACTATGCATAACACACAAAGAACAAATGGCATCCAGGAAGTGCTGCTGCAGGATCAAAATGCTCCCATTCTGAAGCATCTCACAGTTAAGAGGGCCCTTGTCCTATCTGTGCTATGAGGTGCAGTATAAAAGAGGTCAGATTACAAAGAGTGACCATAAAGTTTGTTTAGAGGTGTTCTGAGGGAAATCAGCTGCTTTCTCAGATAGTATATTTCATTGTGGGAAATATATTTATTTTCATTCTTAAAACAATAAATTTAATGTTAGTACAGGAACTGAAAATGTTCAATCAGATTTTATCTACACAGACCTGAAGAAATAGTCAGTTAACATGCTAAATCTTATTCCTTTATATAGTATTTAACTGTTTCACTGACTGCTCAGAATAGTGCTCTTCAAGGGACTATGTTTATGTCAACCAAGTAAAACATTATTAGTATTTCTTTTTTCTTTATTACCATGTTTATCCACAGCGTCCCAGGCATCTTGTAGTCAAACACACATGAGTTAACATACAGGGTAGGAATGAGGAAATATGAAAGATCAAATAAGCTGCAAGATTGCGGTATATGAGAATGAGATGACTGGGGCTGAGCAAAATAGAAGTGATGTTAGTTGATTAGGGACACCATGTAGAGCAGGCCTGGGCAAAATATGGACTGCAGGCCGGATCCGACCCGCCAAGCCACTGGATCTAGCCCACGAAGGCAGCAAGGAGCCCCAAGCAGCAGTGGCGTAGGAGGGGGGGCGGTTTCAATGAAACCTTAAAAAAGTAAATAGGATGATAGGACCTCAGCCCCTCCCTTCCCTAAACCTCTGGCCCCCTCCACCCATTCAACATATCCAGAACCTCTGCCCCCTCTCAGATCTGTCACCTGCCCCAGATCACAATCCTCTTCTAGTCTAGGTCACAACCCAAACCCCTGCACTCTAGTCCCCTGCCCTTGGTCACATCCGCCTCCTTCACCCAAATTCCCTCCCAGACTCCAGTCTCTCTCCTGTACTCCATTCCCTTACTCCAAGCTCCATTCTGCACCCAATCTCCATCCCTGACCCCGCATCACCTCCATTAATATAATGGAAGAATGTGGCCCTAAACCACTTTCTAAAATCTTGGAGTGGCCCCATCAGAAATTATTCCTCACTCCTAATGTGGAGAAAAGTGAGCTGAAGATACCACAGTACTAGTGGCCTTTGGAATACTTGAGACAAACAGACTGACAGGGATCATACTTGCCCCTTAAATTGGGAGTTGCCATTTAAGGGTACTGCAAAAACATTTGCTTTTGCAGATCCAGACTAACACGGCTACCCCTTTGATATTTAAGGGTACTGTGTCTCTGATTGCTCTTTGCTTAGTCTTGATAGAATTAAGCTTCCATCAATTTAAATTAGCAGTGGTACTAATTTGTGTACATGAGTCCAGAGACCTTGTGATGGGTGCATTCTTTTTCTTAAAAAAATAATCAATTTAAGTATGTTTGTTGCTGGAACACCTTGTAATCCTTTTCCTCATGGTCCCACTACATTTATCTCCAGATACTAGATTATAACAAATTTGTGCTTTCTTATAGGAGCTGAGATTTGCAGTGGCAACACTCATTCTAAAGATGTAATTTCACTGAAACTTAAGTTTTACTGGCATGTCCACTACACTAATTCAGCATGAGTCACATTCGCAGTCTCCAGTTGGAGAAACCACCTACAAACTAATGAATGTAATTTGTAAATGAACTGTTTGTTTCTCTGAAAAGATAGTTGTAGTCATCTTGCTGTCAGGTCTCCTCTGAGTTGCTGCATTGTTAATCAAGGATGTCAAAGTCTAGCCATTTTAAATTAGAGAGGATTTCTGGAGTTGTTACTACACTTGGCTCTTGGACAAAGAATGTGAAAGGCAGGCAGGTGATCTGTTTCCTATTTTTCTCAAAACTGTTTTCTCAGAATCTGTTTCCTATTTTTCTCAGAACTGATGAAGCAGAAGCACATGCTACAGAAGGTCTTCCATCTCATTGCTTAACAATGTGAGAGAGTGCTTAACAATCAGATCTCCTTGTAGAACATTTCCCAGCTTTGCATTCATCACTCTGTGGTGTGACACAGATGAGAGCTAAGAACAATTGCTTTATGATTATGAAAAAATCAAATATGAAAATCACACAGTGCACTCTCCGGAATAATGATAACATGTGACGCAGAGCCCAGGGCTCAGTAAGCCCCAAAGAGATTTACATGATTTTTCTTTAAAAGGGAGTCACTGTCTCATGTTATTTCTGTTCCTGCTCCCAACTAGCTCAGTTTGTTATAGTTCTTAGGGCTCTACTGGAATAGACATTCTTTTTCTGATGGGTTTTACTGTGCATGTGTATAACTCTGTTCTGTTTGCATACATAACCTGAATAATAAAGCTGGAGCTGGCTTACTGATTTCCTGTTACACTTATTAAGGGAGCATGTGCAGCCAAAACAGAGCCCAGTAAATTTCAGACCCTATTATAAGAAGGGTTTGCAGCATAAGATAAGGTTCAAGATTGCAGAATTCAAACTCCAGATCCTGATTAGACATGCTGGTTGATTCTTTCCTATCCATTTTACACTCAAAATCTATGATGGAAAAATGTTTTACTATATGCACCTACTTTGTACCCAGAAATTGTATCTGTAGATGTTTACTCTCTGGGTACAGGTAACAGTTACTACTTCAATTCAGTTGAGTCTTGCAATATTTGATTTTTTTGTTGTTGAAATCACAGCTCCTACATTCATGTGATTAGTGAAGATCTTTGCTTGAGCCCAGGATATATTACTTTAAAAAAAAATTAATGATTTTTTTAGCCAATTTTATGACATTTTACTCTAGAGTCTAAACTCATGATTTTTGATCACTTGGGTTGGTCGGTGCTGCAGCAATGCAGCTTGTGACACCGTTATCCATTTTTTAATACCGTGAATATGTTCATGTTCAATTGCCCTGCTCACAAATGACTGCAAACATGTTGTAGTCACAAATTAGGCACACTTATTGGAAATTTGAACTGTGAATGTTCTTAGTATTTGATGTGATGCCTGTTGCCAGAATTCAGGACAGGAAACAAGAATGACATACACATCATGATGTATTAAAAATAGAAACACAGGCAGCTAATGTACCTTTCTTCCCGTCTCTGCTCCTTGCCAAACTGAAATGGCACTCGGATTTCTCCATAGTGCTGCAAGAGAGGCTTTATTAGAGTTGAACTAATAATTGGCAATACATAATTTAATAACTCTTTTGCTTCTCTATCAGTTTATCAGTTGTCTGTAAACAAATTATAAAATTTGTATATTTATTCATTATTCTAACTTATTTGTGGATTTCTTTAGCGAATAATTCTTGGTCAGCAGATTTTTATGAAAAGTGTATTGGCAAACATTTACAATGTGTGTTGTCATAGACACAGACTTCTCTTCTTGCCAGGGAATGCTTGACACCCCCCACGCTCCACTCCAGGCCCTACCCTTGCTGCACCCTTTGTCCCAACCTCCTGCCCCACCTTTTTCCACCCCTGGTCAGCCTCCACCCCATTGCCACTTCCTGGAGCTTGAACACTGGGAATCTGCTGTTCATAGTGCTTTGGGAGGGAGAGGGGGTAGTTGGTGAGTGGGGCCACTGGAACACAATAGGTGCAGAGGGAGGGGCAGAAAGGGGGAGCTTGATCATTTTAGAATCATAGGGTTAGTCCAAAAACTAATTTGAATGGGTATTCCTGGAAAAATGTTCTGCTGGTTCCTTGGCTCTGTTTATTATGAACACAGTGCAGTGTTCCTCTGCAAGGACAGTTTTTTATTTTTACAAACTAATGTAATATTTGCATCCAATGCAAGATTTGCAGTAAGTAAACGGCAGTCTGTAGCCAGGTGGGCAGGCCCAGGGCTTCCGGCTGCCACTAGGGTTGCCAGGTGTCTGGTTTTCACCCGGAAAGTCCATTATTTCTGGCCCTTGTCCGGTAAAAAAACCAGAAAATACTGGACATGTATTTTTCTCTTGGACGGAAGTCTGGTGAGGACATTCTTTCCCTGCAGCATCTGGCGGAGGTGAGGAAAGAGAGAAGCTTAAGGATATTTAAAGGCGCAGCAACCTTTTCTTTTTCATTCAACAACTTTGGCTCCCCTGCGTTTTTTTTTTGTTTGTTTGTTTTTTTTTGCTCAACCAATTTTTTTTCCTGCCATGTTCGGGATTTTTTGTGAAAGTAGCTGGCAACCTGAGCTGCCAGACTCCAGGCCCTTTAAATCATCATCAGAGCTCCAGGTAGTGCTAAGGTTTGAGAAGGGGACACCCCTTCCTTCCACCCAAGGCCTCGCACCTTCTGGGAGCATGGAGCCATCCCCCTACCACCACCTTACCCAGGGGCTTGACAAGGCTGTCAGCTGCCCTGTCTATAGTGTCACCGCCCTGGTGTCAGAGAGGAAAATGTGTTGGTATGAATCATTGCCATATTTTCCTCCTGACCCCTCTTGCTGTGGGGAGGAAGAAGTTACTTTCCCTGGAGCAGTTTGCTTTCCTCCTGCGTACTTAGCTACGTGTCTGCCTGTTCCCTGGCAGTGTGAGCTTCTTCTCTACCCGTTTTGTTCACACCAAGGAATGAATGTGAGATAAGTATTTCTTGCTTTCTCTGTGAAAGCCAGAGTTGCAGTCTGTGCACGGGAGTAAGAGTGGCTCAATAAGGACTATGAAAGTCGAGCCTCAAATTCACTAAAATATGCTGAGATTACGTTGAACTCTACTAATATGGATTTTGATGATCTGCGATCACATTCAGGTGCAGTTCAGTTTCTACATGATTTTTTGCTAGATCATATTTACTGCAAATAAAGGAATAAATATGCTGCCAATTAGAGACATTTGGGAAATGTAAGAGCTCAGACATGGGAATTATATTGAGCTGTTCTCAGTGATTGATCAGACCTGTGTAGCAGTTCAGCTTTCCTTAATGTCACTATTTAGGTTCATGGGTTCTGCCAGTTCAACAGAGAGGAAGGTCATTCAGTTTCTTCCTCTGTCCTTTTCTTATTTCCCCAGAGTTCAACACTCTGCAGTCTATCTGCACGTTAACCAACTGGAACTGAAACCTCTTCTATCTCATAAACCAGACTCAAAAAAGACTCTTCTTTCATTGCCTACTTGTATATGTTTATACAGTGCTATTTTATCTTGGAAGGGGGAGAAAAATCCCTCTTCTGCATTAGTTGTGGCATTTTTTTAGCACAGTACTTCTGGCACTCTCACATCGGTATATAAATAGATCGGTATATGTACAGGACACATACACCCATGATTTCCTCTGTGTGTTTGTCTCTTTCAAGCATATATATGCCAAATTTAGATAGGACTGGAGAGCTGGCTTAGATCAACAGTGATCTTTAGTAATGGAAGAGACTGTGTTGTTTATTTTCCTTTAAGCCAATGGATTTTCATGCTTATTGGACCGTTGAAAGGTTTTTCAAAATTCATTGCCACAGCTTCCCTCAAGTCTTCTAGCAGCTTAAGTCACAGTATCTCTGTTTTTGGTATTTGTTTTCTAGTAGAGGGAGATGGCTGTTAAAATGTACTTGACTTGTTTTATTCATATGTAAAGTTTGAGGAAGTTCTGTGGGAAAGCACAAGCCTTTCTGACACGAAGTCATTTGAGATGGTTTGATCTATAGGAAACTGTTGAATCAGCTGGTTAAAATCTATCAAGTAAATGGGATTTGGGCTTTCTTAGCCTGCCACACATTCCCCTTTTCACACTTATCTTGTCTATAGCATTTGAAGTGTGAATAATATGCATCTTTTCTGACACAACACAGAGTCATCTTTTAAGGATTCTGTCTCTACTGTGTTGCTATTAAGTACCGTATAGCACATTTAAGCCATGTAGGATGTTTTAATGAGCGATACTAATTAAAAGAAGAGGCTATGCAGTATTGCCAGAAGGGACAGCCAATGGAAGAGTGATAAGACCTCTCGTTTCCACGGTTTCCCTCTATCTCCTTTCATCTCCAGCAGTTGGCCCCTTACCCAGAACTTTTCCTACAGCTCCTAATGAAAGCTAATAGCTGCCTCTCTACCTATCATGTTCCTTGGATAGCTGTTGGGACACTCTTGAGAGAAGCAGCAGTAGATGTTTTCCCTGTGGTGGGAAGTTTGGACTCTGCCAGGCAAAGAAGCTGGAAAATCAAATCCGGGCACAAACTCAGCTGTCTACTATCACATCTCAGGCTGGCTGGTTTACTTAACATATGCATTCTATTAACAGTATCTGTCACTCTATATAATGACCATGCAGATTGTGTAATATGCAACCTGTGTACATATGGTATATTATAAATGAACAAGGCTAATGACTTATGGGGAAGGTGGGGGAGTACCATTTAAAGGCTAATGCACGCAAACAAGGTAATTTCTTTTCAAGTCCCTATCCTTGAGCTGACTTGTATTTAGCTGCCTCAGTGACTTCACTCAAAGAAACAATATGAAGTTATGACTCGAGACTGTACTTACACATAGTTCCTGAGCCTCCCTGGCTGCTGCCATGGCTCTTCTCTGCAGGGCTTGTATCCCTTTTTCTTAGAGAGACATTCAGCCTTTCCTCTCTTTTAGGCGACTAAAACATTCTGTAACTGGTTGAATTGTTTGGATGAATCAGCAGAATAGCACTACATCTCCATCCAGGGTCCTAACGCCGGACAACCTGCTACAATATCTTACAAAAGTTAGCTGGTTTTGGAGTTATCTAATTTACAAAATTAAAAATAACATGCAGTGGGAATGTGATGAAGTATAGAAACACCATCTTTGAAAGGAGGAGGGTTAAGCAGGAGCTTTGGGCTTAGGGAGCCCCACTCTGTCACACATGGAAAACATGCATTGCTTGAAGGAAGAGCTCAAAATTAGAACAGCCCCAACGGCGAAGGTGGAGGTGATCTGATCTGGCCTGGAGCTCTTGCTGCCTTAAACCTGGTGATAATGAACTGAAGGTGCTTTAGTTATTTACGTCACCCTGTGGGAAAAGAGAAGACATGTAATACGTGATCCAGGGAGGTAACTGTATAACACTTCAAAGTGCAGGCTTTAACTACCTTCCTTGGGTAGGATCAGATCCTGGTAGAGAGTGTGAGCTAAGCTCTCCTGCCAATCCTAAAGAGGGACAAAGGATTGTTGCTGGGGAAAGGCTCTGAAGCTACAGTGATCCAGACCACAAGACCCTGATCGAAGGGGAATCCTTGCTGATTCTGAAGAGTCATTTATTGAACTCAGGAGTGACCTTGAAAGTATGACCTGGCTGTAGGGCTGAGTCTCTGAAAGGACATACCATTGCAGTATGGAACTGCAATAAGAAAAGGGGGATGCCAAGGGAAAAGGCAACCTGCCACTCACTTCCCGACCTGACCCCTACGAGGCACTGGCAGTGAATGTTTCCATTCACAGAGGGGTGAGACCTGAATTAGGTATTCTGTGCCCAATAATAGAGTTCACTAGAGTGGATGATTCACCATGACGGGCAAAATCTTGCTCTTCTTTCCACATGGAGAATTCTGATTTGATGCCCTACTTTCCTGGCACGTAAGAGAATAGAAGAATGTACCCCACAGATAGGAGGATCTGAATATCCAGGCCATGGTATGCCATGTGGATCTGAGAACAAATTTTTGCCACAAAATAGGAAGAGAGGCAAAATATATTCCCACACAGAAAAGAAGTTGAAGGTTTTTAAGACTGTGGCCTTGCCAACATGAGAAAGTTGCACTGCTTTAGGTAAAATTGATTTTTAGACTGTCCAAAAAGAACAATTATTGAATAAGCTATAGACTGGCATGATTTTGCGGAAATACTTTTAAGGGAAAAGTTTTTCTGTTAAAAGTATTTCCACAAAAGAGCATCTAGATTGGCATGGATGCTTTTGCGCAAAAAGCGCTTTTGCGCAAAAGCATCCATGCCCAGTATAGACGCGCTTTTGTGCAAGAACGCTCCGATGGCCATTTTAGCCATCGGGCTTTCTTATGCAAAAAATTAAGGTGCCTGTCTACACGGCCCTCTTGCGCAAGTATTCTTGCACAAGAGGGATTATCCCTGAGCGGGAGAGTCAAAGTATTTGTGCAAGAAGCACTGAATTCTTACATTATAACGTCAGTGCTCTTGTGCAAATTCAAGTGGCCAGTGTAGACAGCTGGCAAGTTTTTGCCAGTCTAGATGCACTCAGTAAATATAGCCAGGTTACAAATTCACTGCCTTATACCCTAATCAATTCCTTTGATTCTTTAGCTCCTTTTGACATCTGCAAAAGAGTGAGATTGACCAAACTCTGTTTAGAACATTAGCTCAATTTCTAAAGGTTTTGCAAATCCCAAATGTTTCCTCTTGTTTCTCTTTCATTCCTTTTGCAGTCAGATGGGAGGGGGGTTTATAGCTGGAAATGACTTTGTTTTTTAGTTTGAATGTGATACATTTAGCCTGGTCCCTAGAGAAGGAGGAGGTGGAAAACTGAGAGAAGGCAATGTCTTCATGCATTTACTACAAAAACTTGAGGGATAAAAGCTTCAATTTTTCTTGGCAGTCTGAATCAAATAATGACAGTGACCAAATTTAGAAGCTCTCACACATAGTCTTTGTTTTGCAAAGGAGAACCTTTGTTTTAACTTCCAGTTACAGGTTTGGGTGGTATTTTACTTTGTGTGATGCAGTTTATTTCAGCAAGACATACATTAGAAACCAGACTTCCCAGAGAATTCATGACAAATCATCATCAGCATTCTTGTCAACTTGTCTTCCACTGCTGTAACTGGTGTGGTGTTCTGCCAATCCTTTCTATAACAGTGTTTGGCCAGTCTGCATTTATAAGGGAAGCATGGCTGCTGTATAGCCATGTTCAAACTTAGGAGATTTGGGGTGGAGGGAAGTGGAAAGGGGATATTTTTGTTTTCATCTCATTTTTATGAGTATTTAGGTGGGCTATACTGTACATAGGAGTTACAGTGCACACTTCTTGGGCTGCCGTCTGATAGATCCAGCAGTGTATGGGTGTGCACATTTGCTTGTTCTTCTGTAAGCTGATCTCTGCTTGGGCCCTTTAGGCCCCAAATCTGATTAATTGTGCAGGAACAAACACTGATTCCCCTCTAACACTTGGCCATTTTCATATATAAGTAAATATCACCTAAGTCTTGGCAGTATTTCTACAGTGAATATGGGTAAGCATCACAGAGGAGCAGATACTGAGGTAACTTAAGCTGAGGCAGAAACGGCAAGGTTTAAAAGATAATAATTGTAGGCTGGGTGCTGGCTCACCTTGTGTGACTATCAGAAGTGGTCACAGCTGCAGGAACTTTCAGGGCATTTCTGACTCAGAATTGATAATGCTGTTGAGCTACAGGCATTTCTTAAGAGAGACTTCATATACATATGATTTGTCTAGTTTATAATCACATATAATCTAGATTGACCACCCTATTATTTGTTTCTTAGGGAGAGACAAGAAATAAATATATACATAGGGAATACCCTTTGTTCTCTTCCCACACCCGCAGAAATGCAGCAATTTGTATAATGTTGCATTTCCTCCAGTGCATCTTACTTGCATTTTATACTTTCTTCTGAAATCCCAAACAAATATATGCTATACTGTATATACTGTCTACTGCTATGCTGTTCCAAATCATAGTGGGGCAAGTTGATTTACCTCACTGAAATTGGTGTACGATATTAGATTTCTTTCTGTTTCTTTATTCCCTGATTATGGGCAGGAGCCCGTGATGCTGAAATGAAGAATTGGTTTCCTTGGCAACAAGAACCATATGTAAGCTCTCAGAAGTCCCCCTTTTACTCAAACGACTTCTTTCTATTCTTTCACAACTGCTAAGTAAAGGCAAAAAATAAATTGTTATCGCCATAATATAGTGGTAGGCATTAATATGCCCCAGTACATAGAAGTTGGTAGATAACCACTAACACACAAGCCATGTGAATCACTAGTAACTAATGGGACTTTCTGTTCTCTATATTGATTGCTCTATATTTTGATTCAGTTTCACAGCATAGTGTATTACTACTGGATCTCTTCTTATAGCAAAGAGGTATGCAGTTTTAGAAGGACAAGGCTTTTCTGTTTGTTCTGTTAGCCACTGTTAGAAACCATTCTGCCTTGAGTTCCACTGGACATTGAATATACAGGGCATTCCATCCATCTTTTAGAAAACTGAAGAATATTGGATTGCTCTTCCTTACTCCATATGCCTCCCTAGAACATAAATTATTTCTACAGTTAATAAGAATGAGCCTCCAGTGTTAATGATCTTAAAATTATGAAACTCTTACATATAATTTGGATGGAGTTTTTTTTACTTAGTCATCTCTTGATCCTGCATTCCCAATAGGAGTTTTCTATGCAGAAATAGTATGATAATGAGCCTATAAGCCTTTATGATTCATTCAGAGACACTCCACTACAGTCCATAACAAATACATTTTTTCTATATATGAGTGAATTCCCAAAACAAAACTGTATATTTCACCTAGTCTTATTTTTCCTTTATTTTTCTTTTTGTTTTTTGAGGAAACATCCTAACAAGGGAGATGTTCACTGTTGCCCACTGTCCTGATACTTCATTCTGAGTCTTGCAGTATTTGGTGTTTCACTCCTGAAGTCAGCTGATTAATTTTCTAGCCCACGTGGCTGCTGACAAAAGCTTTAAAACATGAAACCACAGGGGCTTAAAACTCAAAAATTCCATTCCATTAGGCAAATGGAAAGAACACAAAGGTGGTATGACAATAATGATGAGGATGATGATTAATTTTAAACTTAGAGTAAAATATGTTGAATAATCATAATTTTGGGACTTTAGGAGTTGATAGTACTGAATTATCCAGCTTTAATTTTGCTCTGTCAGTCTTTAAGCAGTTTATACTAGTGATAGAGCAGACACCTGGGATTAAGGGGATCTGGATCCTATCCTTGACTCTGTTGCTGGGCAAGTCATTTCTCTCTGGCTATGTCTAGACTGCAAGCCTCTTTCGAAAGAGGCTTTTTCGAAAGTATCTTTCGAAAAAGCCTCTTTTGAAAAAGAGCATCTAGACTGCAAGCAGTACTTTTGAAAAAGCAAGCCACTTTTTTGAAAGAAAGCAGCGAGTGAGTCTAGATGCTCTCTTTCTAAAAAGCCCTGTTGGCATTCAAGAACGCCTTTTTTCGAAAGAGCACTTTCGAAAAAAGGCGTTCTTCCTCGTGAAATGAGGTTTACTGCCGTCAAAAGAAAAGCCATGTTCTTTCGATTTAAGTTCGAAAGAACGTGGCTGCAGTCTAGACGCAGGTGAAGTTTTTTCTAAAAAAAGGTTCTTTTTTCGAAAAAAACCCTGAGTCTGGACACAGCCTCTGTGTGTCAGTCTTCCTGTTGAGAAAATGGGGATAATGATGAGTGCTTTTGTGCTTTGAGCTGTACTGATGAAAAGCACTACACAAAAATAGGGTAGGTATGGTAGTGAATTTGAAAAATCAGCAGCCAGACTGAAAATATACTTTCATTCCTTCAAGACAGCTAGCATTGCATTAGCCAATTGCATCAACAAAACAACAGTCTTGTTATTTCAGCTGTCTCAAGACTCTTTGGAGTTTGCTTACATTATGCTCTTTTCTCCCACAACCTAATGAGAGAAACAATATGATCATTATTTAAATATTTTGTTAGATTTTTAAGTTGCTGATATTACTTTTACTTTCATGAACAGCTTTATGTTTTCATGTATTCTGTTGTCTACACTCCTGCTCTTTTGCAGAAGAGGAAATGCAAATGGAGCGCTAATTAGCATATCGTATGCTCTCATTTGCATATTCTCTTCCGATTCTTTTTGCGGAAGACGTTTTTGTACAAAACAACATAGTGTAGATGGGACCATTTTGTGCAAAAAATCCCTTTTGTGCAAGAACCCTTTTTCCTCAAAAAATGAGGATTTTTTTTTTAGGAAGAAGGGTTCTTGCGCAAAAGGTTTTTTTTGCGCAAAATGGCCCCATCTACACTGTGTTGTTTCTATGCAAAAACCTCTTCCACAAGAAGGATCGGAAGAGACTATGCAAATGAGAGCATGAGATATGCTAATTAGTGCTCCACTTGCATTTTCTCTTTCACAAAAAAGCGGGAGTGCAGACGTAGCCGAGGAGAACATTATTCTTTAGATCCAGTGCATCTAAGGTAAATTTGTGTCTGTGTGCAGATAAAAAAATTTGCCTCTATTAATCTCATATGTATCCTACATAGTGAAACCTGAAGGATGGCCTTTCAGACCCTCTTTCCTAATTCATACTTGGCTGTCTGACATAGGAATCTTTATATATCTCCACTAAACAAATAGAGTTGCATTGTATATGAATCTGGTTCAGTCGCTGTTGAAAAAAAATTATCCGTAACATAGTATCATAGAAGATTAGGTTTGGAAGAGACCTCATGGGGTTATCTAGTCCAATCCCAACTAAAGCCCCAAACTTCAATAGTAGCCATTTGCTCTGAAACTTCCAAAGGGGGAGTATTTGAGTTGTATTTGTAAATTGCCACTTATTAGACAGATGATACATATATGATTCAGGCTGCTTTTCTCCTGAAATAGATTGGTATAGCTGCAGTTTAATTTGTTGTAAGGGTTACAGTGAGAGAACCTTTGTCCCAGAATGAAATATATGAACAAAGGGTAGCAAGAAACACATAAGGCTAAGATGCCAGGAAAGAAATTGCAATGGATAAATAAGATGAGATGAGGTCAGAAGTTTAGCAGGACAGATGACTTGTGAGCTGATTTATTTTGCTAGGGGGCAATCATTTTGTAGCCTTTTGATTTACAGGGATCATGCCACTATTTCCAGTCCTGATTCCCTATCTGATGGGGAGCTATAACTTGGATATCACAGAACACCTCTCTGGTGACTAAATGCTTGGTTCTGAGATGTGCAGACCACCAACTGCATGGTACTGGACACCTTCAAATCTTATTTGAATCTATGGAATTTGAGGATGCACAATGCCATACAAGTGGAACTCAGCACCTTGTATAACTGGGCCCCTAAAGACAGGTGAATATGCTTGTACTGGTCGCAGACCAGAGGAAGACCAAGCTGCCTCACTACTCTGCATTCCAACCAATTGTTGGGCCTGTCAGGTGCTGCTACAGGGCTGGCCTGCCCCAGTCTAAGGGGTTCCAGCCTATAGTCCGGCTAAGTAGCAGTCCAGGGTCCTGGGGCCCTGGCCCATGAGCTGACTGAGCAGCAGTTCACAGGCCCAGGCCTGGCTCAGGGTAGGCAAGCAACAGTTTCAGGGCTCAGGTCAAACAGAAAAACAGTTTATAAACAGCTACAGAGTTTAAGACTCAGACCCGTCTGTAGGCTGAGCAACAGTTTAAGGCCAAGTTCTGGGTCAGTGCTGGGCAACAATCAAACAGTTTAAACAGTTTAAAACTCAGGCCAGTCTGCAGGCCAAGCCATGGTTAGGTCTCCTTGATTGTCAGAGAGCCGACAAGCGCAGGAGGTTTTATCTCTGCAGGTGGGGAACCTGCCACCCAAGGTGAGGGTTGGCAGGGGAATGCAGGCCCACTCGCTCTACTGCCCTCCAGCCCAGAGCCCTAATAGTGGCAGCACGGGCTGCCACTGAGTCAGTGGGGATCCTGGCCACAACACACCAACTAGGTCACTAGGTCAGCGGGAATCCTGACCGCACTGTGCTGCCCAGTGGATCTCCATTTCCTTAGCCGGCCCTTGGCTGGCTGCCACCAGCTGCTTCCCGGTTCCTCATGGGGCCGAACAACTCAACCTTTGCTCCTCAAGGTCCACTGGGGATGATGGTGCTGGCAGCATGTCCATGGACTCTGGGTCAGGCAGGGGTTCAGGCGGCGAAGCCCAGTCTTTGGGGCCTGGCAGTGGTCCTGGCTGTCCAGGCCAGTCTTCCTGGCCTGGCAGCAGCCCAGGCAGCTCAACCCAGTCTTCCCTCGTAGGGTGGGACAGCCACACCTTTCTTCTCAGGAGCCCGGGAAAAACATCTAGCTTTCTCAGCCACTGGGCTCCAACTGAGCTCTCAGCCCCCTCTTTTATACTCCCAGATCCACCTTTCTGCTTCCTGTAGGTGTGGCTGGGTTGCTCTGGCACTGCCCACCAAGGGGTCTTAGGGTCGTAAGCTTGCCTTTTGCAGGACTTTCTGATAGAAAGATAAACTAACAGCTTGTGTTTTGGACTATGAAAATATCCTGAAACTTATCAGTGTCAGTGTTCTATTAGACTTGCCTTCAGACTTAAACAAAACTTTCAACATTACTATTATCATGATCCCAGTGGTCTTAAAATATCATTGTGCAAAACCACCCATTTTTGCATTTAACAAAAAAATGTGATTTTCATGATTTCACACGGGTAATTTCATGATGAATATTTTTGCTGGGAAGCCCTCCAGATCTCAGCTATGACAACAGATGAGGACAGGACGTAACGTTGGACTCCTTTCCATCCAGTGACCTTAAGTCTGATGAGGAGTATTTTGCCCTGGTAAGTCTCAGAGGGGTAACCATGTTAGTCTGTATCTGCAAAAACAATGAGGAGTTCTGTGGCACCTTAGAAACGTACAGATTTATTAGGGCATAAGCTTTTGTGAGTAAAACCCACTTCATCAGATGAATTGGAGTGGAGTTTACAGAGGCATTGGGAATATATCAGGACAAGAAAAGAAAAAGGGTACTTGTGTAAATGAGACTAATCAAGTCATGGTTGAAGTGGCTCATTCACAGCAGTAGATGTGAAAATGTGAATAACAATACAGTGGAAATTTCCTTTGTAATGTGTTAACCATTTAAGATTCTTATTTAATCCTAAATTGATAATGTGGAATTTGCAAATGAATTCTAGTTCACCTGTCTCCCTTTGTAATCAGGTTTAGAAATTCTTTTGTAGTAGGATGGCTACTTTGAAATCCATTACTGAATGTCCAGGAAGGTTCCCCTACAGGTTAGTGTGTGTTATCATTCCTGGTGTCTGATTTGTGTCCATTTATCCTTTGTCATAGAAACTGTCCAGTATTTGTTTGGCTCAGTCAATCTGTTTCTTCACTTCTTCAGGTGGGTATTTAAATTTGAAGAATGCTTAATAAACATCTATTGGGTGTTTGTCTATGATGGATTGGAGCAAATATAGTTGCATAGTTGCATCTTAGGGCTTGGTTGTAGACAGTGACTCGTGAGATGTGTCCTGAATGGAAGCCAGAGGCATCTAGATGAATAAGAATAAGAATGAGAAGTAAGAATAGTGGTCAATAAGTTTCTGGTATAGAGTGGTTTTCATCATTTAATTGTACTGTAGTGTCCAGGAAATGATTTCTTACATGGGATTGTTCCAGGCTGAGGTTGATAGTGGAATGAAAATTGTTGGAATCACAGTGGAATTCTTCAAGGGCCTCCTTCCAATGCGTCCATATGATGAAGATGTAGCATAAGTAGAGGAATGGTGCTAGAGAATTGGACCTGAGGAACTATTGTTTATTCTACCTATCTTATAATGCCCATTTAAGTAATTAATGGCAGAATTAAAAAAAAAATGTCTAATTTTCAAAAGTGATTTAGGCCATGTTCTTAAAAGGTGCCAAACGCCTGTTGATTTGGGGCTTGAATTTCAAAAGAACTCAGCATCCGGCAGCTCCTGCTATGTTGCTACCTTAGTCTAAGATTTCAGAAGTGACCAGTGATTCTGGATACCTTAGTTTCTAGATGCCCAATTTGACACCTAAAGGGTCATGATTTTCAGAAAGTGATAATCACCCAACCTCTGAAAATCAGGGCTTTTTAAGGTGTTTCAAAGTGGACATCCAAAATCACAAGTTACTTTTTTATATATAATCATGGTATCTTCTAGGTGCTGAACACTGTGGAAAAGTGGCCCCACATACCTCAACCTTAAAAGGTGCAGCAGAGAGCCAACGCTCATTGACTTCAGTAGGGGTTAGTGTGATCAGCATATCACGTGTACTTTGCCTTCCATGCAACCCTGACTCAGGCAAAGGCCTGGTTGAATAGCTAGGCCTGAGAGCCCTTCCTGAAGTTTGCTTGATAGTTTCCAAAACTTGTTAGGAAGTCGCAGTTGGTAGAATTTAAATAAGCTTTGGTGAGCAATCTTGATAGCCTCCTGTCATTACCATGAGGGCTGGCCAGCATCTGGGGATTAAGGGGTTAAGTATGTCTCCTGTCTTTAGCCAGGTATCTGCTGAGTCAATAACAATGCAGGTAGAGATTTCAAACTGGGACAAAAGAACTTTTCCCTCCTTTGTCTGAGTCATAGCAGTTTCTTCCATGTAACAGGGAGATGGAAAGGCCTGTCTCTCACTCAAGAATGGACTTCTTATAAGTGTAAGTAGGGCAAAGTCTAGATAACGCATCAGATTCTGTTTTCTGGTTTGGGAATGTGGTAATGATGTCTGTGCTGTTAAAAGTGGGTTTTTCCTCTTTTGTAACTAACTCGTGAGCCCAGGGGATCCCCCTGAATATCTAGATTAATTGGTGGCTCTTTTCCATCTAGTCACTATGCTGGCAACTATGGTTTTGTTTTGATAATAAAAGTTTGTTTTCTTTTTTTTTAATTAACCTGGTATTGGTTCATTTCTGTGTCCTGGAAAATCTATCTGTGGATATCTGCAAGCCTCTGACTAGGGGGCAGCTACCACAGACTGCAGCTTGTATTTTCTCTTTTCTTTGTCAAGCTCTTTGGGGAAAAGAGCTTGAGGTATCCCGAGGTTTTTAGGGAGGAGATTTCCCAAGTGATCTCTTCTCTTGTTTTCGTACAATTACTTGGGTGGTGGCAGCAGGTTTTTTATTCTCCAAAGTCCAAGTGTTAGGATTTGGGGGGGAAGCTTTTGTACCAAAGCCTGTAGAGATCAGGTTTTGAGGTGCTTTTGCGGGCCCCCACTTCTGCATTCATTGTGCCAGAGTGGGGAACAACCTTGACACCTCCTCAGCTTCAGAAGAGATGAAAGTGTCTTGTTACCTAAAATGCCCTCAGTTCTGCTTTGATGCTGTTTTGAGAGGTTTCTACTCTGACACTGCGCCAAAGCTGAAGTGAACATGATATGGAACAGCACAGTTTAAAAAATACCTTTATCCTTTCACCTTCCAGCTAGAGGGTCTTATTCTCAGTTTCTGTCTGCAGACCAATTAAATGTGTATATTAACTAAAAAGTATATTTTGCCCTCATCTCTCATCTGCCATTTTCTGTTTTAAGGCAAGAGTTAATAAATGCATATGGAAGTTAATAATATTTTACCTTCTTTTCATCCATCTCTTTTTATCCCCATTGACAAAATTAAAAGTCATCTTCATGTCTACCGTTCTCTGGACTACAGGTCCCTATCCAACACCTTTTCATCCATTATACTAACATTCACTTCTGTTGTAATTCCACTGCAGTCATCCACTGCAGAGTTGTGTTAGTGGGATGAATTTTGTCCAGGACAGTTAAAAGATTTCTCTTGACCCAGATGAAGCACTAAGTAGATTTCATGCAAATGAACAGAGTAGGTTTGATATAAGGATAAAAGCCCCAGGAATAAATGAACTCTGCAACTCAAATAATAGGATTCACAATGGGCTTTATGAGACACCAGGCTCAGAAATGATACATCATCATCTCCAGCCATCATATCTGTGACCTTCTACCATTCTAGTACATTCAACACACTACAGCTCAAATTCTTCCTTGCCCCCTAAACGGATTGGGTCATATAGAGTTCTACTCACTCAAGTTCCTCTGCTGGCTTCTGATCCCATTATACCTCAATTTCAAATACCAGCCTCAGGTTTCAAAGCTCTGCACACTGGCTCCTTACTACAACTGTGCCTATTGGTGGCTTGCTTGCTGTTGGTTTTTCAGTTGATTGAAATGCATTTAGCCATAACTGTGCCCCATCCTGGGAATTTTTGTCCCACTACACTTTTGTTTCACACTACATGGAACAACTTCCTTTCTCCATTATGCCAAACTGCTGTCCCTCTGCTCTTTCAAATCTCTCCTAAAATGCTCCTTTTCAGTTAGCGTTCTGGCGGCAACAACTGACCTATGCATTTGCTTCACCTCATTGCTTCACCTTTAATTTACCTCACAGTATGGAAGAAGAATACATTTCCATCTTTAAAAAAATCCCCAACCTTTTAAGCCTGACTCTGTCTGATCTAGCTGCCTCAGTCACTCTATTTCCAGGCTGAATTCTGTCCACCCTCACTTTTTGTCTTGTGGGGTGGACGGAATGCAGGGGCTTGCTATAAATTATAATCAAGACAATAAAATTAGGAGGATGAATAAATTCAATAAAGTTCACTCACTGCTCAAAGTTGTTAGTTCTTACTCCCCTTTCAGTTCATTCTTTTCCCCACAGCTCTCCTTTCTTTCTCTTCTTCTCTGCCTGATGTTTTTTCTTTTCTCTTCTTCACTTTTTGCACTTGTTGCCTTATTTACCAACCTTCTTTCAGTTTTTCTCTCTCTAGCTTCCTGTTCTTCCTTTTCTCTTTGTCCCTATTTTCTCTCTGTGCCCTTTCCTTTCTTCACCTTGTTGCCTGTCCATCCCATCTCCTTATCTACTTTGCCTGGTCTTTCCTTTCTTTCCCTTTTTTCTGAGTCCCCTAATCTGTCTTTGCCTTTTTTCTCTAGATTCCTTGTGCTTCACTTGCTTTAGGGCTCCCCAAACATCTTTTGTCATCTATTCCAGTTTCTCCAGCTTCTCACATTGCTATTCCCATCTCATTTTTATAAGGCTTCTCTGAGATTCACTTCTTCCATAAATCCCCTATCTCTATCAGTGCCAGATTTATATCTGATGTGCTTCTAGGCACAGCATCTTCAGCTCTCCTTGCCTAAAACTGACCTTTGTTTTTTTCCATAAAAAAAATAAACTTTTAACTTTTAGGCACCCCTAGACACATGCCTACGGTGCGTAGTTGGAAATCCAGGCCTGATCTCTATTCCTTCTCTCCAGCTGTGAAAGGGGGAATGTATGAAATTGATGCTGGCACTTCCATTCCTGCAGAGCAAACCTTCTACTACTTTGCTGTTCACCCACACTCCTCTCTACACATGGGACTTCCCTCCTTCATGTCTTTTTTTTTTTTTGTACCTCTTTTGGGACCCCGTAGTCACTCCCTGCCTACCATATTTCCTCCTTGCCTCTGCATCCCCTCTTAAGTGTCTTATCTCTGAGCCCTCTTCACATAATGGTAGGGGCTCCCAAACATTTTACCAGCTCAACCCCATTTTGATGAGTATTTCCTGTCTGGATCCTAGAAGATGCCAGTTTGAAGAGTTAAATGGTGCCCTTGGCCCCGTAGGGATCACTATGACCTCACCTGTTAGTGGCACAGCCCCACTTGGAGTCATGACCCACAGCTTGGAGACTGCAGCCCTGCAGCCTTCCCTAGTTTTCTCCCACCCCTTTCTCTAAGCTCTTATCTCAGTTCTCTCAGGCCTTTCCAGCACTGTGCTTCTCCTTTCCCTGTTATCCCTGTCCCCGGCCACCATTCTTTGCTTGTCTCTTTGGGCTCCCATTTGAGCTTAGCAAAGGAAGGGTACTACTAGGATTGACAGATGATCTCCCAAAAATACAGGACACGTGGTATTTTTTGGTAGCGCAAAAAAGAAAAAAAAAAGAACGCGGGATAATAAGTGCCCCCATTCTGGGACGATCGCAACCTCGCCTCCCAGCTAGGACTCCCAGGCTGGGAGGTGGGGCCATGATCGGCGCTGGGAGCCTGTGATTGCGCAGAAGCCTTGCAGGGGGTGGGGAGAGTGGCTGGGACTCCCAGCCACCTTCCCCCCTCCCCTCGCCTTTTGCGCAATTACAGGCACCCAGAGTGGCGATCGTGGCGCTGCCTCAGCTGGGACTCCCAGGCTGGGAAGCGGGGCCGCCATCGGCACTGGGAGCCTGTGATTGCGCAGAAGGCTGGAGGGGTTGGGGGGAGTGGCTAGGAGCTGCTCCCCCCACCCATGCCAGGCTTTCATCTGGTGTGCACCTGGAAAAATCAAAGAATACCGGACATTTCACATGTCCGGTATTCTCTGATTTTTTTTTACTGGACAAAGAGCGCAAATACCAGACTGTCCAGTAGAATACCAGACACCTGGCAACCCTAGGTGCTACTGAGCCATGGTTGCAGCAGCAGCAACATGTGGTCCTCTACTGCATCGTAGGGAGGGAGGGTCAGCCCAGCTGGGCAACGCCCCATGCAGTGATCTGCTACCTCAGAGTGGAGTGGCAAGAGGCAGTGTGCAGGCTTCAAAACACTCTAGTTTCCTGGGCACAACCCTAGAGTTCTTCTAACTGGCCAATCAGCTGCTGGGTGCTCAAGTCAGTCCCCTAAACAACAGAAAGTAGGAGCAGGACTTGGGGTTGAATCCAGCCAGCAGCCCATTTGTTTACACAGAACTCATAGACTGAGGGTGGTAGGGCAGTCAACATTTACTGATCTTGCTGACCTTGAGATCTAGCCGGCTCCAAGGAGAGCTGCAGTCAGGTCTGACAGGTAACTGGAGGGGGCATGCTGGTATGTTCCATGCCAGCCTACAGTGGCTTGCTCACTGGAGTATGTTTGTGGCTTAAATGAGAGCTATTCCATCTCAAAATATATTATTCAGTAGCAAACATAAGTATGTTATCAAGGCTGACTATTAGGGAGTTCATGCCTTTTAGCAAAAAACATCTGAAACAGTGCCCCTGCTCCTCCCCTTTAATATGGCACTTTGCAGTTCACAAGCTTGCTTGATTAGGCTTAGAAAAATGTTTCTTTTAAGGAGAATTTTTAAACCATAGAGGAGATTATCTTGTTCCCATTAAAGTCAACTGCAAAATTGTCATGGACTCCTATTGCAAGAAGAGCCACAACATGTAACCGGACAGCTGATGTAAATCTATTGAGTTCATAACTTTCACATGTGAAAACTTTTAGGTGAGGGAAAAAAAGAAATGTTGCAAAGAGGACAGAAGTGTGATTAGATCAAAAACATTTATCTGTGCACGTATGCTTTTAATATAGAATAAAATATTAAAACAAGCCTTGCCTTACTTTACATAGAGCAAACAATTCCACTTTTCCCTGCCAATAGCCTTTTAGAGAACTAGCTGAAATAAGGTTTATAATTTATCAGCAGCTCTGCAATCCTTTAATTAGCTATTCTGAACAAACACTCTGCTGACAAGCTAAATAGAAATATTGCCTGTCAGCTAATTCTCAGTCTCTTCTACAGAAGATGCAAAATAATGGCATGATTCTATCCCCTCTTTGTCTCCTGAGGTTCTAAGCTCCCACTAAATATCTTGGGAGTTGCTAGGCTCAGATAGTGTTCAGCTCCTATAGAATCAGGTCATAGGATTTTACTCAAACAATTCACAGTCCATAACATGCATTTTTAAAAGCAACCTGTATATTAAGGACTACAGGTTGAGTAATACAGAAGAATAGAAAATGCCTTCAGTGCTGTAAGAAGTTTATGCAATGTTTTGCATAACCCTGCAGAATAAAATGTAACTGATTTTTTTAATATCTCTACTATATGTGGGTGGTGATAGGGAACAGAATTTTATTTATGAAAGCCTCTATATTTTTAATTGCTCACATTCAGACATTCTAAAATTTTCTTTTTTAACATGGTGTCAAGTATCAGAGGGGTAGCCGTGTTAGTCTGAATCTGCAAAAGCGGCGAGGAGTCCTGTGGCACCTTATAGACTAACCGAAGTGTTGGAGCATAAGCTTTCGTGGGCAAAGACCCACTTCATCAGATGCATCTGATGAAGTGGGTCTTTGCCCACGAAAGCTTATGCTCCAACACTTCGGTTAGTCTATAAGGAGCCAGAGGGCTCCTCGCCGCTTTTTTTAACATGATCATTCATAGAATGTTTATGAATGTTAAAACAGCAGCAATCATTGGTAATTCTCAACTTGCAGCCACAGAACCTGTGTGTCAAACTGAGTGCAGTATGTGTGGAAAAGCTAGCCCCGAATGGCCAATATACAGTATCCTTAGGTTGATTTCTGGAGGTTATTGTACCAGAAACAATGGTTACCCCATCAGTTTATAGAACACCAGAATACAAAAGAGTTTGTATTATTATCTCCTGAATGAATGTTTTAATGCATGCATGACTATAACCTGAAACCCTGATTTATTTTTTAAAAATAACACACAAAATCACACATTATAGTTAACATCAAAAATTTATATTAAAAGCCATCTTTTTGTCAGAAATAAAAATGAAGAAAACATGGCTTTTTAAAAATATTAAAAATGTCACTCTTTCCCTGAAATCTCTGTTATAACTGTTCAAGTTTGTTTGGAACAGTAACCATGTGTATGCTGTAAGGAATCATGTGGCAAGTGCAATTCAGTCAGGATAAAGGATGGGGAGAGAAGTTTAGCTGAATGCCTTCCCTAATCTGACTGAATTTTCTGAACATGCTACTATTAAGTGAATGGTGCCTAAGGCACTTGCATGACAAGGTGTAGCAATTCCACATTCATTCCACTAATCCATCCTCAGCCTTTATAACATGTACAGAAGAGTTTAATTCTCAATAATAAAGACAACGTTTTGGCGGGAAAGATTTCAGTAGAGCTCTGCTCAGGCACACAACTCTATTCATGAAGTGAAACAGTGTAGGGTCAGTTGTGCCTGCTCAGGCTCCATTCTTGAAATCTACTCCACTTTGGCAGATATCTGTATTCATGAGGCATTCCATTTAAACCAGTGGGTCTTCGCACAAGCACAAGAATCCACTTTCATGGAAGAGATTGCATAATCGGAGCCACAGCATTTGGACAGATTTGAAAAGTTGATAGATCCTAAATTCAGGCAAATGGAGTCTGAATAATGGGAAGAAATAAAAGATTGCTACATTTCAGGACACATTTTATCCTGAAAAAAATTCTGTCCTTTGCTCCATCAGATCAGAGCTATAAAGCTGGAGTAAGTTTATCAGGAATTAGGTTGCTGTATAAAAAGCACAATATAAATATGTTCACAATTCTACTAATTCTAAATAATTTATGTTACCAGAGAACAAATCACATTTTTTTCTTTACTTTGCTTAGGTTGCATGTCAATGTGTCACACTCAATTCATTCTCATTCTTCAAATTGACTCAAGATAGTTAATACAACCTTTCTGAACCATATTATTCATTCTAAAGAGAAATTTATTGTACCAGAAACAATGGTTACCCCATCAGTTTATAGAACACCAGAATACAAAAGAGTTTGTATTATTATCTCCTGAATGAATGTTTTAATGCATGCATGATTATAACCTGAAACCCTGATTTATTTTTTAAAAATAACACACAAGATCACACATTATAGTTAACATCAAAAATTTATATTAAAAGCCATCTTTTTGTCAGAAATAAAAATGAAGAAAACATGGCTTTTTAAAAATATTAGACTCAAGCAAAATCCAATTTAAAAAAAATTCTTGTGTCAATAGTGGGAAGATTGGGAGGCGGCTAATTAGGGTGTGTCTACACTGCACCCTTAGCTCAAAATAAGTTACGCAATTTGAGCTATGCAGTGCCAAATTTCAAAATAAACCATTATTCCAAAATGTCCCTTAATCCTCATGGAACAAGGTTTACAGGGATGTCAGAATAGCGCTCCCGTTATTTCAAAAGCTATTTCAAAATAACAGACGTACTGTCAAGATGTGGGAAATACTATTTTGGGATACCGGAAATATCCCGAAGTAGCGCCACTGTCTAGAGGCACCGTTAGATAAGAGAGAGAACTCAGCTCCTACCTACGTATGTCTACTCTGAAAATCTGTGGCTAGTTCATGCCAGCTGGCTGGGACTGTTTAATTGCAATGCAGATTTCCAGGCTTGGGCTGCAGGGGCCTGCAAAGTGAGAGGATCCAGGGTTACCAACTTTCTAATGGCACAAAATGGAAAACCTTTGACTTACTCCTGCCCTGTCCCTTCTCCAAGGCCCCACCCCTTATTCTATGCCTCCTCCCTCCTTTTCACTGGGCTGGAGCAGTGGGCTGGAGTGCAGGAAGAAGGGCAGATTCCAGCTTGGCCAGGGATGAGGGTGTTGGGGTTAGGGATGTAAAAAGTCAGTTAAAAAGGTAACCGTGTAACCACTAAAAATCTGAGTGATTATACAGTGACATATACTGTGAGCTCTGTCATATAAAACTTAAATAAGCTTTATGCTGCAGAGCCCACCGCAAAGCCACCTCCCCAGGAGCTGGTCTAGCAGGGTCTGCCGACTCCACTCCTGGGAAGGAGGCTTCACTGCAAGCTCTACAGCCAGCTACCCACTACTGCAGAGCCGGCTACTGGGACCCAGTGCATGCTGGGACCGAGCCTTCCAACTCCTAAACTATATAGCCTATATGGGGGCGGGTGGGGTGGGCTGAGCAGTTCTGGGTCTCGGGGCTGTAACAGGTACTACCCATGTAACTCCCATTGGTTGTGGTTCCTGGCCAATGGGAGCTGCAGAGCTGGTGCTCAGAGCACGAGCAGTGTGTGGAAGCCTGCTTGGCCACCTATACCCCTAAGAGTCACAGGGACCTATCAGCCACTTTCTGGGAGCCAGGGCAGATAGGGAGCTTGCTACCCACTGGACTTCTAACAGCTCAGTCAGTGATGCTGACCGGAGCCACCAGGATCGTTTTTTAACTTGATATTCTGATCAAAAACTGGATGCCTGGCCACCCTAGGAGGATACCAGATATCAGGCTGTATCCTGAGCCAGAATGTCCACACTGTAATTAAGCAACCTTGCCTCAAGCCCCACAAGCCCAGTTCAGCTAGCACAGGCCAGCTGCCGGTATCTAAAGACCATGTAGACATGCTTTGTGACACCAACGGCAAGAGCCTCCCATGAGATGTTAGCTGCCTTAGAATCATAGAATCACAGAATCATAGCGCACTAGAACTGGAAGGGACTGGATGATCCCTTGAGAGATCATCAAGTACAGACCCCTGCCCTCATGGCAGGACCAAGCACAGTCTATATCATCCCTGATAGATGTCTGTGTAGTCCCCTTACTAAAGGTGCCTCTGCTTATTTTCTGGGAAGACCTTGTGTGCAGGGCCGGCCTTAGGCTGATTCAACCAATTCGGCTGAATCTGGTCCCACACCTAAGGGGTCCCTGCGCCCCTGAACTCAGAAGTGTGCCGGGTCATGGGCGGCAAGTTACTATTCAGAGCTGGGGGGCCCTGCTCCAGCAATATGTGGAGCTGGGTCTCTCCCTCAGCTCAGCCTGGAGCGGGCTGCACTGCCGGCTCCTTTGTGCATCCTCCCACCCTGCCCCCAGAGCGTCCCCCTCTGCCCTGGACCATCCCTGCCATGCGTGGCTCTCAACATGGCTCCCCCTCGCTGGCTGCTGCTGCCATGGTGGTGTTGCAGGTGGGTGGGGAGGATGCCCAGGTGTGACATGATGTCACAGCCCGGGATTTTAAAACTCCTCAGAGACACATTGCGGGGCGTGGTTGGCTCCGGGTTCGGACTCCGGGACCTGAGTGCAAACTCCAGCCACTCAAAGTGGAAGAAAGAAGGTAGGGAAAGGCCTTGTGTGGTGGGGGAGGGGAACGGGCTTGTGCAGAGTGGGAGGGGAGAGGAAGGGTCTTGTGCAGAGGGGGCGGAGGGAGAGGAAGGGGCTTGTGCAGAGGGGGAGAAGGGAGGAAGGGAGAGGAAGGGGCTTGTGCGGAGGGGCAGAGGAAGGGGCTTTTGCAGAGGGGGAGGAGGAAGGGGAAGGGCCTTGTGCGGAGGGGGAAAGGAGAGGGAGGGAGAGGAAGGGGTTTGTGTGGAGCGGGAGGAGGAAGAAAGGGGAAGGCACCAAGAGACAGGGTGGAGGAGAGACAAATGGCAAGGGGCCAAGTGCAGACAATGAGGGAAAGGGCAGGAGGGGAGGTGTCAGTGGGAGAGGAGAGGGGAAGGGCATTGAGAGCTATTGGGGGAGGGAGAGGTGCAGGGAGAAGGCTTGAAAGAAGGGGTGGGCATGAGAAAGGTGGGGTTGGAGCAAGTCATGTGTGAGGGCACAGAGGGGCAGGAGAGGAATGGGGCAGAGGGTGGTGAGGAGATGGGCATAAGGGAAAAAGAGGGTAAGGGGGGCAGGAGCAGTAAGGGAAGGGGGAGGCACCAGGAGGGTGCAGGGCTAAGGGAAGGTGCAGGTACCAGGGGATTCTGGGGTGAGGCAGAAAGCCAGACACCTGCAGGGGAGGGACCAGCACCAGAAGAGAGAGGCAGGGCAGGTGTGTAGACGGAGGTGTTGGAAGAGGGGATGAGGAGGGGTAGCTCACTTGATCAGAGTGGGGCTACTGGAGGAATGGCCACAGGGGGGAGTGAAGGGCTGGTGGAGGGGGGCAGGTCGCAGGAGAGCTGAGGGCAGTGAGAAGGGCAGGAGTCAGGACAGCAGAGGAGGGCGAGGCGTTGGGGGGGGGAAGCAGGCACCAGGGGAGATGATGGAGGAAGGAGAGGAGACATGGCAGCAGACAGAAAAGGTAAAGGTTTACAAATATTTATTAATAACTTGGTATGCTGCCCACGGCCAGTTTGTTTGCGCCCCGCGGTACAGTTTGGGTTTATTTGGGGATCAACACGAGACCGGCAAGTGGGAGCCAAAACAAAAAAGTAGTCAGTGTAATGATCCGTTGATATGTGTTTTAGTAGTTAATTTCATGGACTGTCATTGCTCATGAAAAGTGCTGTCACATGGGTAGAAATCGGGTAAATATTGCATTTTATTAATATCAGCAGAACTGACTTAAATGGGGCCTGTGTGTTGTGTAGTCTTGCCTTAATCTTTGTATTCATGCCTGTCAGTGTGATATAAGCTATTTGTATATATTTGCTTGCATATGCAACCACACTTAAGCTGAGGCCCTCAGCATGTTCTGTAAGTATCAGTGTGGCCCCTGGGGCTTCCAAAGTTGATTTGCTCTAGCTCATCCCTGACAGGTGTCTGTCTAATCTGCTCTTAAATATCTCCAGTGATGGAGATTCCACAATTTCCCTAGGCAATTTATTCCAGTGTTTAACCACCCTAACAGGCAGGAAGTTTTTCCTAATATCCAACCTAAACCTCCCTTGCTGCAATTTAAGCCCATTGCTTCTCATCCTAACCTCAGAGGCGAAGGAGAACAATTTTTCTTCCTCCTCATGATACTTTTTTAGGGTATGTCTATATTAGATCCACTAGTTCGAACAAGGGAGGCTAATGTAGGCATTCGAAGTTGCAAATGAAGCTCCTGGAATGAGGTGTAACAGGTAATTCGAACTAAGGACGTAGTTTGAATTACTGTTTAACTGCCGCATGTAGCCGCAGGCAGTTAGTCCGAACTAATGGCATTTAAAAATGGTGACCGGATGGGAACATGCAAAGAAAGCCCTGGATATTTCAATCCCGGGCTTCATTTGCAAGTTCGAATGCCTACATTAGCCTCCCTAGTTCGAACTAGGGAGCTAGTGTAGACATACCCTTAGATATTTGAAAGCTGCTCTCATGTCCCTTTTCGGTCTTCTCTTTTCCAAGGTAAACAAGGCCAATTCCTTCAGCCTTGCCTCATACCTCATGTTCTCTAGACCTTTCATCATTTGTGCTGATCTTCTCTGGACTTTCTCCAGTTTCTCCACATTTCCTGAAATGTGGTGCCCAGAACTGGACATAATACTCCAGCTGGGGCCTAATGTAGATGGCTCATTCCCTGCCTAGGGGATGTAAGACTGGGCGGGTTATTTCCAATCCTCCTGTTTATTCTTTTCCTAAGCCAGGAGGGCACGGTAGTTCTGATGGGGGCTCTGTAGGAAGGCAACCCGCACTGCCCCCTGGCTGAAACCTTGTGCAGGTGTTAAACAGCTGTCCAGCCCACTCTAGAGGTGACTGCATTTCAGCGTGCCTGAAGCAACACAGCACCAGCAATGGACAGGAGAATGGCTCCCGGGCATGGCTTGCTCATAACTGCTTCAGTCCCATTGGATGGGCCTCCGTCTCTTTTCTTCCCCTCCCCTGCTTTGCAATGGGGCTGTAGACTCTGGTGGGAGAGGAATGGAGGCAGGCAGAGATGTCTCCCTGCAGCAAATGTAGACATGTCTCCGTATTAATCATTCTCTCATTGAAGTTTTTAGCTTTCTATTGAGTCCTTTTACATGGAAACTTTGTATTTTCATCTTGGTAGAATAGTCCCTAGGACAAGTGAGTCAGAGACTGTCCCTGTGGGGTGAATGAGAATATAGTAATGGTGTCTTTGCTTTCCGATATCATAAATAATGAACCAGCTGGTGATGTGTGTTTGCCTAAGTTGGGCTCAATCCTGCATGATGCTAAGCAATTACTGGAGGTGCTGAATTTCTTAGAATGTATATAAACACATATATATGTATGTATATCAGTACACTAAAGCATGTGGATTGCAAATTTTGTTTAGAATTTGAGATAGCAGTTTATTTATAGCATTTAAATACTTGTGGTTTATTCCCTGTCTTCACTGAAAAGGTTGTTAAATGGCCCATTGGGTAAACTGTATATTTGGGCATTTTCAAAGGTGATTATTTGTACTCACATCCATAATGCCTCTGAAGGAAGGCGCTATTAGCGTCCTTTATATATGGACAATTTCAAAAAGACAAAGAAAAAAATCTTGTGATTGTGAGAAATGTGCCTGATAGACCCAAATTGTTTATTTTCAGCCCGGTCTAAGGTATAAATTCATTCTAATGCACAGCTTACATCTTGTATGCTGAGTTTGACTGGAGTGATTTTTATGGCTGAGTTACAAACCCTTGAAAATAAGAGTGTATAATGGAAACATGGACAAGCCTTTAAGTGTAGCATGGCTGGCAGGCTCTGCTGCACTGCTGCATCTTTCCACAGGACTCCAGCAATAAACAAACTGCCAAAGAAGTCTCCTCTCTGTGAGCAGTTTCTATGTTGTTCCAAAGTGTTGATAGCCAAAAAAGGTCACAGATGACTGTGTCCTCTGAAATCGCAAGATAAACATTTGGGTAAAGCCACAGGGAAAGAACTTAGAAGCAGACATTTTTTCCTTCATTGCATTGCTTCTGAACATTAGCACTGCCCCTCAGAAGCATTAAATCCATTTCGCATATATTTTTAATGGAGGATTAAGGTTAACTTTTCATCATTCATTACAGCATTGGTTCATCAAAAAGAGACTTCATTGGCCTAATTTAGGCAATTCATGTGATTATTAAGCACCATCCTGTACGGGAGCATAGCAGCCATACTACTGTATAAGAAAGATGTGTCCTGTTAAGCTTTCTAGATATTGGAGTTGTTTCATAGTTGCCTTAGAAGGATGCAAGATGATGAACAGAGAGCAGGAATCCCATACTTGCCTTTACCCCATCAATAGCTATAATGAGAGGTCATTGCCAATCACTTTTCTTACTTGGATTCTCTGTCACATCAAACAGCAATATTGAAGGAAAGTCTAAGTCCAAGAGGTAAAGCTTGTATTACATACTGTGCTTTAAATTGCTTCCATTCTGTAGACATGCTGTGCATTACATGTGTTGATCTTAGGAAAGTTAGTGCATATATTTTTTCCATTCTGTATGCCCAGAAAGTTTATAGAAGGGAAGATTGTCTAACTGTGTGACAAAGTAGATGTGTCATTATTTTATCTTGATATATGCTCAATTTCTTGGACTAGAGATATTCATTTTGTTAGTTTTTTTTCTAAACATCCTTTGATATTTAATTTCCAAAGTCAATGAAAATTATTTTTTCCCTCATAAATTAACCAGTTTGGTTTGGAATTATAGAAAATCTATGTATCATTATAATGGAGAAAAGTTGATGACCTGTGGATTATGATGCTTTTAAATTTTGTCTATTCCTCATTCACAAAACTGTAAGGCTATAATGTGTCTATATATAATCTTTTCATGAAGCATATGTGAATTGTCACTTGGCTAAAGATCAATTCTAGGATCTTACAATACCTGGCTGTTGCTCTGTTCATGCTTCATGTTATATGGTTCTTTTCATGTGTGTGAAAGAGTTCAGAGAAAAAAAATGTACCCACCATATTATAGTCTGTCAAGGTATAGAAGTTTAATTTATCTTGTTCTATAAGAATGTCTTCTACGGGAACTTCATTATGATGTTTTATTATTCCCAGCTTGGCTCTTCTTAATCTACATAATAAAATTTCACCTTACATCATCATAGAGATTTCCATGTGCCAAGTCCAGTTCAAAGCCACATTAATATAATAACAGGTACCACTATGATACAGGTTAAGTTTAGACAAAAAATTCCTAACATATTGCTTTATACCTCATGGCCTTTTATTTAAAACAATTGACTTTAGTGAAGTTACTCCTGATTTTCATGGTGTGAGAAGAAACTCACACCCAGGGGCTGTGTCTACACTGGGCCACTTATTCCGGAAAATCAGCCGCTTTTCCGGAATAAGTTGCGAGCTGTCTACACTGGCCCTTGAATTTCCGGAAAAGCAATGATGCTCTACTGTACAAAATCAGCCGCTATTCCTGAAAAACTATTCTGCTCCCTCTCGGGCATAAGTCCTTATTCCGGAACACTGTTCCGGAAAAGGGCCAGTGTAGACAGCCCAGTAGTCTTTTCCGGAAAAAAGCCCCGATCGCGAAAATGGCGATCGGGGCTCTTTTCCGGAAAAGCGCGTCTACATTGGCCACAGACACTTTTCTGGAAAAAGGGCTTTTCCGGAAAAGCAGCCTGCCGATGTAGACGCTCCTTTTCCAGAAAAACTGAAAACGGAATAGTATTCCATTTTAAGCAGTTCCGGAAATTCATGCCAGTGTAGACACAGCCCTACTGTTTTACTGTGCTAACTGAATCAAAATTAAGGTGAATTGAGGAAAGTTCTCTTTTTTTGGATGGGCTTATTGAGCAATTCTGCACAATAAGGTGTTATTTTAAAAGCAGGTAAGTTAGATGAAGTGAATTGTATTCTGTTCTAAATCTCTGGAGGAACACTAGTGGTTAGAAGTAGTTGCTATATATTTTTCTCTAAGACTTTTTAAAAGGGTATGTCTACATTACAGAGTTTTGTCGGAAAAACGGCCATTTTTCTGTCAAAACGTGAGTTACATCCACATGCAATCGCATTCTTTCAAAAGTAAATTGAAAGAACAGAGGGATTTTTCCAACAGCGGTACTCTTCTTTCTATGAGGAAGAACATCTTTTCTGAAAGTGCTCTTTTGGAAAAAGGCATGTGGGAGTAATCACAACTCTATAGTTCCTGTCTCCTACCAGCTCTTAAAGCTGCAGGCACCTGGAACAAGCCTTGTGGCAGGAAGTCATCAGTGGAGCAGCACCCTGACCACACGGCTCTCCCTGAAATACAACTTGGAGGTATGGCCGAGCAACAAGCCCCCCAAAACCTCCAGGCCCTCACAGAGAGCAGGCCCAGGTCTCCCAGGACCCAGTCAGGGGCAGCAAACAGCCTGCGCCCTCCTAGTCAGGGGTGGAGATCCTGTCTCTCCTCGAGCTGTGGGGGAAGGAGGCCATCCTGCAAAATCCCCGCTCCTGGAGGCAGAATGCTGACATCTATGGGTGGATGGCTGAGGTTCTGGCTGAGAGGGGATACCACCCCCTCACCTTGGACCAAGTCAGGAGCAAGGTCAAGGAGCTGCACCAAGGATACGCCAGGGCCAGGGAGCACAGTTCTCACACTGGGGCAGGACCACACTCGTGCCCATATTACGAGGAACTGCACAGAATCCTGGGGTGTGGTGAAGCCCTTTCCCCACCTGTAACGGTGGACTCGGGACTCGAGACACCCATGGTCGCCTTGATGAGGAGGAGGAGGAGGACCAGCAGCTGCAGGAGGAGAAGGAAATTGCCAGTACGGTCACCCTCACCCTGAAGCCAATACCCCAGGCCCTGGACATCTC
Source organism: Pelodiscus sinensis (assembly GCF_049634645.1). NCBI lineage: Eukaryota > Metazoa > Chordata > Testudines > Trionychidae > Pelodiscus > Pelodiscus sinensis. The sequence goes on from NC_134716.1 coordinate 14,667,778, forward strand.
CTAGGCATCCTTTGATGCTGGAGAGGGATCATCAGGTGAGTGCTGTCAGTTTTAGACACAGGGCGGAGAAGGTGGGTGCAGAGGGGATGGGGAGCAATTGTCACTTGGCCTGCTTGGCCTGGCCAGCATGCTATATTCTGTGCACATGCAAGCACATGCAGCTGCAGTGTGCACCATGTGGCCTCAGGAGCTAGCCTGGAGCACCCATGGACTCATGCTCACAGGCTGTGTGGAGGCCCCACACAGGTCTGACCCTTGGAAGAACTCTCTCTCACCACCAACTGGTTGGCCACTGACCGATAGCTGTCTGGGGTGGCAAACTTCCACGTAGTGATGGCAACCCGCTTCTCCAGGTGGATGGCAGGCCACAGGTAAGTGTTGCGTCATCAGAGTGTGGAGCGAGTCAGGCACACAGCTCCATAAAGATGGCCTTCCACATGCGGAAGTTGTTGAGCCATTGCTGGTCCACAGCTCCATCACCAGCCAGTCCCACCAGTCGGAACTGGTGTCCAGCCTCCAGAATCGTCTCTCTACCATGGGTTGTGGGTGCAAGAGCATTGCTCCTGCATCCAGGTAGAGGAACTCACAGATGAGCTTGGAGTCAAGCTGGGGCAGGACCATCAAGATGGTCTGTACAAACTGCTGCAGAACCTGCAGCATGACAGTGTAGGGCATTGCATGCCAAGGGACAGCTCCAGCTCCATAGCAAAAAGAATGCTGTGACATCCAAAAGCTGGGCTACCAAAGCACAAGAGCTTTGCTGTCCCTCAGGGAGGTAAGCAAGAACTCAGCAGAACATAGACTCATAGAATCATAGAGTTGGAAGGGACCTCAGGAGGTCATCAAGTCCAGCCCCTGCCCAAGGCAGGACCAACCCCAACTAAATCAACCCAGCCAGGACTTTGTCAAGCCAAGACTTAAAAACCTCAAGGGATGGAGATTCTACCACCTCCCTAGGTAACCCATTCCAGTGCTTCACCACCCTCCTAGTGAAATAGTTTTTCCTAATATCCAACCTAGACCTCCCCCACTGTAACTTAAGACCATTGCTCCTTGTTCTGCTATCTGTTACTACTGAGAACAGTCTGTCTCCATCTTCTTTGGAACCTCCCTTCAGGAAGTTGAAGGTTGCTGTCAAATCCCCCCTCACTCTTTGCTTCTGCAGACTAAACAAACCCAAATCCTTCAGTCTCTCTTCATAGGTCATGCGCTCCAGCCCCCTAGTCATTTTGGTTGCCCTCCGCTGGACCCTCTCCAATGCGTCTACGTCCTTTCTATAGTGGGGGGCCCAGAACTGGTCACAGTATTCCAGATGTGGCTTCACCAGAGAACAATAAAGGGGAATAATCACTTCTCTGAATCTGCTGGCAATGCTCCTCCTAATGCACCCTAATATGCCATTAGCCTTCTTGGCTACAAGGGCACACTGTTGACTCATATCCAGCTTCTCATCCACTGTAATCCCCAGGTCCTTTTCTGCAGAATGGCTAATTAGCCATTCAGTCCCCAGCCTGTAACAATGCTTGGTATTCTTCTGTTCCAAATGCAGGACTCTACACTTGTCCTTGTTGAACCTCATCAGATTTCTTTTGGCCCAATCCTCTAATCTGTCCAGGTCACTCAGGACCCTATCCCTGCCCTCCAGCAAATCTACCTCTACCCCTTGCTTAGTGTTATCTGCAAACTTGCTGAGGGTGCAATCCATCCCCTCATCCAGGTTATTAATAAAGATGGTGAACAAAACCAGTCCAAGAACAGATTCTTGGGGCATTCTGCTAGAAACCGACCACCAACCTGACATCGAGCTGTTCATCACTACCCATTGGGCCCAACAGTCTAGCCAGCTTTCTACCCATTTTACAGTCCATTTATCCAATCCATATTCCCTTAACTTGCTGGCAAGAATATTGTGGGAGACTGTTATCAAAAACTTTGCTAAGGTCAAGGTATATCACATCCACTGACTTTCTCATATCCACAGAGCCAGTTACCTCATCATAGAAGCTAATCAGATTGGTCAGGCACGACTTGCACTTTGTGAATCCATATTGACTATTCCTGATCACTTCCCCCTGTTCCAAGTGCTTGAAAATGGGTTCCTTGAGGATCTCCTCCATGATTTTTCCGGGGACTAAGGTAAAGCTGACTGGTCTGTAGTTCCCTGGATTGTCCTTCTTCCCTTTTTTAAAGATGGGCACTTCATTTGCCTTTTTCCAATCATCTGGGATCTCTCCCGATCTCCACGAGTTTTCCAAGATAATGGCCAAAGACATTTGCTAACTCCCTCAGGACCCTTGGATGCATTATATCCGGATCCATGGATTTGTGTATGTTTAGTTTTTCTAAATAGTTCCTAACTTTAGAAACAGCTGTGCAGGGAGGTCCCTTTAGGTGCGAGTCTCAGATAGCCTTAGGCAACAGCACCCGGAAGCAACTGCTAACCTAATGCCCTATCTGAAGTGGTTCCTGATGGCCTTTTGTGTGAGATAGTGTCTAATCAGTCTGGACACTCTTTTGTGAAAGAAGAGATCGCTTTTTCAATTCTCTTTTGTGTGGGAACGCTCTTTTTCTAAAGATGTTTTTTCAGAAGATCTCTTCCGAAAAAACCTTTTGAAAGAAACCTGCAGTCTAGAAGTAGTTGAAGAGTGTTACTTAGTACATACTAAGTTGAGGATAAATTGCCTCACTAAGTTCTATTATTCTGGGAAACAATGAAAATAACTAGTTGAGGCTCTGATGAACTCAGAGAAATATGAATAACACATTACTGCTTGAGATGTATCAACAGCATGAAGCCTGGGGACACACATTTCAAACATGCTAGGGAGTCCCAGAATAGTTTTCTCAATGGCAGGGCCAGCCCAAGGTATCCTGGTGCCCCAGGCACGGGTGCGTGGTGCCGCCCCCGGACGCATGGCGCATGTGCGGGTCTGCCCATGGGGAGTGAGCCCGCCACCCTACGGAGCACAGGCCCGCCCCCGGGGCGCAACCCAGCTACAGCTGCTGGCGTGCAGCCTGGGTCCGCCCCCGGGTTGCACGGTGCATGTGTAGCCTGGCTACGGCCGCTGGCGTATAGCCCGGGGCCCGCCCCTAGGGTGCACGGTGCAAGCGCGGTCCAGTCTAGCCCAGCTGTCGCTGCTGGCACGCGCACCAGACCGTGTAGGGCTCTGAGGCTGTGGGGGGAAGGGCGTTGCTGGCCGACACCAAGGGGATGCGGGCGGGCCGGTGCTGCGGGAGCTGGGCAAACAGCACCTGATGGCAGCTGTAAGGGACGCCGCGCGCCCCTTACAGCTGCCATCAGGCGCCCCCCATCATTTGGCGCCCTGGGCAGCTGCCCGGCTTGCCCATGCCTCCATCCAGCCCTGCTCAATGGCAGATCTGGAGATGGCGGTCTCACCATGAGATTTGAAAGACCACTTTTGACGGCTCTGGAGATGAGAGGCTAAGCCTAAGGAAGTGGGACGTCTCTACAATTTACACTACCTATAAAAGGGGAGGCATGTGTGCACACCCAGAAAACTTGGTATTCATATGTTATTGGTACTTAAGTGATCATATTGCAGGATTATTACTCCTCCAGCCCAGTTGCTGGCTTGATACCCAGGAGAGTATGAGGACATGATAAAGTTTCAGAGGAAAGTACAACCTTGTTGAAATCTATTCCCCTGTAGATCTTAGTACATGACATCATGGTACAAAATAGCCCTTACCGTGACACAGTGTCCAGATATAAACAGTAAATGAACATGGGCTCTGTCACACATAATTCAAACCACATTTTTGTTATTTTATCCTCATGGAGAATGCACTTTTTTAAGATGAGATATTCCTATTGACTTCAGTGCACTTCTGAATCATTCTTCAGTGCCCTTGTGTTGGGACAGGATAGCGATCTAATTCTGCAATTTATATGTGCATATGTAACCTACTCACTATCCCATGTAGTGGCACTTAGACCACATACAATGAGAGAGAAGAATGAGTGTGTGTTACAGCCTAAGCTGAAAGCCAGCTGGCTTTATAGCTCAAGCTGTAGAGGCTTCTGCAGTAAGCTCCAGAGGGTCCCAGATTTTAATTCACCTGCAGGTGGTTACACATATACTAATGATGTTAATGAAACCTAATAAGTCCAGTAACTTCCAAATGTTTCAGCATCCCTATCTCTCTGCCACTGCCTGACCCATGGGCAGAGTCACATTTTCTGCCCACACCACCAATGAAGCACCTGTGCTTTTCTTTCTTGGAAATGCTGCTTCCCATCAAAGCAACACTTTCTGGAACACTGTTACCATGGTCACTTTTTTCTCCCTGGTGCTATTACATCATGCTCTGAGATACTGCTGGGAATAATGTATTAGCAGTTTGGAATACCCACAGGTGCATGACTTTATAGGTAGTGCCTGGGAGCATAGTCAGCTAACGGATACCTATTTGAAAATCCATCTGTAATTACTGGCAGAGTTAATGTACAGGCGATGACAGTATGGCACATTAGGAAATGCCTGAGTGAATAATGGCTAATAGTTCAGTCCTCTAAGGGTTAATTAGGAAGGGAGCCCCCTTCAGGACCAGGAACTGTTTACTTCAGTAGTTTTGATACAAACTACAGTGTTTCATTTGGGCACTAATTGTGCCTGATGGACCCATTACTCTGTAATCAGAGCAGCTCTGTCACTGATTCCCCAGTGGTTAATTAAATGGATGAGGTAGTGCCTAGATCTTGGTAGCAGACAAGACCACCTGAATTTTCCACCATCTGTACAGGGGAAACTATTGTTACTACAAGCAATTGAGTTGCTCTGCACCAGTGGTGTCTTTTACCTTTCAAGTTTATTAGGTTACTACACTAAGACAATGCAGCATGATCCATCAATGTTCCCCTTCGTGACTGGGCCTTGCAGCTGCACACAGAGGACCTCATGAGGCTCTGAAAACTTAAACTGCTTTCAGCCAGGCTTGTTTCCCAGAAAGGTTATTTCCTGACAAGATTAAAGGTGCAGCACTTGTGAAAATGACTGGGCCTTCATTAAAAGACAGGAGAGCTGTCACTTAACTGCTGTTCACTTCACAACATACTAAGCATGGCAGGAGGCCAAAATGAATGGTAAGGTGATTACATCTTATGATGTCTATTTATTGCTGCCACTGTGGTCTGTCCTGATGTGACGTGACTTTCAAGGGCTGTGGCTACTGGGTGCTCAGTGTAAATTGTGTTGTTTAATTGCAGTGAATCCATGTGAAAGGAGGAGGGAGCATGTGAAATTAGGCACTGAGCATATGAATGGAAGTGGAGAGTGAGCTCTGAGAAATAATTAATAGCAGACTGTATGGTTGTGTTTTGTGTGGTTTTTAGTATTTGTGTGGGGAATGTAGATTAAAAATATCAGCTATATGTATTTTTATGCCAGGAAACCACTGTTCTTGCAGTAGCTGTTTAATTCAAATTTAGGCACACCAGCTGTGCTAAGCACAGTGTAATTTGCAGGTGTTTATGAAAATGTTCTTCCCTGTGTGTCCTCTGCCAGTGCTTAGAGAGGAACTGTGTTGCCCTGGCCAAAACAATTAGTCCCCTTTGAGTTGGGTTGCAGGCAGGCTTGTCTTTAGTGAGCAGGCAACATCAGTCATGAAAAGAGCAGTGTCTGGGACTCTGATTCAGCAAAGCACCAAAGTACATGCTTATTCTGTGTTGAGTAGCATACTTAACCAAGTGTTTGAAGGCAGCGAGAGTTTGGCATATGCCTCTGCTTTGCTGAATACATAGGGATTTAAGCACATCTCCAGGTGAAGTTTGTGCATAAGTGCTGGGCTGAGTTGGGGTTTGGCATTCCCCTTCCCTCCACTCCCCACCTCATGCTTTGTTGTGTTTTAGTGAAATTCCATCATCAGGAGATAACTACTTTGAAATGGCTTGTGCATTCTGTTCTCTCCCCGTGCCTGTTTTGCTCTGAGTATCATCAAACTCAGAACAAAACTTACATCACCTAATGTAACTTGATAGTACTGCAAAACTACTAATTTCACATGGTTACAGTGAGATGTCAAAGGTGGGCCCGGACCCCTAGAAAGGTGGTGATCTTAGTAAATCTCAGGAGTAGATTTGACCGTGTTTAGTGTGATTTGGGATTTCTCTGCGAACTGTTTGCTCCACTTTTGTGGATACTTACTTCCATAAATTTGTACTTACTAGGAACATATTAAGTGGTTGGTACTCTGTTGTATAGGTTTATTGATGTTGCTAAGGGCATTCATGGGATTTTTAGAAAATTTCAAGGGAATAATGTAGGTTTCATGTTTGCATTGTTGAGTTAAATTAATAAAATTGAAAGAAGACAGCCAGCATAATAATAGGCTAATTAGTGATTATTCTACCCTGTGAGAGACTCCTTCATCCAAATAAAGAGTGCTGTGGAGACACCTTGAGGTTTTTATGCAATAAACCCTTCCAGTCATTAAATGGGTATGAGCTGATTGAAATTTTTCTGCCAAATTTTTACTATGACGGTATATTTCAAGGGAAGGGTCTGTTGTCCATGCATGATTTTGACTTTTCACTGAAAAAACAAATACACAAAATGCGTTCAATTTTTTTGCTGAAACAGAAAACTGAAAAGTCAGAATTATTTTCAGGAAAAGAAAAACTGAGCATCTTTAATGAAACACTTCAAAAGTAGATCTCACTGTAGCTTTTATTAAAGGATGGAGTACATCAATGAACAAACTAGTGGTGAGGAGTCTCAAGGAGACATATGGAGAACTCCTAGGATAGGGAGAGAATTTAGGCTCAAAAATCCCATGAAGAGAGAAGCTCCATTTTCTTCAGCATGTAGTGTGCATAACCCTGGGAAAAGCCTGAGGCCACAGGTATACTTACCACACCAGAGATCCATCTTCTGGCATTCCATTTAGTGGTCTAGTAAAGACCCGTTAAATCAAATGCTGAGGTTGCTCCTGCTTGTCGCTAGTACTCCTCGCAACAGTAAGGAGTAAGGGAATTCGATAGGAGCATTTGCTCTAGTCTACCTCCCACTGTGAAGTGGCGCCAAGTTCAGCTTAAGGTTTATCAACTCCAACTATGTTATTTACAAAGCTGAAGTTGTGCATGTTAAGCCGACCTTCCAGATCTAATATAGAGCTGACCTGAGCTGACTTCATGTAAGACACAGCCCATCAGTGGAAATAGTACCTAATTCCATGCTGACAAACAGTAATTACAGAATGACCAAGACACATCCAGACTCTTAATGCAAAATCATGAATATAGAGCCCAATCAATTTGGGCCAAAGTGGAATTGTTTCAGGAATGAAAATGTTAGGGGATAAGAGATGTAACTCACTTTAACAAGAAAACTAAGATAAGTAACTCACATTAGTAAGACACTTAGGGTACATCTAAACTACACTAATCTTTCAAAATAGGAATTTGCATTTTCTAGGATCTTTCGAAAACAAAAATAGTCTAGATGCAGTTTAAAAAAACACCCTTTTTTGAAAGAACTGCGTAAACCTCCTTTTTTTTTTTTTTTTTTTTTTTTTTTTTGGAAGAATGGGTTGTGGGTTTGTTTTTGGTTTTTTTCTGAAAAAGAGGAGGAGGTCAAAAAAACCGCATCTAGACTACTTTCATCTCTTTTGAAAGATCTTTGTAGTTTAGACCTACCCTTAGGGTGTTCCTCAAAAGATGGCCTCATCTATGGGGTTAAAATACAAGAAAATAGTGTTAGAGAAATGTCCATCTTTCATTTTTAACTACACAAATTCTGGCCTGCTACAGCAGGAGTTAGAAAGTGTAACTAACCCTGTAGTAAGTTTACTATAGATAGATAGATACTTAACCTATTAATGGTACACATTAATTTTACACTGAAATTATTAACTTATAATGCATTAACAGATAGGCTTCACAATTGAATTGAAGGCCCCACTGTGACACATGTTATCCGTACATCTAGTAAGAGACAGTCTTTGCTCTAAAGAGTTTATCTAGCCACTTTGTGTACTGAGATTGTAAAGAGTTAGAAAGTTATGTATTATCATCCCCATTTTACAGACGGAGCATTGAGACCCTGGGAGATTGGGATTTACTCAACATTACACAGAGTGCGGAGCCAGCAAATGTACCCAGAGCTCTTTAATCTCAGTCCAGAATTTAACCACAAAACCATCCTTCCTTTTTTCTTCATTCTGAATAGTTACCCACTAGACGTTGCAGACTCTATTTTGCTCAGCTTTGCACACGTTATTGTTATCATCATCAAAGTTGTGCAACTCTCTGAACCTGAATTGAAATAAAAAAGGTTTTAGACATAGTCTCAAAGCACTGTAGCTGAGCAGCATTCCCTGTCTGCTAAATTTGAATGACAGTGTTCTATTGACCCATTCTCCAGCAAATAAGGTTCTACACTTCCTTCCTATGGATTTCAAAACTCTTCATCTTATTTATGATAAGAAGGTTGAGTTGCTCAGGTCTTCAAGATAGAGGTTTGGGGATGCGGGGAACTCAGGGCAGGAGGCTAGAAGTGTGGGGGGTGTAGGAGTTTGAGGAGAGGCTAACAGCAGGAATATAAGGGTGTGGGACGGTGAAGAAGTCAGAGTTGAGGGGTGGTGAGGAGCTCAGGCAGGGTCTGGAGGGTAAAGCAACAAAATGGCAAATGAAATTAAACGTTGATAAATGTAAAGTAATATACATTGAAAAACATACCAACTATATATAAATATGATGGGGACTAATTTGGCTACAACTACTTGAGAGAGATCTTGGAGTTATTGTGGATAGTTCTCTGAAAACATCCAATCAGTTTGCAGCGGCTGGCAAAAACGCAAATAGAATGTTAGGAGTCATTAAAAGGATAGAGAATATCTTATTGCCTCTATATAAAACCATGGTATGCCCACAGCTTGAATACTACGTACAGATGTGGTTGCAAAATCTCAAAAAAAGTATATTGGAGTTGGGGGGGAAAAAAATCAGAAAAAGGCAACAAAAATTATTAGGGTTTTGGAACGGGTCCCATATGAAAAGACATTAAAAAGACTTGGACTTTTCAGTTTAGAAAAAAGGAGACTAAGGGGGAATATGATAGAGGTCTATAAAATCATGACTGGTATGGAAAAAGGGAATAAGGAAAAGCTATTTATTTATTCCCACAATATAAAAACTACGGGGCACCAAATGAAATTAGTAGGCAGCAGGTTTAAAACAAACAAAAGGAAGTTTTCCTTCAAACAGTGCACTATCAACCTGTGAAACTCCTTGCCAGAGGGTGTAGTGAAGGCTAGGGTTCAAAAAAGAGCTAGATAGATTTGTGGAGGTTAGGTCCATCAATGGCTATTAGCCAGGATGGGTAGGAATAGTGTCCCTAGCCTCTGTTTCTCTGGAAGTGGGTGACAGGGGAGGGATCACATGAGGATTACCTGTTGTGATTCCCCTCCCTCTGGGGCATCTGGTATTGGCCGCTATCGGCAGACAGGATATTCGGTTAGATGGACATTTGGTCTGACTCAGTATGGCCATTCTTATGAAGGAATCAAAGCATGAGGCAGGGGACTCAGGGCAGGAGGTGGGGTTGCAGGACTCTGGGCAAGGGGTTGGAAAAGTTGGAGGGGCTCAGGGTAGGGGGGGAGGCAGATAGCTGCTTCTTCCTGGAGCTGCCCGTGGTGACAGGGGCTGTGAAATCCTCCTGCTGGCTTCTCCCCATGACCAACCGCAGTGGTAGAGGCAGTGCTGGCTGGCCAGCAGCTGCTCCCCAGGGCCACACTGGCATGGCGGAGGCCCAGCTGCTCCCCGGAGCTGGGGCACTTATTGTCCCTCCCCCCCATTAGCCATTCGGGGGTATAACTGTCCCCAATGCTTTACTGCACCTTGTGGTCATTTGGAAGTAAAACAGTCCCCGCTATCACAACCCTCCCTTTTTCTTTTAACGAGAAACAATCTCACTCCATGCATATCCCATTGTCCTGGTACAACCAAACCCTGAGCTTGCTTTAAGTTATGAGACAAGGAAGCTGAAACCAAGTTTGGTGATCCTAGCTCTCAGTGTTTAGGAGGAGTTCTTGAACAAACTCATAATTGAATGAACACACAGACAGAGAGATGCACAAAGTCTTTCAAATCTACAGTAGATGTCTTAAATGGATGTTGTCCAATATACCTGAGAAGGATAACTAGGTGTCTTTTTTTTCAATCTTGTTCCAGTATCCCTGCTAATATCAGTTTTTGTTTTGTTTTCCTCTTCCAGTAAGAGCAGGCTGGCAAGCCTGTGTCTAATTACATGCTGCTATTCTGCCTTTCCACATCCTTCCAACAGTAAACTGAGCAGCACTATGGAGAAAGGAGAGGAGAATCTCCCAGGTTCTGATGGCCCACTTGTATCTCTTGCTCAGATTTAAGGTTTTGGTGGCCATCTCTCTTGGTTATACAGTAGACTTCCGGTAATCCGAAACCTATGGGACCTAGATGGTGCCGGATTATCAGATATGCCAGACTATCAGGAGTGCCGGACTATTGGATGCCAGACTATTGGAGTTTTACTGTAGTAAGCTGCTGCAGAGATGCGCCAGGAGAGCAAATGAAAGGCCTCTCCTTCCTTTTGAATACACACCCCAGATGCACCTTGTTGCTTTCCCATAATCTATTCACTAGTTCTCTATACCCTTTGCCCTATGTTTGTCTCAAGGAGAATTTCTCCCATGCCACACTTCACCATTATTCCAGAATAACAGCTGTTATTCCAGAAAAATAATGCTAGCATCTACACAGCAATTGCTTTATTTCAAAAGAAAATCAAAATAACCAACAGCTTTTTCTGATGGTTTTTAAACCTCATTCCACAAGAAATAACTCCTCTTCCAAAATAACTATTTTGGAACAAGGGGTGTGTGGATGCAGCACAGGGAGTTTTCTTGGAAAAAAGGGTCTCCAGGAAATCCCACAGGTGCCCTGCTGGCCATTCCATCCACACTCCTCATGACTCTATAGTTCCTCTTCCCTTGTATCTCTTAAAGCTGCAGACACAGGGGAAAGGGCTTGTGGCAGGAAGCTGGCCCTCGTAGCCTCCAGTCACATCACAGCTGCCAGGGAACGTTGTCTGGCCACCATAGCTGACCCTCCCCTCCCCAAGAGCCCCCTATCCACCCCAGGGAGCATGCAGAGGGCTCACAGGAGCCTGCCAGGAGGCACAAAAGGCGAGCACCCTCCTGGTCTGGGGTGGAGATCCTGACCCTCATCAAGGTGAAGGGCAAGGAGGAGAACCTCCAGTTCCTCTGCTCCAGATGGCACAATGCTGATATCTATGGCCAGATGGCCGAGAGCCTGGCCACAAAGCACCATACCTGGACCCAGGAGCAGGTCCAGAATAAGGTTAAGGAATTCCACCAGGCATATGCCAGAGCGAGGGATGGGCAGGACAGAACCCCACTTCTGCCCCTATTATGAAGACCTGCATTGCATCCTGGTAGTGGGCTAGGGGCTGGAGATGCCCGTCATCAGGCATCTGGGGTTCCCAGCCGAGAAGGAGGACACAGCCAGCACAGTGATGACTATCAATCTGGACCCAGTACTCCTCAGCCTAGATGTGTTCCAGGCATCCTCTGAGGCCAGGGAAGGATGATCAGGTGAGTGGTCTTAGTTTCCTCACACACACACACACAGGGTGGGGGTGGCGGGTGCTGAAGGACTGTGGTGGGATCGTCACTCAGCCTTCTCGGCCTGGCCATCATGCTGCTATCCGTGCATGTGGAGGCATGTGCAGCTCCAGTCTGTGCCAGGCAGCCCCTGGAGACAGCACCATAGCACCTCTGGGCTCCTGCTCACAGGCTCTGGGGAGGCCGGCTACACTTCTGACCCCCAGGGTGGATGCCTTCCCACCACAAGCCACCTCTAGAAGGAGGCTGGTGACAAGGATGTACACACACATACTCTGGAGTGCCGCACACGGGTATACCTGCATGCACAAAGCAGCATCTGCTCCCGGGGACAGTGCTGCAAGGCGCAGGTGTGTTGTGCTGCTCAATCCCTCCCCTCCGCACCCTCAGCCCCTCTCCTCCTAGCAGCCAGGGATACAAGATCTCTCCCCTTGGGAGAGCCAGAGCCAGCATGAGTGCAACACTGATTGAAGGCCAGGAACTCGAGGCCCCCCTCCCACCCATTGGATCCCAGTGTGGCTGACAATTTCCCATGCCTACTTGTCCTTGGGGGGTGGGATGGGAAGCATGGTCCACTGGGGATGTCTGGGCCGAGAGTCTGGCCACAAAGTGCAATACCCGGACCTAGGTGCAGGTCCAGAGTAAGGTTAAGAAGTAAGAAAGGGCCCACTTTACCAGGCCACACATGGCCTTGCTCCAGGGACATCACCTTCCTCTGAACTGTTGCTCTCAGCTCACAGATGAGGGCAAGGCCTCAGGGACAATGTCTCCAGGGATGACTAACAACCTCTCTTTATTGTCCACAGCCAGACCAGCCATGACAGTGGGGTGGGCAACACCACCCGAGCCAGCTGCCTGACCCCAGAGGAGTTGCAAGTGCCAAAGAGCCCAGGAGAACCTCATGAGGGAACATATCTCCATCCTCCAGACATGAAGGAGACACTGGCCCAGAAGGTCTGGGATGACATGCAGTGGCGGAGTGGGATGGAGCTGCTGCAGCCGGGACACAACATATGTGTGACCATCCAGGCTCTCCTGACCCACCAGGAGCCAGCTCCTGCTCCTGCCTCAGTTCCAGTTCCCGGTCCTGCTCCCACTCCCATTCCTGACTCTGCCTCATCCCCTCCTCCTGTTTATCCCCCTGCCTTCCTGGACCCCACCACCCTCTAGATCACCAAGGTCCATGCATATGAGGCAGAGGAAATACCCGAGCCACATGACACTCCCAGCTACAACCCTGAGCTACTGCCCTCCCTGCTCCAAGGTTCTCAGCCCCCCTCCTTTCTCCCAATTTCCAGGTTCAGTCCCTCTTCTCCCCACTCACTTCTACCCCAAATAAATCAACAAACAGTTCTGTTATCAACCAAAAAGGTGTTTGTTTGTTTTTTTTAATTGTGTCTGAAGGGGAGAGAAGTGATGGGAGGTAAGGAGGGGTTGCTAGAGGAAAGGCAGAGGGGGTAAGCCCTCTAGTGGGGAGGCCTTGGGGAGAATGTCACTGGGGTCCTTGTGAGAAACTCTCCCTCAGGGACTCCCATGTGCGCTCCCCCACCTGATGGGCCTGCCGGATGGCAGCTGTGTGCAGCTGCTCAAAGACCCTTCCCTCCTGGCCGGCCTCTGCTCCCAACCCTGGAAGGAAGGCCTCCCACTTCCTCCTCACTATGTTATGTAGCACACAACATGCGGACACCACCTGGGGGATGTTCTGCTCCCCACATCCAAGCGGGTTGGGAGGCACCTGAACCTCTCCTTCAGATGCCTGAAGCCCGCTCCACCTGAATGTGGGCCCTGCCCAGGTAGTTCCTGAAGCAGTCCTTGCTCAGGTCAAGGTGTTTGGTATAGGGCTTCATTAGCCACAGCATGAAGGGCGTAGGTTTCATTCCCCATGATGCACAGTGGCATGTCCATGTCTCTACCCCTGACGCTGTGCTTGGGGAAGAAAGTGCTGGCTTCCAGCTTGTGGAAGAAGCTGGAGTTTCTGAAGAAGTGAGTATTGCGTGCCTTCCCAGACCAGCTGACAAAGATATCTGAGAACTGGCCACAGTGGTTGACCAGGGCCTTCGGGACCATTGAAAAGTATCTCTTGGAGTTGAATAGTGATAGAAATGTAGCCGTGTTAGTCTGGGGTAGCTGAAGCAAAATACAGGACAATGTAGCACTTTAAAGACTAACAAGATGGTTTATTAGATGATGAGCTTTCGTGGGCCAGACCCACTTCCTCAGATCAAATAGTGGAAGTAGTGACTATTTTCTTCCACTATTTGATCTGAGGAAGTGGGTCTGGCCCACGAAAGCTCATCATCTAATAAACCATCTTGTTAGTCTTTAAAGTGCTACACTGTCCTGCTTCTTGGAGTTGATGTAGTGTGTGCCCAGATGGGATGCTGTCAATACCCCACCCCCCTGAAACTGGGAAAGCCCATGGCAGCAAAGCCAACAACAATGGGGTCCACATTGCCTAGGTTGATGACCCTGCACATCAGGGTGGTGTTCTCACCACCTGCAGAAGGAGACAAACACACAGAATCAAAGGGGGTGCCAGAGCACTTGGGAGGTTCTTAAGCCTTCCCCTTCCTTCCCCCCTACAAATACCCCAGAAGCTGATCCCTATGAACCTACCACCCCAGGCTGTTGAGGGCAGGACTGCAGAACCACGTGGGAATCCCCCACCACCTGCATCCCATCCCCTGCACCTCTAAACTCCTCCCCCCCCCCCCGCCCACCCGCTTCCTTAGGGTTCTCCTTTCTAGTACTTCCCCCTCCAGGGACTGCAGCCCAAGAGTGCCATACCTGCATGACGAGAGCCCTGATGGTTGACTTCCCCATGCTGAACTGGTTCCCAACAGCTCGGTAACTGTCTGGTGTGGCGAACTTCCAGAGTGTGATGACAACCTGCTTCTCTGGGGGGATAGCAGGTTGCATGTGCATGTCCCATCGTGTGAGGGCAGGGGCGAGCCAGGCACACAGCTCCTGGAACAACCCCTTTCTCATGTGGAAGTTCTGGAGCCACTGCTGGTCGTTCCACCGCTCCATGACGAGCCAGTCCCATCAGTCGGAAGTGGTGTCCAGCTGTCAGAAGTGTCTCTCCACGGTGGGGTGTGGCTGAAAGACCTGCGCTCAGACATATTTTGAGGGTCTCCTCAAGCAGTTCAGGGTCATGTTTCCACAGAGCCTAGAGGACAGCCTGCGGAGACTGCTGCAGAAACTGCAGCATGAAAGTCAGGGGCTGTCGCATGCCCAGAGGCAATTCCGGTTCCATAGCGGGGAGTATTGTGATGTCCAAAAGCAGGGCAACCAAAGCCCACAGTGGAAATGGTTTGCTGTCCATCAGAGACATAGGCAAGCAAGCAGAAGAACCTGAGAAACGGATGTCCAGGGGAGTCCCTGTGAGCATGCCTCTCAGCCTCAGGCACTAGCTCCAGGAAGCAAATACTGACCTAATGCCCTGCCTGAACTGGTTCCAGGTGGCCTCAAATGCGAGAGAGCATCCAATAGCAAATTGCTATTTCACTGCCCTTTTTGAGTGTAGATGTGCTATTTCAAAATAAGCTATTCCAGAATATAGCTTGTACAGGTGTAAATGAAGGCAGAATATCTGCCCTTAGTCATGCTGCTGCTGACTACAACAGAGTTTAAAGAGAAGCTAGATAATTTCATGGAGGTTAGGTCCATAAAAGGCTATTAGTCAGGGGATAGAAGTGGTGTCCCTGGCCTCTGTTTGTCAGAGGCTGGAGAAGGATGGCCGGAGACAAATCGCTGATCATTGTCTTCGGTCCACCCTCTCTGGGGCACCTGGTGCTGGCCACTGTCAGCAGACAGGTTACTGGGCTAGATGGACCTTTGATCTGACCCAGTACGGCCATTCTTATCTAGCAGCTCCAGGAAAAAAAAAAGACAAGCAATGTGGATCATAACCAAACCAAGCTCTGCTAGTTACTGTATCAAAGCAAAGATTCCATGTGGAATCTCTTGAATGTTAGCTAGTAGCAGAGGCTGGGGGAGCTTACATTATTATAAATCAGGGGCTGACAGCCTTCTAAACCAAAGAGCCAAAGTCCATCAAAATTCAGAACAAGTGATCAGAACAAGAGCCATATAAGAATGCCTATTAGCATGACTGAAAATATACACCTTAATATTTTTGATAATTGACATGATGGTTAATAATAACATAGATGAAATATTGTTCTCACAGATTGTATTTAATGGGACTAGGGCTGTCAAATGATTAAAAAAATTAATTGTGATTAATTGTGTGATTTAAAAAAAATAATTATGATTAACCAGGCGATTAATCATGTGTTGCGCCTTTGAAATGCAGTGTTTCAAAGGGGTAGTGCTGTGGAAACCCAGGATCAGCTAGAGTCCTCAGCTGACCCCAGGCTCAGTGCAGCTGCCTCTTCAAAACACAGTGGTGGCGTGTCAAAGGGGAAGCACCGCAGGAGCCCGGGATCAGCCAGAGTCCCCAGCTGACCCTGTGCTCCGTGCAGCGCTGCCCCTTTGACAAGCCACCTCAAAGGAGCAGCACTACGCGGAACTGGCTCTCAGTTCCGCTGCCCCTTTGAAGTACCACTCCGATGCTTCAAAAGGTCAGCACTGCATGGAGCCCGGGGTCAGCTGGGGACTCCTAATACACTGCCCCTTTGAAGTACCAGAACGGCACATCAAAGGGGCAGCTCAGCATTAACGCCTGCAATTAACACGTTAATTTTTTTACAGGCCTAACTGGGACTGCTGCTGCATCTTTTCACACATTTCTTTGAAGTTTACATCAGAACTAGTCAAATTCGTGTTCAAGCTACATGAGTAATTATGTTTTTAAATTTTTAAATTAATTTACTTTTTAATTTTAAAAAATTGCATGCATTTTCGGAATGACAAAAGACGCATATTTGGTTCTATGCTGAGCCATATTTGTCTCGAGAGCCATAGGTTGCAGACTCCTGCTCTGAATCATTGAGATCACCAGAATATGATTTAAGATAAAAACAAGAGCTGTGGTCATGTTTGGATCCTATTAATTTTCAGAGGAGTTGAATATGGGACATCTGCTCAAACACACCATTATTAAGAGAATGTGGGGCCAAGGGTGAATCCTGTAATACAAAATGATACCTCAATGGAAGACCAGTCAAGGAAGCTTTGAGGCTAGTCATAATGAATGATTAATAATAATGATAGTAATTTTTTGAGATGTGAGGTATTAGCTTCCTTTCTCTTTTCTAAGATGTTTCCTAGCTGAGCTAATAATAGGTAATTTCACAATCTTAGGAATAGGCAGCAGAATTAACAGGGACAGTCTTCACACAAAAAGGTTCTGAGACCTCACAGGTCAGAAGTTGTCTGCAAGTTTTGTGGTTTAAAAGAAAAGAAAGGGTTGAAAAGTTTCCTCAGAAGTTATTTTGACATCTTGAAATGACTTGGGAATGATAAATGGAGATCATGTTAACTGGCATGAATTGGTAGTATTAACTCATCTCTAGGAACTAAAGCTATGCCCCGTCTGTGTGTGTGTGTGTTGTTATAAGAGCTGTGTAATACATAGTGTCCCCAACTCTCAGAGACTTCCACAGTGTTTGTGCTGGCTTATCATCTTTCAGAGTCAAGGCCATGGAAAGGGGCCTAGTGGTTGGCTCTTAACTGAAGCTTCCTAAAGTTTACGCAAGTGACTTTTCTCAGTATCATCAGTATCCCCTGTTGTAAAACAGGACTAGTAAAACTCCTTTCAGTATAAAAGTATTGTGATGTTCCAATCATAGATAATCAAATTGTTTTAAAGAAAAAAAAATCTGATATTTTGAGATGAAAGACACTAGAGAAATACAAGTTACTGTTACTAATTTATGGTACTGCTATCCAATGAGCAAGACCAGCAAAATAAAATCTGCAGCACTGCATTAATAATAAATATAGAAAAAAGTTTGTAATTTTACAAGAATTATGAGTACAGGGTTTCAAAATTTGAGCTGAAATTCATTTCAGACATAAGATACAACAGAGTTTCAAGGAATTCAGATGGGAATACTTGATCAGAAATAGAGCTTCTGGTGCTGTCTCTTGTCAGGGTTTTATAATAGGGACTGTCAAGTATCCTTGTTTTCAATTATTTGTAATTGTGCCAAGCTTTAACCATCTCCAGGTACCTTCCTCAAGCTGAACTTTTTTGGAGACTGGGATTGTATGAAGAGACTTGAACAAGGACTCTGGAATGAGAGAAGAATGATCTGATGGGTGGTAGAGGGAAAGATGATTGGGAATGAGAATAGGGGTGGAGATTCTCAAAGCTGTGCCTGGCAGAGGGTTGAATGCAAGGTTTTGGCTCAACTTAATGGAAAATTGTTTCAAAATGTGGATATAGATCCTGGTTTAGTTTCCAAACCTCATAAAGTGTTGTGGTATTTGAATTCACAGTAGGGTTCAGCTCTCTATAATACAATAGCCATATATTAATTAACACACATCCTTGTCGTGGAGAAAATACCACCGAAACTACTCACAGAAGCATTTAATTTCAACACTGAAATGAAAAGAAATGGTAACAAGAGTGAAATGCTTGCAAGCTGCTTGGAAACCCCATGCCAGAGCTTCAAACTAAATGTACATCCCCAAATAATAAAAAGTAAAGGGATCAAAAATACTACCATGGCAGTAAAAGAGGCAGTTGGAGTACAATTACATTACATCACTATTTTGGGATACCAGAGGTATCCCAAAATAGCTATCCCACGTCTACACAAGCCTCCCATTAAGTTGAAATATTTTTCAAAATAACGGGCATGCTGTTTTGCCATCCCGGTCAACCTTGTTGCACAAGGGTTAAGGGATGGCTTGAAATGACGTGTTATTTTGAAATTTGGTGCTGTGTAGATGCACCAAATTTCAAAATAAGCTATTTTGAAAAAGATTTGAGATAAGATATACAAGTTGCACTACGCAAATTGCATATCTCATTTTGAAATTAGTGTGCTGTGTAGACACCCTTAGAGGCAAAAAAGCATCCTTCAGAACTTGGAAGTCAAACAGCATTTTTTCAAGTACAGCAGACACAGGAAGCCTACAAAACAATCAGTGGGTCCACTACAATTGAAGTTCTAAAGAAACACTGAAGTGAAGATAAAGCCACTGTGGAGAAGCTAAATGAATTATTTGCATTGGTCTTTACTGCAGAGGATATGAGGGAACCCTTCCACCCCAATCTAAGCCTTTTTTTAGATAACAAATCTGAGATACCATCCCAAATTTAGTTGCCAGAGAGGAGGTTTATGAACAGTAGTATGTCACCATTTTGTTCACCTCAAAATTCTGATGAAACTCAAATATGAAATTCCAGCACAACCATAACTTAAATTAATCGCTGTGCCAGATGACTGGAGTATGGCTAATGAAATGGTACTTTTAAAAAAAAAAAAAAAAAAAAGAAAAGAAAGGCTCCACGAGCAATCCTGGTGATCACAGGCCAGTAAACTTAAATTCAGTATCAGGCACTGTTGTTTAAAAATAATAAAGAACACAAGAACTGCCATACTGGATCATGCCAAAAGGCCATCTAGCTCAGTATCCTGTCTTCTGACAGTGGCCAATGCCAGGTGACCCAGAGGGAATGAACAGAACAGGTAATCATCAAGTGATCCAACCCCTCTCCCATCCCCAGCTTCTGGTAAATAGAGGCTGGCTAATAGCCATTTAATAGCTTTCACAGCCTTTTTTCTAGCCTTTTTTTTTACTATGCACTTTCATTTATTTGTATTAAATCTGCTGTCTATTAATTTCATTTGGTGACTCCCTAGTTCTTGTAGTATTAAGGAGTAAATAACACTCTTTATACACAAGTCATGATTTTATAGACCACTGTTATGTTCCCCTTAGTTGTCTCTTTTCCAAGCTCAATCTTATTAATTTCTCCTTACACAGAAGACATTCTATAGCCCTAATAATTTTTGTTTCCTTTTCTGAACCTTTTTCAATTCCAATATATATTTTTATATATCTGCATGCAGTATTTAAGATGTGGATGTGCCATAGATTTATATACAGGCAATAAGATATTTTGTCTAATTTTCTACGCATATTGAGTGAATATTTTAAGAGAACTATCCATAATGATGCCAAGATCTCTCTCTCTTGAATGGTAATGGCTAATGTAGACATCATTTTATATGTATAGCTGGGATTATATTCCATTTATCAATATTAAATTTAATTTGCCATTTTGTTGCCCAATGTTTCAGTTCTGAGAGATCCTTTGTAGCTCTTCTCAGTTTGCTAGGGACTTACTCTCTTGAGTAGTTTTGTATCATATGCAAAGTTTACACTGTACTGTTTGCCCATTTTTCCAGAATATTTATCAATACTTAATAGAACCAGTCCTAGTATAGACCACAGAGAGACACCACTATTTACCTCTCTCAGTGGTGAAAACTCACATTTATTTTCTATTTTTTAACCAATTTCCAAACCATGAAGGGACCTTCTCTCTTATCCCATGATAGCTTACTTTACTTAAGAGCCTTTGGTAAGGAAGCTTATCAAAGGCTTTCTGAAAATCTAAGTACAATATAATACCGTGGTGTGCAACCAGTCACACTCAACCGGCCGAATAGCACATGAGGCTAGTGGCTAGTGTGTAGGACACCACAACTATAGTCACTTGTTCCCCATTATTCACATGCTTGTTAACTCCCACAAGGAATTCTGGTAGATTGGTGAGGCTTGATTTCCCTTTAAATAGCCAAGTTGTCTCTTCCCTGCCAAATTATTTTCATCTAGGTGTTATAGTTTCAACCAGTTTGTACAGTACTGAAGTCAGGTTTACCAGCCTGTAATTCCTAATTTCTGAAGCCCTTTTTTAAAAAAAAATTGCCATCACAATAACGGTACTCCAGTCATTATATAGAACAGAATTATCAGACACGGAGATGAGCACTGTGTTGGAGAAGAGTCAACACAGCTTTTGTGAAGGGAAACATGCCTCACCAGTTTATTAGAGTTATTTTGAGAGTGTCAATAAGCACATGAACAAGGGTGATCCAGTGGATATAACGTACTTGGACTTTTAGAGAGTCTTTGACAAAAGTTTTTTGACTGCAGAAGTCATAGATATTCAATGACTTGCAGAAAACCAAAAATGGGGACTATGTCAGAGTCGGGACTAGTTCCTGATAGGAATGTGAATATTTAACCAGTTAAGATTAACTGATGAAGGCTGGAGCAGCTCCCCACCTAGGAGGCTTGCCTTGGACAGGGGTGCCTGTGGTTGGCGTGCCCCAGCACCTTCCTTTAATGGGTTAACTGATTAAACAATATATTTAACCGGTTAACCAATTAAATGGGATTTTACATCCCTAGTTCCTCCATCTCAATCCTGAGCATAAATTGGTATGTTGCAGTTGCCCTGCAGTTATAAGATAGAGTGTTAATGACATTTTCAAAGTTCTAAAGGGAAAATTGGTGCTACACAGAACCACAGTGAGGTATATTCTTGTGGTACTAAAATAGAGACCTGTGCTTGAGAAGTGAAGGTATCTGTGTATCTAATACCTAGAAGCCGAGAACTTGAAGAAAATAATGAAACTATGACTCCAAAGCCCATTAAAGTTACCAGAAATAATCCTTTAGAAAAATGGTGACTGTAGCTTTTTTTTTGTAGACTTTTTAAGATTGGAGCAATCTGATTTCTCTAATAATATCTGAAACCCATCATTGTTGCTTACACTGGTGAGTTACTCAGGCAATATGGCTACTGACTGCTGAGCATTACCTGAGTAAAGCATGTAGAATCAGACCCCAGATTGATGAATATAAACATCCACAGACACTGAAACCAGCACTAAATATGTACACCGCAATTAGGCTACCATCTGTCCTAAGCAACCACTGTAAAGTATCCACACAGATTTCCAATAGGCTGTGTCTAGACTACATCCCTCTTTTAACAAAGGGATGTAAATTAGACACGTCAAAATTGCAAATGAAGTGGGGATTTAAATATCCCACCCTTCATTTGCATAATCACATCATGGCGCTCTTTCGAAAAAGCGCCATTTTGAAAGTAAAACTGTGGTCTAGATGCAGTTCTTTAGAAAAGATCCTGTAAACCTCATTTTTTGAGTAGTACAGTAACTTTCGAAAAAGCCTCCCATTTTCGAAAGAACCACGTCTAGACCACGTCTAAAAAAAAGCGTTTTATTTTCGAAATGACGCTTTTTTGAAAGAGTTCCATGATGCAATTATGCAAATGAAGTGGGGGATATTTAAATCCCCGCTTCATTTGCCATTTTGACGTCCCTTTGTTGAAAGAGGGATATAGTCTAGACACAGACATTTTGTTTGACTTGTTGTAGAAAGTCCTTTTATTGAGCAGCTGATTTTGCTGATTTCTTTTGTGTTTATCTGAGCCAGAATCATGTCTACCACTTGCCGTCTCTTTCCCTTTAAGAAAAATAGAGAAAGGGGAAGAATGAAATAAATAAAGCAAGTTATCACCATATATGCACTCCTTCCTGTTAAAAAAAAATCCTCAATTAGTAATTCCAACCCAAAAAGTTGTGCCTGATTAGAAATTAAAATGTATATCTTTTGATAAATGATAATGAGATTGTTAAATGCAGTCTGTATTAACTGTGCAGATATCTGAAACTTAACATGTGAAGACAATTTCAAAAGGAAGTGAAGTAATAACCAGCACCAACTCCCTTGTGCATTTTACTAGCACAGCTATTTTTTTCTTCTGATACTATTAAGCAAGCAAATAGCTGAGCTTTTTCTCAAAAAAAAACTTTTATATTTTCTAAGGTATTTCAGAAAATCTTTTCAGATTATGCTTGTAATGCTGTGATTCTTACCAGATATGAGTGGTCAACAATTATCCCATAGTGGCTGTCTTGACAAGTCATTCATTAAATGTATCCAGTGGGCTTAGCACAAGTCTCTATGCACACAAACGCTAGCACATTTTACATCTTTGCAGACCAATAGCTAGTTTCATATATCAGAGGAAGTGACTTCCTTATTAGGCAAGTTGAATATTCCACAACTTATTCCTCATGCTAAATACCAGCTTTAAATGCCCTCAAGATATGCACTGATGTCCTCTATGTGTAATGTTTGTGTAGTGGAGGAGATGGTGTATACTGGGACAGCCTCTGGGCCTCACCATTAGCTCAAAACTCTGTGGGCCAGTGGCAGAGTCCAAGCATTCCTTGTTCCCATTCCTCCCTTGGATGTGCTAAAATCTCATCAGGTTAGAAAAAGTGCTTGTTCCTGTAAAAACTTCCATGCTCGACTCCTCTTTCTCCAAGTCAACCCCCCTCTTTTTTCTTTTTTCCCTCTGTGCTACTGAACCATGTAATTAGCTAACCCAGTTCTATTGAAATGACAGGCAGCAATATTTATTTAATTAGTGCCATCTTTACAATTTTATTCAAAATAGTCCTTCATATAATTACGGATACTTGTTAAGACAGGGGAAAAAGAACAAGAGACATTATTTACTGCAGTCGGTAGTGAATGCAAAGAGAATATTAGAATCACACGATTCTAAAGGGAGTCTGAAATGGAGATTGTGACAAATAGATTAAAGATGTGAGGTTTCTGGAAGGCCCGGGACAGAATTAAAATAGATATAATATGGAATGTTTCATGAGAACTACGACAAACTGGTGCCAGGAAGCAAGGTGTCATAAAGCAGTAACAAGAGGATGTTTGTTCTCCAAGGCATTCTCTCTAAGCTATTCCTAATGAATGAGTGAATGAACCAGGCCCCTCTTTTGTTAAAATCTATTCACGTGATGATTTCTCCCTGACATATCACATCAGATTCTCATTATGTGCCTGTGACTTTTTCATATAATCTGTTACAGGGTTGCCAGGTGTCTGGTATTAGACTAGACAGCCTGGTATTTGCAGCATGTGTCTGGTTTAAAAAAAAAACAGAAAATATCGGACATGTAAAATGTCCGGTATTTTTTGTTTTTCTCAGCCAGAAGGCCATTTAGGACATTCTTCCCCCGCCGTGTCTGGTGGGGGTGGGAGGAACAGGGAGTGTGTGGGGATTTTAAGGGGCTGTGATTTTTTTTTTCTTTTTGTGCGGTTGTTATGTTGTTTTTTGCTCAACCAATTTTTTTTCCTGTCGTGTTTGGTATTTTTTGTGAAACTATCTGGCAACCCTAGTTTACTAAACATTATGGTGACAACTTGCCAGTTTAAGAGTTGAAGGAAGGAAGGAACTCTGATTTTGCAGCATATTCTATTGTCTTACTGTTTGCTAGAAAATTTTGGAATTTTATGCAGGGGTACCATACTTAAGAAGAATATTCTTGCAGATCAGGCTTTCTGCTTAGATATAACGAATAATTCTGTAAATTTCACAGGAGTAAAGGAGTAAATTTCACAAATTTCATATGTCTGCTTGATAAGGGGTGGGTGGGTGGGTATGTGACAGAGACTTTCTCTTTTACTTTCAGAATTTACTACTTATGCAATTTGATTAACTGTTGAATGCTGAATAGTAAAATTGGGAGCTGATTGCATTTTCTAAAAAATTTTAATCTTTATGTAATCTAGAAATCTTTAAGTGTGTGTGTTAATTTTATTCTTTGTAAAAAAAAATATAGAAAATTAGAAATAGAGGAAGTTTTATAACGCATACAAACTAGAAAGCCCAATTATGTATTTGCACACTCAACTTTTATTTGATTATACCATCCATCTATCATGAGTCTTCCATTGATATTCATACCCATAATATATAGATTTTTTTCCCCTTTCTAATCTCACAGAGGTCTTGAGTTCAAAAACTTACGCTGCATATGGAAATTTGTGGTTGTACTTCTCTAGCATATACTCTAAAATAACAAATGCTACAGAGGTTACTATTTTAAATATCCCTGATGCCTTGTTTGCTACTTGCAAAAAGACTTTCTTCTTGTTTTCCTAATGCCAGCCATCCCATAGGATAAGGTTTATATTAGAGAGGAAGTTTGATTTTTGAAGTACTTTTTCTATTTTCCATAAGGAAAATTGAAATAAAATATTTAATTTTGAGGCATTTTACGTGAATTGAAACACTTGACTAAAAGGTGCTTTATGATTAATTATGTATATGG
Organism: Pelodiscus sinensis; assembly: GCF_049634645.1. Lineage (NCBI taxonomy): Eukaryota > Metazoa > Chordata > Testudines > Trionychidae > Pelodiscus > Pelodiscus sinensis. The sequence continues at coordinate 14,692,515 of NC_134716.1, forward strand.
TGAGGAAAGCAACGTTTTAATATTTATTTACATGTAAAAATAAAGTAAATCAAGCTTCTTTTACAAAGTGATTTGGGGATTAAAAGGACTTCTAGCAAGTAAGTGCAGGACACTTACTAGCAACTTTTAAAGTGTGTATATTTCATCTATATTTTTTAAAAATATGTATCCTTTAAAACATCTGGGAGAATAATAAAATAATAGGTAATTTTGTTATGGCACAGGCATACTCTAAATATTTATCTGTCAGATGGTTGACCAGCTGCTTCGTTTTAGTCAGAGAGCCTTCAACATATATCCAAAATTAAAGTTAAACTTTGCTTTATCTTTAAGGGGGAAATAGTGTAAAGTGAATAGCCATGAAGATCAAAGTCTGAGAGTCTCAAGAGCAATATATATATATTTTCCCCAAGAATGTTTATTTGTTCTTGTGCATTTATTCGTCAAATGAGAGAAGTTATTTTTCCTATTTTTCCCATATAGGCTTAATTAACTTCCTGCATAGCTGTTCCTTGCCCTAAACAAGAAGAAACTTTCTTATTTATTGTGAAGATGTTTTTGGAATCTCTGGACATTGCGTTAGTATGTCTTTATTATATCGGGTGTGTCAGAGACACTCCACACTCTTCATTTATCAAGTTGAGATCTTGCCCTTCTAAATTTAAATGGACTGGTAAAATGATAGCATCATAAATCTCTTCTAATCTGCCAGGGTATGTCTACACAGTAAAGTTATTTTGAAATAACTTTCCTAGCATCTACAAAGCCAAACAGCTATTTCAAAATAAATTTGAAATAGTGGAGCACTTATTTCGAATTTGGTAAAACTCATTCCATGAGGAATAACACCAAATTCGAAATAGCTATTTCAAAATAAGTGCTGTGCAGACACTTATTTCAAAATAGGGGGCCTCCAGCCTTCCCAGGGTGCCCTGGTGGCCATGTCAGCCCCAACCAAGAACACTCCACTCCCTCTCCTCCTCCTCGGAACCCTTAAAGGGATAGACTCTGGCCACAGTGCCTGTGCCAGCTCCAAGCCTGCCAGCCCAGAGCCAGCAGTCACTGCCCCGACCCAGTGGCCCCAAATCATGAGCCAACAAGCCACTGGCAGCCAGCCTTCCACCACTCCCCAGGAGCAGTCTGCCAGCTCCCAGGAGCCTGCTAGGGCCCGGATAATGCGGGTACCTTCCTGGTCCAGGGTGGAGATCATGGACCTTATTCAGGTTTGGGGGGATGCCCCCAACATCCATTATCTCCGCACTAGATGGAGGAATGCATCCGTCTATGGCAGGATAGCTGCCAGCCTGGCCACCAAAGGCCACATGCGAACCCAGGAGTAGGTTTGCTCTAAAACCAAGTTGGTCTGGCAAGACCCCCACTCCTGAGCCCTCAGCTTCCCCTCCCCCTTCTTCCCTTTGCTTCCCACTTCCAGCTCCCTCCTCCCAGGTCTCCCCCTCCCCTCTCCCACTCTCTTCCATCTCCTTTCCCCAGTCTCACCAGAGTTTCATTCCCTCTCCCCCAGTTTTGTTAATAAAGAGAGTTTGTGTTCATGAAAATACATGTATTTTATTTTACATCAGGAAGGGGGGTTAGGGAGCGGTAAGTGGAAGGACGTGAGGGAAGAATGAGGCACAAGCACCCAGTGGGGCAGACCATGGAGGCTCTTAGTGCTCCTCAGGATGGAAGCTCTACCGCAAGGCCTCCTGGATACTGACAACCCCCCACCCCGATGGACCTCCCGGATGGTAGCCTGCAGAAAGTGCAGCCAGGCTCATAACAATGTGTCCACAAGAAGCACCAGAGTGCCCAGGAGCAGCTCTGGCCTCCATGTTGCAGAGTGCTGTAGTGTCCCGAGTGAGGAGACAAAATGCTTTGCTGTCCCTCATTGAGGTAGACAAGCAAGCAGGGAAACCTGAGAACAGGCTGTCCAGGGGGGCCCCTTTAAACACAGACTTCAGCCCCGCACAGTAAGTCCTGACCTGGTGCCCTGCTGGAACTGGTTTGGGCCAGCCTTAAATGTGATTCAGAGTCCACTCAGTGTGGACGCGCTATTTCGAAATAAGCTATTTTGAAGTAACTATTTCAAAATAAGATATTTCGAAATAACATTGTAGTGTAGACATACCCCCAGAGACTACACTGCACCATTTATGCTTACCACTGATGCTGCAAAACCAGTAAATGAAACATGTGCCCTTTCAAAAGCTTTTCATGGAGTTCCTCTTATAAATTTTAACCCTGTTGAATAATACAGCTTCAAAATGATACTTCTAAAATGCTGGAAATGGTGTTATGGTAATTTTGTAGGGCCTAAAAAATTATTTTATAATGTTTTTGGCGATCTAATGTTTCTCCCAAAAGAACTTTTGTACTCAACCTAATCCTGAGAAGCCATATTTTCCATACAAAAGGAGATGCTCAGTGATATTCAGTATTATAAACTAAAGAACAGATACAAAGATGGGAATAAATACAAAACTTGTAAAGCCGCTGTGAGACACATGTATAGATGCTGCAAAAAAGTAAAGGATTTATAAAAGCAAGATTTAAACTTCAACATATGGTAACAGTTTGTTATAGAAAGGGAAAATAATTCAAGAATATTTTCATTAACCCTTATTTTCTCTTATGTTAATATGAAATCTTTGCTTCTCAAAGCAACTTAGGAGTGCTTTGCCTTGACAATATCCTGTGTGTCCTTTCATAACCATTAGAAAAATTCCAGCATGAACGCCATAATTTTTCAGGCACTCTCAAAAAGACATTAACAGTGTGACTCCAAGGTCTCTCAGCAATTGAACACCTTATTGGTATAGCTTCCAGCACAGTCAGAAACTTGGAAGTAACTAGACTCTAACTAAAAAATGCATGAAAATGTGCTTTCTTGAGTTGCCTCGGAGAAGCTGCTTAGGCTTCTGACTTTATGTTCTGCAGGCCTCAGCTAGAATACTCATACACTAAAATTCTCAAACCTCACATGTATGTCCATATAATACTACAGTAACATCCTTTGTAGAAGATAATGAAAATGTGATATTTTTTAAAGATACTTCCATGAACTAAGAAACCCACACCTAAGTAATATTACTCTGTAGAGTGCTGTTAAATATTTTAGGACTTAAAAACTTCTAGGGATGGAGATTCCACCACCTCCCAAGGTAACCCATTCCAGTGCTTCACCACTCTCCTAGTGAAATAGTTTTCCTTAATATCCAACCTAGACCTCCATCACTGCAACTTGAGACCATTGCTCCTCATTCTGCCATCTGTCACTACTGAGAGCAGCCTCTCTCCATTCTTTCTGGAACCTCCCTTCAGGTAGTTAAGGGCTGGTCTCTTCTGTAGACTGAATAAGCCCAAATCCCTCAGCGTCTCCTTGTAAGTCATGTGCTCCAGCACATCCAATGCATCCAGCTTCTCATCCACTGGAATCCCCAGGTCTATTTCTGCTGAGCAGCTGCTTAGGATTCTTCCATCCCAAGTGCAGGACTCTGCACTTGTCCTTGTTGAACCTCATCAGATTTCTTTTGGCCCGATCCTCCAATTTGTCTAGGTCACAAATTGGTTGAGCATGTATGGGGCCTTCATTTTTTCTAACTCATTAATTTTGGGGCATTGGTTGTATTATTTCAATACTCATGCTGTGAGGACTCAGAATTGTATTGAAGCAGGAGTCTAAAATCTTCCTATATAGACTTTATAGCACGCTACTGCTAAAAACAGAAGTAATAGGCAGTTGCATTCTATGCTGCAAGTAGCCTGACAAATGATCATTGCTATTAATAGTGACGTTATTAATCATGTCACAAAATGAAATGATTATTAATTAAATAAATAATGGAAAAATAGATTTTTTTTCTCTTGGAAGTCTAGGCTATCTTTTCTATTCTAGTGCTACAGTACAAAGTTATTCCTTCAGTCTCCCACAGAAAATAATTAATTATATTCATGATGGAAAAGCAACTGAGTAACAGCAGCTGATTGTGCAAGATTTAAAAGCTGCTAGGGTGCTGGAGTGAATTCTGCTAACTTTTAATGAATCAGTCTGCTTTTATGATATTAAAGAAATTAGAAATTAGAGTTGAAGTTCCAAGAAATGTAACAATTATCTTTTGATATTTGAGTAATGCTATAAAGGAAGGCAGCAAAATGGATTTTGTAAATGTTCCAAGATACACAGTAATTCATCATCTCTTACGCTGATTAACACACTAGCACTTCATGCTTTGTAATCAAATTCCAATTTAAAAAAAATCAAACAAACCTGCTACTGAGAGGAGGACACTTTTCCCTCCAGTCTATTATCACTTATTTACAGCAAGTATTGCAGTATTGTGCTTGCAGTAAGCACAATAAGATAGTAAGAAAAAAAAAGGATATAAATATGTCCAAGGAAAAATAGTTTGAAGAACCGTATACAGTTGATGTAATAAATTTATGCAATATATTTAACATCAATGTGTTCATAGATGATCTGAGAATTTGGAGATGATCCTTTGAAGTAGTTTGGTAAAATGTTGCTCTGATTTATTCATCCCCTATCATTCTTTCTGAAGAGTAAACAAATTGTTTTTTATCACTCCTTCCCAAATTTTTAAAGAACCCCAGTAAGATTACAAAATACTGTACATCCAATTTGCATTACATGATTGATGCAGAAGCTAAGAATGCCTGTACTGTGATAAACAATGTAAAGACTTATAAATGAATGTGAACCACAGGTATCATTAGCAATAGCAAGGGTATGTTTGCCTTATGTAAATCCATTATGGGAATTAACGCTTTGTTTATAAAACTATTCCCTGACATTTAACATAAAGCATTTGAAACTTAGTAAACAACTTGACTTGTCAATAATTGGAGATACAGTGGTATAAATTAGTGAGGCTAAATTTTTATCAGTACAAGTTGTCCTTTTACATTTGTTAAAAATGCCTGCAGCAGTATGTTTGTTTATCACTGTCACCCAGCTCTAGCTGGGATAAATTTTTGAATGGATCTGTAAAGTACTCAAAATCAGAAGTCTGATGGCATTTCAAAACCCAACAATGATTTGTTAGAATTGTTGAATGGGAACTTTGTGCAAACTTTTTTATTCTATCTAGATTGCCAGGGATATTTTCTGTGTGTGACTTGCCTGTGCGTTTTGAATCTAATTTGTCCTTGGGGAAGCTAACCTACAGCAAGTCACATGGTATTTTCTAAAACAGTCATAAGTTTTACTGTTTTTTCTGGCAAATTTTGTGTGAACAAGAATAAGTCTGTGTGCACCCATAAAACCCAGACCTTGCCTACAACTTTGCACAAACATTTGACCATGGTTTATTTGAAACAGCTTTGAACTTCAGAGCATCCAAAGCCATGCTTACATGGAAAATTGAGAATCCATTTCTAACAAAATGCAGAAGCATGCAAGCAGTTCTCTACTCATTGGGATTTAAAGCATTCTTTGATAGGGGGAACTGGTTGTCATTACTAGAAAAAAGCCCACAGGTATAGGTCTTACGCATGGTATTAGACATTTCATGTTTTCTAATATATCTTGTTGCACTTTACGTTGGCAGTATCTGAAGTTTCTATTTGTCTTACCAATCATGATGTTCTTTTGAGGCTAGGAGAATGAATCACAAATCTGGTTGAATGAAACACTGTAAATTGCATTTTGCAATCTATGTGAAAAACACATTGAACTGAGTGACTTTGTTTTTACAGTGTTACCCAAATACACTAAAACATAAACTTGTATAAATTGAAGCATTGCTCAGTTAGATGATAACTCCCATTGAAAGGAGCATCTACTATGTGATAATTCTGTTATCCGCTGACTCCAGTAAAAATAGTTTTACTTGAATCAGAATCCACTTTATTGGTTATTAAGAAGGGATGGGTTGGGTAAAATAAAAGCTTCACCTCTCATCCAAATCTCAGCTGAACTTGTAATAAGGCTTGGAAAAGTTTGGTTCAAGGTTGTCCCCATTATATTCCATTGTGATGTGCTTCTACATTTCCAGATATTTGCTAGGACTCAAAAAGAAAACCATAAATACTGAAGATGAAAAAGATTTATCAGCTGAGCCCATCCCACCATTTCCTCCTACCATGGTAAAACTGGATCCTGACAATGTGTTCTCCAGATCTTTCTCCAGATTAGTTTTAAATGTCTCCCAGGATGGCAGAGGAGTGGGGTGACTAGAAATAGCTTGACAGCTCCAAACACATTCAATTGTACAGGAAGTTTGAAATCTGGATTCAAACTTTTCAGATGAACCCAATTCCTCATGTAAGTTTTGGGAGAATTCAGATTAGTAGCCAAAGACCATTATCAGAATCCCAAAAATAATTATAATGGGCAATTATCTTGGGTGTTATATCTTCAAGACATCTTTTTAGAGGCGCCCCTGGTGAACTACTTGTCTGAAGACCCAGCTTCCACAAAAAAGTATCCTACAAGATACATATACAAGATGCATAATTCACCGATTTTTAGGTCTGTGAGTTTGCGTCTGCAGAATATACATCCTTTACACATAGCTTCTCCAGCTAATCTGGTCTCACTTTAATAAAGTGGAAAATATAGGATGGGTGTGACAGAGGCCCATTTGGTGCTCACTATTCTGTGTTACCATCACTTGTCAGTCCTCGCCTATTCACTACACCTATCACCCTTTTGTCATAATCTGTATATAAAAGCTGCCATGTAAGATAACACTAGTAAATGAGTATGTCCCTGATCATTAATATTCTTATACAATGTATGCACACAGTGTGTAAAACAAATTATAAGTATGTATTATAATTATATTCATAAACTGTGTTTGGCAAGCAGTTTTCTTTAGGGATGTGGAATTCATATAAATTTAGGATTGTGGATTCATGTCACTTTACATATAAGCAGTAGATCAGTGGTCCCCAACCTTTTTGGGTGTTGGGCGCTGCGCGGGACTGCTGGGCCACCCGGGGGCGGGGTCTGGGCCACCTGGGGGCAGGGCCACCCGGGGGAGGGGCTGCGCATAGGCCGCGTACCCAGGGGTGGGGCCAGGGCCGGCTCTAGGTGTTTTGCTGCCCCAAGCAAAACATTTTTGGGGCCGCCCCCCCAGGACAGGCACTGAGGAGGAAAGCGCCCCTGTCTCTTTGACTCCCGCCAAACCCAGCATTCGTCCTGTCTTCCCTCCATACACATCCCTGTCCACACACATCCTGACTCCCTCCCCCTCCCTCATGCACGCACGGAACCCAATTTCCACCTTCTCTCCCTCCCAGGCAAACCCTACCTCTCACTGACTGGACCCAGTCCACCCCTCTTCTCTCCCCCACCTGATCCACCCTGTACCCTCTTCCCTCCCAGCCAAACCAGATCCCGACCAGACCCAGTTTTCTCCCCTCTCCCGCCTCCCCCCAATGACCGAATTCCATCTCCTTTCCCTCTCCCCACCAAATCCTTGTGTCCCCTCCCCACAGCACACTGGCAGAGCACTCTGGGGGAGAGGTGAAAAGTGTCACGGGTCCCCCTACTTCCCTTTCTCTGCAGCTGTACACACCTTTCCCCCATGTGAAGCGGGGCGCCGCAGGCACCTCTCCCCTGCAAGAGGAGAGAGAGGAGCCACCAGGCCAGGGCTCGCCTGCAGCCACTGCAAGGGATTCTGCGGCCAGCAGCTCCCGGGGGTGCTGCGGAAGTGCGGAGGGGCCGGCATGGTAGTGCAGCTGGCTGGCAGCCCTGTACAAACACCTGGGAGCAGGAGCGAGGCAGAGCGCTGGGTGGGGCACTGCCTGCGCCAGGGTCCAAGCTCCCCGTGGAGCAGGCGGAGGGTCTCCCGAGCTCTCCTGGAGCTAATTAGACAAGAAGCCTGAGGGAAGGGGATAGATGGGGGGAGGAGCTGAAATCAACAGCAAGCGGCGCGGCGCGGCAGCAGTGCGAGTGGGGCAGCACTAGGCGGGCGCACATAAATGCCCCGGCGGGCACCGTGTTGAGGACCACTGCAGTAGATTAATGAAATAGAGAGACTGCAGAAAACAAAATAAGTATTAGTAAATACCAGCAGGGAAAAAAGAGCATGGAGTATCCTTCACCACCAGACTCTATGTGACCTTCCTGACTGACTGAATACGTTTTACTTTGAGGGGCATCCAGAAGAATCTATTTCAAAGGTTTACTGGTTTATAATGACAAGGGAGCTGAACCTTAAGTAATAAACAATTGCGTCAACTTAATGTATACAATATTACTATATTATAAAAGTGTATAGAGCAGCAATAGGCAACCTAGAGTAGTAAGCCACAAAATGGCCCTTCTTCATCTCAGTGGTCTGGAAGATTGTCAGGATCGGGTAATTTTGCTAACTGCACTGACGTACCTTAACTGAACCGTAGTAGAACTTTGGCTGAATGCAGAGGGAGCACACGGCTCTCACAGTCAATGTTGTGTGCAAACAGTATGCACCTCACTTTACATGCCCTTGCTTTACATGTGTGTCACTCTTATAATAGTAGTAGCAAAAAAAGCAATGCAGATGAAAACCAGCAGAATCTGGCAACCCTCCATGTGGGTAACTGTAAATAAAATGTCTCAAGGACTACACACAGAACCCTAATGGGCCACAGATTGCCCACTACTGCTATTGACTGAGGTTTTTTCTAGAAGCTAGTGACACTTGTGATTAATGACATTATGATATATACATTTTAATACTAAATGAGAAAATATGGATATTTAATGATTCCATGCTTTAAACTCTGTGGCCAAACAGGGAGAAATAAGTTGCCTTCCAGACAGGGGAAAAGGCAGTACTCTCCTATGTAAGTTAAACATAGTAGGATCAAAACAAAGGCACTCCATTTACATACTGGGGGATGAGAATTCCACAGGAAGGAAGAAACCGCATGAGATCATCCTGCTTCTTGAAAGAAGGTATTTGAACTTTTGAAGATATTAGCAAGAACAAAAGCCATCTTTGGCATCCATCACTAGACAGATATAAGAGGCCAGACCCCTTGCTACCAGAGGTCTCTGGAAACTGAATACAGATGGAAAAAAACCTGCCTAGGCAAAGATGTTTCACCTAGGAAATAAAGGGAGACTAGCATCTTGTTCTTCCATGGAAGGTCCTTCTTGAGGGAAGGTCAGTAATATCTGAGGAGAATAACTGGCAAGAAAAAACATCTTGAAAACAGTCTGTACTTTGCTGGATTAAGTTTTACTCTTGTGGATATATTTTCACTTTTATTTGCCATTACTTAAGCTATGTCTTACATTCGTTTTATTTTTATTATAAACCAACTCAATGCTGTGTTTGAAGGGAAGCAAGTTTTTACCCCAGTTAATAAACTGTGGTGTGGTTTTGTCTCTTTAAAGGAACAAATAAACCTTATTATATCTCAGAACTGTCCAAGAGAGAACTAGACACCTCAGGACATACCACTTTGGGAAAATTCAGGCTCAGTCTCACCTTGATGGTTGTAACCAGGGCTGGGGGAAATCCGTATGGGCCTGCGGGGAGGCTGGAGTCAGAACTGTTGAAGTAGGGCTGTCTAATACACAGACACTCCGAATGTGACCTGCATGCTTGTAGGTTGCTTATGACTATACCAGGCTAGGAATTACAGCAGTAAGGGATCAGAAGGCCCACTGGGTTGCAGATCAAGTGGAACATACCCTTCACTGGTCTAGCTTCAGTCCCGAATATCATGACAATAAGATTTTCAAATTATACTTAGCATTGGCCTAACTCTTCTGTCATTAAAGTAAATAATAAAACTTCTTGTCTTCAGTTGGAGCAGAGTTAGATGAATGTTTTTGAAAACCCTGTGTTTACAATATAGTAGGATGGTATTGCACAGATACAGTGAGTGGGAATAAACAATACAGAGAAGGAATCATCAAAATGGCCAGAGAACAGATATCTCTTCTTGTAAATAACACTTAAGGACAATTTATCCCACACGTCTGTTCAGCAATGAAATTCCAATGTATTCAGTGTGTCAGGGGAGTTCATGTCTATACCATGAAGCTGAAAATGAGTGCACTTTCTTTCTTTGCAATATGTACAGCTCGAAGTGAGGCCACAGAGCAAGAACAGATTGAATTTAGAATCTGTTCCCATGTGGGCTAACTCATTTCACAAAATGTGGCCTCATTGTCCTAAGCTGCCATTACAAGATATGTTTCAGTATTGCTGAATCAACAGAATAGAGGTACTGAGTATAGGGCTGCTGTGTTTTGTTGGCTCAACATAAAATAAATATTTGGGCTTAGTGAGTCTATAATGGTAAGACTATCTTCTCCCCACTTGAAATCTATGTATTAATTAATGTTCTAGCCAGCGTTTCAAGACTTACTCTGCAGTGACTTAAAAGCTTTGGAAGCACTGACTAAATAAAGACAGACAGAAAGAAAGAAAACAAAAAGCACTTTGAATTTTCCCACATGGTCAGTTTAGGAGCTAAAACCCACTTGCCTTACATTTAATTGTTAGGTCCTTTTGAATTATTTCTTGGATCAAATTTTCAGGAAGACATTGATTTTTACAGTACAACACAGATTCAAAGTCCACATCTTACATAAGTCCTGTAAACTCTCTTAATATTTGTTTAACCAGAGCTGCACAAATCTCTCTGAAGAACAAATTGGAAAAGCAAAGTGGGACCAAAAGGTTGCAGTTCATTGACTGGTTTTTTTTTTAAACCAGAATTTGGCTGCAGACAAAATAAAGATCCTCACCATAGCTCCTGTCACCTATTAAGGGTTTATGCTATTTTTTTCCTTCAAGAATCCCCAGCAGGGGGTGAATTCAGTATATAGAACAGAATTATACTTGATTAAATGAAAGGAAGGATGGTCTTTGGATCAACATATGACTGGGACTTATGAGAGTTAGGCATATTTCCTGGCTCTGCCACAGACTCACTGTGGAACCTTGAGTGACTCACTAAATTGCCCTGTGCCTCAGTTCCCCATTTGTAAAGTTAAGATAATGTTTCATTTCTCCCAACCTTTGCCAGTCTTGTTCATTTTGATAATATGTTTTACTATGTTGTTTTTCCAGTGCATAATGGGGGCTCAGTCTTAATTAGGGGCTCCACTGATATCCACAGCAAATAAAAATTCTGTGGTATGCAAATGTAGTGGAATTATTGTTGTGAATAGATTTCTTGAAGACAACAGGGTGACATTAATTTCAGTGGAAAATGTGTGTACTCAGAACATCTTAGGGTCAAAGCAAGGCTGGATTAAGACCTTTAGAGGCCCCAAGCACTGAAAAGATTATGGTGCCCCCCCCATATGTGCCACCCCAAATAAAAACAATACTATACCGTAAAATCTCTCTCTTTTTTTTTTTGGTGCTCATGCTTTTTTTGGTGCCCTAAGCACGTGCTTAGTCTGCTGATTAGGTAATCCAGCCCTGGGTCAAAGCCAAAGTCACAAGAGCCATCCAATATTTGTTCATTAAGCATCAAACTAAAACCCAAACAACCAATTAGCTGAATGTAACATAGAAGTTAACCTTTGGAGGTCTCTTCCAATCCTAATCTAGTCTGATCCCCTGCTCAAAGCAGGACCAACCTCAACCAGGACTTTGTCAATCCTTATCTTAAAAACCTCTAAAGATCGAGATTCCACCCACTCTTTAGGTAATCCATTCCAGTGCTTCACCACCCTCCTAGTAAAGTAGGGTACGTCTAGACTACAGGCTTTTGTCGACAGAAGCTTTGTTTACAGATACTGTCGACAAAGCTTCTGTCAACAAAGAGTGTCTAGACCTCAGCCAGTTCTGTCGACAAAGCAAGCCGCTTTGTCGACATGAGACTGTAGATGCAAAGGACAGTGTAGATGCAATAACACCTTCCATCAACAGAACTCTGTCGACAAAAGGTGTTATTCCTCGTAGAATGAGGATTTCTCCAAGGACTGAGGTGAGGCAGGCCGGTCTGTCATTTGCTAGATTATCCTTCTTCCTTTTTTTTAAAGATGGGCACCACACTTGCCTTTTTCCAGTTGTCCAGGACCTCCCCCAATTCCCATGAGTTTTCAAAGATAACGGCTAATGGCTCTGCAGTCACCTCAGCCAACTCCCTCACCACCTTCGGATGCATTAGACCCGGCCCCATGGATTTGTGTTTGTCTAACTTTTCTAAATAGTTCTTAACTTGTTCTTTCTCCACTGAGGGCTGCCCACCTCCTTCCCAAACTATGTTGCCTAGTGCAGTAGTCTGGGAGCAGACCTTGTCTGTGAAGACTGAGACAAATGATTGAATATTTCAGTTTTTTCCACATACTCTATTACTAGATTGCCTTCCCTATTCAGTGAGTATCCCACACCTTCCCTGACCTTCTTGTTGCTAATATACTTGTAGAAATCCTTCTTGTTATCTTTCACATCCCTTCATAGCTTCAACTCCAATAGGACTTTGACTGTCCTGATTCAAACAATGCATGTTCAAACAATGTTTTTATATTCCTTTCCTGTCGTCTTTCCAAGTTTCCAACTCTTGTAATCTTCCTTTTTGTGTTTAAGCTCACCAAAGATTTCTCTGTTAAGACAAGCAGATCTCCTGCCATATTTGTTATTCTTCCTGCACATTGGAAAGCTTTGTTTGTGTCTTCTTTACAATGCAGCCAGCTCTCCTGGACTCTTTTCCCCCTTATGTTAGCATCCTAGGGGATCCTGCCCATCATTTCCCTGAGGGAGTCAAAGTCTGCTTTTGTGCAGGCCAGGCTCTGTATTTTTTTGCTCTCCTTTCTTTCTTTTGTCAGGATCCTAAACTCAACTATCTCATGGTCCATGCTGCCCAGGTTGCCACCTATTTCTACTTCTCCTACCAATTCTTTCCTGTCTGTGTGCATCTGGTCAAGAGGAGCATGACCCCTAGTTGGTTCCTTCACTTACACTCTCCAAAAACTTTCAGGCCTCACAGACTCTATGGCTTGTTTGACTTAACTAGGCAACAGGGATCCCGGAATTATTTTTTTACAGCCCCTAAATCCTCTCTTGTTTGCTATCCTCTCAGTCCTGTGCAATCAATGTAGTATCTTTTATGATGCAATATCTGATTTCAACCAAAGTAGAAAATAGGTAGGGTTTTATAATAGGGCTGTAAAAATTAAAATTGGTAGGGTTTCAGAGATGGGCTAAAAAAGTTGAAAAGAATGTTTTGTACATCTGATTGTGAAAAACATTTCAATTAATCAAATTATCTTCTGTGGATTGTTTGCTCAAGTCTGGCAATAACTGTAACCATGACTAACAGCTTACCCTTCTAAACCAATTTCAGATAAACTGGGGCAACTTTTTTTGTTTATAGACCAGGCCTTAGGAAGATATTATGGTATCTGTTAACTAGTTTTCCTGGAATTTGGGGGATCGAGATGGAGGACAGACGATGTGATCAGAATGGTCCTTGTGGCATAATCTGTGAATTGAAAATCTATGGATTTTGTTTAAACCTAATTAAAATGATTTTTCCATGTTCAATTCTAAAATTGTGGGTTATCTGATGTAAAATCTGGCCTAAATCCACACAATTCAGTGGATTTTCCCTGACTATACACTGGCAACAGAAATTTGTCCCTCTTTTCCTTCAAAATATATGGTCTAGAATTAGAAAATGAAGTTTCCTAGTTTGAGGCTTTTTTTTTTTTTTTGGAATATAAATTCTTTTCATGATGATCAAGGCTTCACATCCTCTCTGGCTTATTTGACCTAATTATGTGGCAGGAGCCCTGGATTTTTTGTCTTAAGTTACAGCTGTCCAGTCCCCTTGGTCCTGGTCCTGTGCAATCAATGCAGTATCTCCTGTGCTGTTATACATTTAATTTGGGCTTGAATTCATTCTGGTATACTTTGCCCACGAACTTTCCATATGAGAATGCTTATACTGTAACATGTAGCTGCACTGTAGACCTTGTCAGAGAAGAGTGGAGTTCTGGAGCTGTTGTCATCTAAGAACGCATTAGACGTGATGTTGTAATTTTAGCACTTAGAAGGCATTTGATGCTTTTGACACCTGGGAAAGGGCACATCTATTTTTTTTTCTTCCCCTTTTTTTGGGTGTGGGATGAGGAACTTTAAATGTGGCTGGTTTCCATTCCCCATGGCAGCAACTTCATGCCCTACTGCACTCTGCTCCAACATCTGACACTGCGTCCAACACCAGGGGATAAGCATATTATCTTAATGTTTCTCCTAAAGTGCTCAAAGACAAGAGTGCTTCTGTCGATGCAGCTATTCTCATTCAGGGAGGGTTTGTTACTATATCAGCAGAAAAACTCCTTCTGCCATTCTAAGCTGAAGCTGCATCCACAGAGCCATGCAATATAGACTAGCCCTGAATCAGCACTGCTCATAACAAATGTACCCAGCTAGTCACTAAGTCTCAAGTGCTGCTTGGCATTTAAGAGGTTCTTCTTTCCCACTCTTTGATTGGCTGGTGCAGTAAGTGTGAGTAGATTGCTTAAATTTTATTTGGGGGTGAATGTGGGTGGAGGGGATTACATTGAAATATGGTTTCAATGAATGGTTATGGATTCCTATGGATTCCTATGGATTATTTTATGATTATTTTGTCTACAGTGCCTGCAGAAGAACTGCCTTGTTTCTCTCAACAAGCCTATGCAGCGTACAGTGTGATGAGGGTATGCAAATCAACTGTCTCCATAAAGCATAATTGAAATGTGATTAAATGTTATCAGTTAACAAGACACACAAACACAGTGAATGTGAGGCTCTACCTCATTGAGAGAATTGTAGCTAAATGTGTGTCTTGGGTCTTATGCTCTCAGCCCTTCTGCTTTCAAAAGAAGCTGGCTTTTCTGTTTGTAGCTTCCCTCTGGCCTATGCATTGCTCCCCTTCCTTCTGAATGCTGTCATCTCTTGCACCGAAACAAGATCCAACTAGTTCATCACGTCATGGTTCAGGTACAGGACAAAAATATATCCCTTCTTTAAACATGAACCAAATCAAAAATATTTGTCTAGATCTAGCTGACCTTAGTGCTTTGGAAAAAGTGGGATCTAGTTATTCAATTATCACTAGTTAGATGATGTAGATGTTATCATGAGCTTTTGTGGGCGCAACCTACTTCTTCAGATGACTGGAGTATTAGAAGTCCAGATCCAAGAATAATTATTAATATTCTATTAATAATAGAGTATTCTAATACTCTAATATTAGAGGACTTCTAATACTCCTGTCATCTGAAGAAGTGGATTGCACCCACGAAAGCTCATGCCTGAAGTTTAGATAGCTATAGTGTCAAATAACAGACCAACTTAAGCATAAATTAAGAGCACTCTGCATGGAGTCTGGAGCCACATTAGCACATCTAAATGCCCTTGCCTTCACAAATGTCCATTTGTGCATGGAGTTACCCATGCACAATAATGGGAGTGCCAAGTCACATGTCCATACATAAACCTGTCTCCAGTGTCTGAAAACCTGCTTCCCTGAGGTTTTCATGCCCCTCCCATAGAGTGCTAAACAATTCCAACTATACGTCATTTGCTTCATTTCCAATCTCTTCAACATTCGGTCTCTACAAACTACCTTGGTCATCCAGGCCTTTTTACCATCACTCTTTTTATATTATCAAAATATGAAAGAGTTATCAACAAAAAAATAACTTTACTCCACTACCTTGCCACTTTGGTTTGCTAATGTGACATCTGTCACCTTGTTCCTTTTCTCTCAGTCCTCTCCATGATTCTCTTCTCTCAAACCCCCTGGATCATAGTTCTTCCCTCCCCAAATTTCATTCTTTTCTCTGGAGAACTAAATTTCTGACATCTACTCTTTTTGCCCTTTCTTCCCAGTTCCCAAGTGTCTCTCATTTGATATTGCATCTTCATGGACACACACAAATATATCCGTGCTTTATACATTATAGCTATGATTACAGATCTGGGGTGCTGGGACAATTTTTATAGTGACGGTACAAGCCAGGTATTTTGTGTGTTGTTCTATTTCAAATAAACTAAAAAAAACAACAAATGGTCTGGTAGCACTTTATACACTAACAAAGCATGTAGATGGTATCATGAGCTTTCGTAGGCACAGCCCACTTCTTCAGATGACCAAAGTAAGTACACGCCGATCATCCAAAGAAGTGGGCTGTGCCCACAAAAGCTCATGATACCATCTACATGCTTTTTTAGTCTATAAAGTTCTACCAGACCATTTGCTGTTTTTTTAGTTTATCCTGTACAGACCAACTCAGCTACCCCATGAAGATTTTATTTCAAGTCAGGGTGTATTGCAGCATCTCCAGAACCACTAGTTCCAGCATTACTGATCTGATCTGATCAGTTCAAATCGTTTGAACCCTGTAGCTTCCATGGGTCAGAAGCACTCTGAAATGAATTCCTTCCAGAAGCAGAATGATTCATAACATTTGAGATAAGATGTACCAAAGCAGAGTTCCAATCCAACCCAATCTTATCTATGAAAGTTTGTACATGGCACCCATTCCTGTAATGTCTGAGAAACTTTACACCTCCTTTCGTGTTCCTTCTATTTGTAGTAAAGCCCATCTTGATATCCTCTTTCATCTCCTCTTATCACAGTATTATCTGTGGACTTTCATGGTGTTTTTGTGCTACAACTCCTCGTTCCAAAATCTCTTTGCTCAGCCATCTCCCTTGCCTTATTCAAATCCCTCCTAAAAACTCACTTCTGCACTAAATCTACAAGAACTGACAGAAGAAAATAAACAACATAAAAATGACTGGAACTTCTAACCTCTGAACATGCCTCTGATAAACCATATAATGGTATCCTCCCTATGTTCCTCTCCCTGTCTGCTGATGTCCCTCACTTGCTTTTGCATGTAGAATGTAGATGTTAAACTTGTCACTACAGGAACTTTTTTATACTGGTTTCTTGTGAGGTGTTTGGGCAATGCGCAAACAATGTATTATAACTATGTTCGTCCAAGCTCTTTGACAGCATAACTTCATTGGAGGCAGTAGGTGTATGCCAGCAGAGAATTTGGCTTAAATTCTTTCTTCCCCAAGGACAGAGCTTTCACTGCAGTGTTCCCAACCTGTCTCATCTCTGAGGTAAATAATTATGCTCATGTTCTTAACCTCAATCTCTTACCATCAGATTGTCATAGTTTCAGTTAAATACTTTTCATGCCCATTCATACTTTGCCTGCCTCTTTTAAGCAAAACCTATTATTGATACCAATAAGGAGCTCATTTTGTGCTTAAGAAATAAAGTGATGCTGAATGGGCTATCAGATACATTTCTCTCATGGTAAGGTCTGCATTCACGCTTAGCTACTATTAGTAAAAGGTGTGTGCATTGAAGTATGAAATGTTTATTATACTAAATTTCTAAAAGGGCTGTCAACTATAGTATTGTTGATAGCAAGTAACTCAAGTTGATAGATTGGGAATTATCCCTAAGAATAGGAATACAATGGCAATGTCCTGTGATTTCAGCTATTTCTTTTGTGTCCATAATAGTAGTGCACAGCAGTCTGTCTCTCTTTCTTGTCCTCCATCAGCTTAATATGTGAACTTGACTTCCTATGCTGTGTGTCAAGGTCAGGCCAGACGGCTGCACAGAGTGGGAAAAATGCAGCCCCAAAAGGCCTGCTAATTAGGGGCAGAGGGCTGCAGGGCAATTAGGAGCAGCTGGGAGGGAGCTGATCCAGGCAGACTGGGGCCAGCTGACTCCACTTCTGGCCTGCCAGAGGCCTGCTGGAGGCCTTTAAAAACCTCGCCAGTTAGAAGGCAGCAGAGGACAAGAATTAGATATGTATGAAGTATCTACAATTATAGAACTAGAGACAGCAGGGGAGGGAGTCCCAGAGGGAGTGACTGGGCTCCCTACCCCAGAACCCAGCTGCAAGCCCATCCCCTGGCAAGGGGCAAGGGAGAAGGAGGCTGCTGGCCAAGGAAAGAGGGGCCCTTGCCACAGCTGCTAGTGTTTCTGTTGTCTGTGAACTTACTAATGGGAACTCCTATTTGTTTCAGTTAAGGCTTGGGGGAGGGATGCATAGAGAGAACAGGATAATAATCTAGATTTTTATTCTTAGAGTTTTAAAAGGATTAAATGAAATTATACCAAAGACAACAAAATTACATATATTTAAAAAGCGGTGACCTGAATTGTTGAGCATCATCTGTAGAGGTACAAGTAATTGCTGCATAATTATTATTCTCATCAGCCCAAAGCATGTCAGTAATTGAGTGGAAAAAAATCCTCACATTATGTAAAGTGATTACTGCCTTTAAGCCATAATAAACAATGATATTCTCATAGTAGTGCTGTTAAGCAGTTGAACAAATGAGTGCAGTCTGCTGATTGTGCACTGTCTGGATCATTACCGGTCACTGTAACCCCAAAGAAGTAAATGGTTTAATTATTAGGATGCCTGTATAGTTCATTGTTGAAAGAAATTAAAAGCACAGGAAGAACCCACTAAATCCCATTTTTTTGACTCTGAGGCTGTGTCTACACTGGCATGAATTTCTGGAAATGCTTAAAACGGAATACTATTCCATTTTCAGTTTTTCCGGAAAAGGAGCGTCTACATTGGCAGGCTGCTTTTCCAGAAAAGTCCTTTTTCCGGAAAAGCGTCTGTGGCCAATGTAGACATGCTTTTCCGGAAAAGAGCCCCGATCGCCATTTTCGCGATCGGGTCTTTTTTCCAGAAAAGACTACTGGGCTGTCTACACTGGTCCTTTTCCGGAACAGTGTTCCGGAATAAGGACTTATGCCCGAGTGGGAGCAGAATAGTTTTTACGGAATAGTGGCTGATTTTGTACAGTAGAGCATCGTTGCTTTTCCGGAAATTCAAGGGCCAGTGTAGACAGCTCGCAGCTTATTCTGGAAAAGCGGCTGATTTTCCGGAATAAGTGGCCCAGTGTAGACACAGCCTGAGTGACACAGGCATCTCTACCTATTGCATTCTTGCCCCCTGGGCTTTGGCTCATGTTCGACTTTGGTACTGCGTGGCAGGGTCAGGATAGTTGTTAAAATGCAATGAGTATTTGGAGTGCAGTAACTGACACATGTTCCAAAGGCTGCTGACAATCTTACTGAATGAAATTCATTACAGCTCCAGAGACGGGCTGCACTTTTATGGGAACAGCAATCTGCAACACCACCATGAAAAGTTGATTTCTTCTCTACTACTCCAGGCTTTATACGATGTAGGAGGATCTCACCCAAAATTGAGTGATGGGATAGATTTAATGGTGACATTGCTGTCTCCTTCGGCATATTTTAGGCTGTGTCTAGACTACACCTCTCTGTCGACAGAGAGATGTAGATTAGACATGTCGAAATTGCTAATGAAGCAGGGATTGAAATATCCCATGCTTCATTAGCATAAACATGGCTGCTGCTTTTTTTTCAAAATAGAGCTTTTTCGAAAAAAAAGCAGTCTAGATGGGGATCTTTTGAAAAATAAACCCTTTTTCAAAAGATCCTATATTCCTCAAAAAATGAGGTTTACAGGATCTTTTGAAAGGGTTTATTTTTTGAAAGATCCCGGTCTAGAATGCTGTTTTTTTAAAAAGCTCCATTTTGAAAAAAAGCGGCAGCCATGCTTATGTAATGAAGTGTGGGATAGTTAAATCCCTGCTTCATTAGCAATTTCGACATGCCTGATCTACATCTCTCTGTCAATAGAGGGATGCAGTCTAGATGCAGCCTTACTATTTGCTTGAGATACAAACTGTTGCTTATAGAAAGAAGGAATAATCCAGAGAATTTATCAGAAAAAAATCCCATAGTCTCCCAATTAGCATGCTGTGCATGGAATAGAAACTTCCTTCATGCTGCCTTAATAAGTCGTAAATACTGACTCTTGAGTCAATAAGTATTGGGCCACAACTCCAGCTGGAGTGTGGGTATTGGGAACTATACCATTTAATGATTTATTTTCCCATACTCAAAATCTGGTGGAAAGACTCTGCAGGACTCCATATTCTATCAGGGGACTTTTGCGAGGGAGTTCTTCAGGTAGAGGAGTGATTACAAGGCTGTTGGGATAAGTTGCTGTCTGTAGTGTGTGTTTGTGTTTGCAATGTACAATGCTGCTTGACCAAAAGATACTGTGTGGTCTGTTTGTTTGGAAAACCATGTGCTGAGGCTATCAGCCAGCAAAGCAAGGCTGAGCATATTTTAAGGAGGCTTTGATCCCTAATCCTTTGAGCACTTAAAACCAAAATCCAATCAAGAAAGTATCAAGCTCCAGGAGTAAAAAAAAGGATGCAGACAGAAGCCCAGCAGCAGAATGGGAGCTTTCCAGTTTATTGAACCCTATGTAGCATGTATGACTACCTGCTCTATGGGTAGGTGGCATATGTGTGTATTGGATGCAAGGAGCTCCTGGCCCTCAGAGACTCCTACAAGCTTTGGAGACCAGAATGGCTGAACTAGAGTCGTTAAGATACACAGACAGATGATACTTTCCAGGGCATAATAGAACAGTTCCATCTTGGGTCAGCAGACTCCGTGCTGCTGAGGAGAGTGAATGATGGAGAAGTGGAGCAGAGGAAAACAATCCCATGAATGGGACCATCCATCCAGATGATGCTGTGGTATCCTCTCACATTGAAGAGAGGATGCATCTTCAGGAAAGGGAACTCCAGTTATTAGGAATAGTATTAGTAATGGGGGATATGATTATTAGAAACAATAGATAACTATAAAAATGAGTAGTCCTGTGGCATCTTAAAGTCTAACTAAAATATATAGTGTAATGATTTTTCATGGGTAAAACCCACTTCATCAGATGATGAGCTGAACAAACTGTGTTTGCGATGACCAGGAAAACCGTATGGTGACTTGTCTGCCTGGTATAAATGTTGTGCATCTCTCAAGACATCTAGATAGACATATGTGTGGTGCTGGGGAAGAGCCAGTGGTTGTGGTTCATGTAGGTGCCAATGATATAGAGACGGTGTGATGGATAGAAGGAGTGCTGGCCAGCATTCAGTGACTAAGGGTTAAACTCAGGTAGCTAAAGAGTGTTGGGAGGGAACCAGGAGAGCCAATGAGAGAGGGTGTCAGAATTTGAATGGGAAGTGTTACCTGCCATTGTTTTCTTTGTGAGAGTTTTTAAGAGAGGAGTTGGGGGAACAAGATGAATTGAACCAGGCGGAACTACCATGCTTACAAGGAATACTGGGCATGGAAATGGACTAGACCTTAAAGCATTAATCTGTAAGTAATACGGATAGCTATCAGGGAATGAAAGATATATTTAGACATGATCAGATTATTTTCTTTGTTTTGTTGCTTGGTTAATCTTCTCTGTGCTAAGTACATGTGCCTCCCACCCACCCCCATTTGCTGTATTAAGCTGAATCACAGAAATACAATTCTCTGTTTTAATGTGTTCTTTTCTCAGTTGCTTTTTAACACCTAACAGCCTAGTATACTTTACCAAGTTTATCTTTTTGTTTTATTAATAAAATCACCTTTCTTAAGGCTGTTATATGATTCTAGTGTCCTGGAAGGTAATAAGAGGTCTGTATATGCATGCCTAGGACTGAGAGATCAGCTCTCAGAGATTGCAGATTGTTTTTTCTTTTCTTTTTTTTCCGAGCTCTCTTGTGGTACAAGAGCTTGGGGGTACCCACTGGGAGAAGTTCAAATGCTTTCTTCCTGGGTCCAAAAAGAAGGGGGATTTCACTCAATGGTAGCAGTCTATCTCCCAAGGCCAGGAAATGTGTGACCTTGAGAGTTTTTTAAGCAGAAGCCCATAGTGGCAAAGTATTTTAAGGGCTCTTGTGGGCCCCCACCTTCTGTACTCAAAATGCAGGAATGGGGAACAGCCTTGACAGAAGGGTTGTAAAGAGGTCCTGGATAACTGTCTGAAAACGTCCACTCCACATGTAGTGGCAGTCAAAAAAGCAAACAGAATGTTGGGAATCATTAAGAAAGAGATACATAATAAGACAGAAAATATTGTATTGCTTCTCTATAAATCCCTGGTATGCCTGCGTTTTGATTACTCTGTGCAAATATGTTCACATCATCATCAAAAAAAAAAAAAAAAAGATAACAAGGAGTCCTGTGGCACCTTAAAGACTAACAGATTGATTCTGATGTTGAGGTCTAAAGAAGTTACATGTAACAAAACTTTTTCTGGAGTAGGGATCCGCAAACTTTCAGAACAGGCATGCCAAGATTGAATTTATTCACTTCTATTTACAGGTCTGCATGCCAGTGATACTTTTTAAAGTCAATAAAAGTCCTACTTATATTTTAGCAGTTTCATTAATAAATAAATATAGATGCAGATCTTACATTTAGTGTGATCCTTGGCCTTGCTTTCCCTTGCCAAGTTCTCTGATCTCGGGCTCGTAGTTTGATACTTTAAGCAGCCTCTGTCGTCAGAGCTGCTCCACCAGTGATGATGGCAGAAGAACGGCAGCCAGATCCCCCCACCGCAGCAGCAGCAGCCACTGCCACAGCAGGTCCCCAGCACTCCCATTCCACACCGCAACTCCAGGTCCAGCCCTAGCAGCCACCCTGCGGCCTGCCCTAGGAGCAGATACCAGACAGTCCTAACCCAGCTCCAACCTACCTTCTCCAGGACAGAAGCTGGGGCCAGAACTGCATGGTGACTTCCCAGCTGTCCTGTGTAGTGGTCTCGGCTGCTGGAGAAGCTGCTTCTGTGGCCACACAGTCTTGAGCCAGCCCTGGAGGAGCCACTGCCACGTGATCCCAGGCCAATCCTGGAGGCGCTGCTGCCTCAGCCACGCAGTCCCAGGCTGGCCCCGGATGCCTTCTCCCACCACCACCAGGTGCAGTGCAGCCTAATCTGTTTCCAAGGAAGGGGGAGGGCTCCAGCGGCAGCACAGGCTTCCCACTGCATAGGGGAGGAGGAGCTGATCTCCCTGGCTACGTCTACACTGGCCCCTTTTCCGGAAGGGGCATGTAAATTTCACTAATCGTCGTAGGGAAATCCGCGGGGGATTTAAATATCCCCCGCGGCATTTAAATAAAAATGTCCGCCGCTTTTTTCCGGCTTTTAAAAAAGCCGGAAAAGAGCGTCTAGACTGGCCCCGATCCTCCGGGAAAAGTGCCCTTTTCCGGAGGCTCTTATTCTTACTTCAAAGTAAGAATAGTGTGATCCTTGGCCTTGCTTTCAAAGTAAGAATAAGAGCCTCCGGAAAAGGGCACTTTTTCCGGAGGATCAGGGCCAGTCTAGACGCTCTTTTCCGGCTTTTTTAAAAGCCGGAAAAAAGCGGCGGACATTTTTATTTAAATGCCGCGGGGGATATTTAAATCCCCCGCGGATTTCCCTACGACGACTAGTGAAATTTACATGCCCCTTCCGGAAAAGGGGCCAGTGTAGACGTAGCTCCTGTGAGCTGCTCAAAATTGGCTTGCATGCCACTTATGGCACGCATGCTGTAGGTTGCCAATCCCTGTTCTGGGATCGGCAACCTACAGCATGCGTGCCATAAGTGGCATGCAAGACGTAGGTTGCACTGGGGTGATCTTATCGCACTTATGGCATGCATGCTGTAGGTTGCACTGGGGTGATTGCAGACTGAGATGGTATTACTCAATCCTCTCCTTTCTGGGCTGTGTAGCTGAAATCTTGCTAGCCAGTCATCTGCTGCCCTCCCATCTCTGATGTTAGGGATTGTGCCTGAAGCAGGAGCGACTTGATTGGGAGTCCACAGTGCACTCAAAGACGCCAGGAGCATGATGGCTTCTTGGGAGCTGTTACATGACAATTCAACTTACAGTGTCCCTGAGACTACTCTGTATTGTGCTGAAGAACAATTCAACCTCCAGGATTGGGTGTAGGAGTGGAAGTAAGTCTGTTTAGTGCCCTTCACCTTCAGAGGTTTGCTGCTCTGGTGCACCTGACTTCCAGTTCTATCGATCCAGTGCCTTTAAAAAAAATAAGAGTAAGGGTTTTTTCTCAGTGTCAATGGCTCAAATCCTCCCTTCTTCTGTGTCCCACCCCTTCCTGCAGTGTACCATTTGTTGCATTTTTAATGAAATCCACACATGGTGCATCTCAAAGGTGTTGTACTGTTACATAAATGTGCAATGTTGTTTGGACTATTTTATTTTAAGTTTCAGGTCTGGCACCAAAAATTCTGGACAGTTTTTACTTTATTCCTATATCTCTGTGACAGGCCTTCTTCAGTATAGTATTTTCTCTTCCATTCTTTCTCCCTTTCTCTTTCAGTTTCCCTCCAAGTCCAATTTCAACATACATATATACATCACACTAAAAAGTCATGTTCAAAACAGAAGGTTAGGAAGCAGTGAATGCTCATTCTACAAAACACCTCTGGGGCTAGACCCTGAGCTGGTGTAAATCAGTGCAATTTCATGGACTTGCTGTGGTTCTAACTTTTTTTGTCTTTTGGCTAGACAACCAACTTCTGGGGGAACTGAATTTTATTGTAGTGTTTTTTTTCCCCTCTTTTGGTCATTTTCAAGCGTTCATTGCAAAGTTAAGTTGCTATGGGCAGAGATGTGAGATTCACAAGCTGTCAGAGCTGCACCACAGCCAGTAGTTTGCAGTGGCTTTCAGTAAGTCTTGTCTCTTTTTTTTGTTTGTAATGAACATAGCAAACTAAATTATGCTTTTTGTCATATGTAGATTTCCCTTCCCTTTTGTGGGGATCACAAGTTTTTAATGTGAATTGTATAGTACCGTCTCCTCCCTCTCACCCCTGTCCTCTCAGGTATTGAAATGCCATTTGGTCAGAACTGCCATCTTCCCTGATGCCCCGGTTTGTCCCCTTTTCCTTCCAGCTTACTCATTAACTGCTTTCTGATGCCTGTTACTGAACTGAATCCCTAATTGAATGAATTTTTGAGAGATGCCTACAAAGCAAGCAATACATATTTGTGTGAACTTGTTGAGCAGCCTTTTGATCTGACACTGTATTGTGGAATTCTTGTAAATTATTTTTTCTGAAAATTAACATATAAGCATATATTATTTTTAAAACTCCACAATTCTTATATTTATGGCCAACCTCAGTGGACCAGATTTATCCCCTCATGTAACCCCACTGCCTCTAGTGGAGTTTCTTCAGGAGTGCATTTGGTCTAGGGTATTTCCATGAATCCCTCTTAGTTTTGTAGCTACAATTTCTCTTAAAGAATGGAAAACCATTTTAATAAAGCTGCAATGAAAGGAGCTCTGACAAGATAATGTGATTGTAATTACTTTGCATTCTGTCTGTCTTTTATAGTGGTCTCACAAAAGAAGAACCATGTGAGACTAACTGCTATGCCAGTAGAAAACTCCATCTTATTACTGTCCACTCACTCTGTGCAGACATGTTTCTAATGGACCAGTTAGCTAAGTGCCACCAAATTCTGTTTGAGAGATGTAATCCTGTACACCTATCGTGCAATTATGCAACCTTCCACCATTCTGAGGACACTGACATAGCAGTCTGAGATGGGGTAGCCGATATCAAAGACTAGTATTTATGTCAAAGACTATTGTGACAATTATAATTGAAACATATGTAGTGATAGAAAAGTGCTTCTTTTTTACCAAAATTGAGCAGTTATATTTTATGTATTTATTACATCAGCTCCAAAGGATTGTTCTTTGGAATAATTTAATTCTTTAACTACTTTAATAAATCCTTTATGTTTCTGTATTCCTACAAATGAATTGATACTGTGTTCAGAATATATTCCATGTTATTAATGGATGCTCCCCAGAAAACATTGTAATGAACAAATCAGGTCATCTAAACAATGACTTCTGTTTAGCACCAGCCTGGATTGCTTTATGTGTTACATTAGCTAAGATGCACACAGCTCAATGACACTTGCATAAAAAGACTAAAAAGTAAAATTACATAAATAATCAAAGGCAGTGGGCAGAGCACCCTGGAATCTTTACTTTTCATCTAACCAGGTGAAAAATAATTACCACCATCTCCAATTTGCATCAATCACAAGGAAATAAAAGCAATAAATATCACTGAGCTCATTGTATGTAGTGTAACTGTAATCATGTGGGTTCAGGAATATGAGACATACAGGAAAGTGAGATAATATCTTTTAATGCCACTTTGGAAAGTCTTTTGCAGTAGGTGCTAACTATTTATGCTAAAAAGTCTCGGGGGTAGCCATGGTAGTCTGTAACTTAAAAAAAAAAGAGCAGTCCTGTGGCACCTTAGAGACTAAGGGTACATCTACATTTGTTCCCTAGTTCAGACTAGGGATGCAAATGCAGACGAGCAAAATAACTAATGAAGCTGATTCAAACCAGGAAGTGTGCGCTGGGACGCATTAGTTCAAATCAAAGCCCTTGGTTCAAATTAACGTTACTCCTCATTTTTTTTTATTCGAATCAGCTGTGATTCGAACTAACGCACCGGTGAGATCATGCTAATGGATCGCGGGATATTTAAATCCCGGCTTCATTAGCTACTTCACTCGTCTGCATTTGCATCCCTAGTCCGAACTAGGGAGCAAATGTAGACGTACCCTAAGACAAATATATATATGATATATAGTATCATGTGCTTTCATGGCCAAAAGCCATTTCCTCAGATGAGTTTGAGTGGGTCTAGCCCACAGAAGCTCATGATACTATATATATTTTTCTTAGTCTCTAAGGGCATGTCTACACTACAGGGCTAAAGTCGAAATAAGCGATGCAACTTGAACAATATTACTTGCGTAGCTTAAGTCTAAATAGCTTATTTTTACTTTAGGCTCTGTCTACACAGCAGTTATTTCAAAATAGAGCGCTCTTCTCCTGACTTCGCTTATTCCTCGTACAAGGAGAGTTACAGGAGTCGGAGTAAGACGTCCATTATTTCAAATTTATTTTAAAATAACAAGCTTGCTGTGTAGACTCACAGTATGTTATTTCAGAATAACTGACATTATTCCAAAATAATGCTGATATGTAGACATAGCCTAAGATGGCACAGGATTTCTCATTATTTATGCTAAATAATTTGTTCCATCTTGCATTTTGTTGTGACACTAGGAGTGTCTTTTCCAGACCTAAAGAAGAGCTCTCTATGACTCAAACCTTTGTCTCTCTCACCAGCAGAAATGGGTAGTGATAAGGATATTACTTCTCCCACCTTGTTTCTCTAATTGAGTTTAGGATTAGCAATTGCCCGGTTAAGGAAACACAAAAAGGAGATGAGAAATTCATAGAGGGTAGATGGCCATGTCAGTCTAGTCATCGTATCAAGATCTGATGAAATAGGGGAAACCAACTATTAGCTGTGCCATCTGACAGAACAGACGTATACATGTAGCTCTTCATTATGTGGCAGGACCATTGTCTCAAATCCTGTGTTAAATTTTACCCTACAAAATAGAAAAGCTGCCTTTAAATTTGTTTTCCCAATTATTGTGCTAGGCTTGTGTGCAAAATGCACAGCGTGAAAAGCAATGAGAGTCCAGTGAATGCCAGATGAGGCCTAGACACCCACTGGAAATATACAGAGTAGTTATATGATGTGAACGTAGCTTATGATGGACTCACTGATTTACTGCACGTGCCACATTGCACTTGGTGGTGATTTTACACAGCAGTGCCTATTTAATCTCTTATACTTTTTAATTTGTATCATAAGATATGCTAAGATGCACATATTATAGGATGTACTGTGCCTAGGAGCTCTAGCCATGGACAAGATCCCCACAGTGCTAGGCACTCTGTGGACACAAAACAAAAAAGATTGTACAATATTTCTCCTGCCACACTTTTCAAGGATCACAATGCATTTTTAGAGACCCAAAAATGAAACCTTACATAATCTGTTGTTTTTTATTTATGGGGAAACAAAGGAAGCAAAGCAATAGCAAAGTCAATAATAGAACTCAAACATCCAATTTCCCCGACTCTATCTATTAGCCCACGCTACAATTATTGGTCTAACTCAGTGTTTTGTACTCCTCCTATTTGCCACAAATAATTCCAAAAGCTGTTAGAAGTTTTCCACTGACTAATATACAGTGTGTGGGCAAAGCTGCCAAACCGCAATCTCCACAATTGTCATGTTAGATTACAGTAGCAGAGGAAGAGATTCGAGTGTTCAGCTCTGTCTCCTGAGGGCATTTTCACACCATAGAAAATGTCAACGGAGTAAAAGGTTTGACAGTATTATCGAAACATGGAAGGGGTTTTTCATTCATCTTGAGGGAAAATAAAACCCATTTGTTTGTCTACAAAACAGCTTAGTTCACCAACTACTTACCTGTCACCAACTTGCATAGTCAACTCTTGAAGAATAAATCTCATCTCTTCAACGTTTGATGAGTTCCAGAATGGGAAAACTTCAAGAATGTGCACAGCATGATCGGTTTTTTAAAGTCAACATTTATTAGCTATTAATATGCTATTATTATTTTTCCATAAGCATAGCCAGGAATGGTGATGATCTCATGTATCAGTGGAAAATATTGACAGTTACTGCAGATGCAGGGACTAGTACTTGAACACTCATTGAATGGTTCTCCTCAGTTAGGGTATGGCTACGCTGCCACCCTAGTTCGAACTAGGGTGGCTATTGTAGTCATTCGAACTTGCAAATGAAGCCCGGGATTTAAATATCCCGGGCTTCATTTCATGTTCCTGGGCGCCGCCATTTTTAAATGCCCAATAGCTCGAACTACCTGCCCGCGGCTATATGCGGCACAGGCTAGGTAGTTCGAATTAAAACTCTTAATTCGAACTACTGTTACTCCTCCTGCAATGAGGAGTAACAGAAGTTTGAATTAAGAGTGTTAATTTAAAAATGGCGGCGCCAGGGAACATGCAAATGAAGCCCAGGATATTTAAATCCCGGGCTTCTTTGCAAGTTCGAATGCCTACATTAGCCATCCTAGTTCAAACTAGGGTGGCTAATGTAGCCATACCCTTAGTTCTTAACTCGTGCAGCACTATTATATTGGACCACTATGCTGAAGGAGGTACTGTCTTTCCAATAAGATGGTGAACTTGTGACTAGTAAAGATCCGATGGCATATTTTGTCAGAAGGGAGAATGCTAATTCACTAAATGCTATTGTAATGCCCAAATACATTTTAGCTTTGCTATTCACAATCCACCTACTTGACTCTTACAAGATGTGGAAACTTAAACAGATAACTAGGCATGCGGGGTTATAATCAAGAAGGCAAAAGCACAATTTGAATTGCAGCTGGCAAGGGACATGAAGGGTAACAAGAAAGGTTTCTATAGGCATGTTAGCAAGAAGAGGGTGATCAAAGAGAGTGTGGGGCCCCTACTGGATGAGGGAGGTAAACTAGGGTACGTCTAAACTACATGGCTCCGTCGACGGAGCCATGTAGATTTGTTTTTTTGGCAAACGCAACTGAAGCCACAATTTAAATGATCGCGGCTTCATTTAAATTTACATGGCTGCCGCGCTGAGCCGACAAACAACTGATCAGCTGTTTGTCCGCTCAGCGCGCTAGTCTGGATGCTCCCCTGCTGACATCAAAGCCCTTTGTCGGCAGCCCCAGTAAACCTCATCCCACGAGGAATAACGGGGCTGCCGACAAAGGACTTTGATGTCGGCAGGAGAGCGTCCAGACTAGCACGCTGAGCGGACAAACAGCTGATCAGCTGTTTGTCGGCTCAGCGCGGCAGCCATGTAAATTTAAATGAAGCCGTGATCATTTAAATCGCGGCTTCATTTGCCTTTGCCTGTCTGTCTAATCTACATGGCTCCATCGATGAAGCCATGTAACCTAGACACAGCCCTAGTGACAGAAGATATGGGAAAAGCTGTAGTGCTCAATTCTTTCTTTGCCTCTGTTTTCTTGGACAAGGTCAGCTCCCAGACTACTGCACTAGGCAACGCAGTATGAGAAGGAGGTGGACAGCCCTTTGTGGGGAAAGAACAAGTTAGGAACTATTTAGAAAAGCTAGAAATACACAAATCCATGGGTCTGGATTTATTGCATCCGAGGGTACTGAGGGAGTTGGCAAATGTCATTGTGGAGTCTTTGGCCATTATCTTTGAAAACTCATGGAGATTGGGAGAGATCCCGGATGATTGGAAAAAGGCAAATGTAGTGCCCATCTGTGACAGGGCGCCTGCCCTGCACTGGGCCTTTAAGCCCAAGGCTCAGGCCCGGAGCCTGAGGGAAGCTGGAAGACCAGCTGAGATGGTTAGGCTAATGAGCCCAGCTGCCAGCTATAAAAGGAGAGGCCCAGTTGCTGGAGAAGGGAGGGCAGGGCTGACTGCAGAGGCAGCAAGAGCTCCTGGGAGGGATACAGCTGCAGGAGAGGGACTGGAGAGGGAAGCTCTCCCGCAGCAGTTGCCGGGGACTCCAGGAGAGGCCTGGAGGAAAGCAGAGGTGAGTTGGTGTCACCTGGAGACTACCTGTCGAGGGGACGCCGGCCTGGAGATCGCAGCCAGCTGGGCAAGGCCAGGTAGGAAGTGGCCCAGGGCAGGAGTGGGAGGCGCCCCTCTTTGCCCGAGAGCCTCGGTGGGTTTCGGCTAGCTAGCCCCACCGAGGGAGTGACCCTATACCCGGTTGCTCACAGGGCCCTGGGCCGGGACCCGGTGGAGTAGGGTGGGCCCGGGTCCCCCTACCGGGGGTGCCCAGCTATGACGAGAACCTGTTTGTGGACTCGGCCTGTTTAAAGGGCCAGTATAAACTGCGGTGAAGCCGATGATGAGCAACCCATACAGACTGTAACTCGCCCTGAGATGGGCCATGTGAAGACAGTCAGGGGGCACTGAGGCTACTGGGGGGCGTGCGCCCCATGACACCATCTTTAAAAAAGGGAAGAAGGACAATCCAGGGAACTATAGACTATAAGATGGATAGAAAGCTGGCTAGACTGTCGGGCCCAACAAGTAGTGATCAACAGCTTGATGTCAGGTTGGTGGTCAGTTTTTAGCGGAGTACCCCAAGGATCTGTTCTAGGACCGGTTTTGTTCAACATTTTTATTAAAGGCCTGGATGAGGGGATGGATTGCACCATCAGCAAGTTTGAAGATGACTCTAAGCTAGGGGGAGAGGTAGATACGCTGGAGGGCACAGATAGGGTCCAGAGTGACCTAGACAGATTAGAGGATTGGGCCAAAAGAAGTATGATGAGGTTCAACAAAGACAAGTGTAGAGTCCTGCACTTAGGACGGAAGAATCCCAAGCACTGTTACAGGCTGGGGACCAACTGGCTAAATAGCAGTTCTGCAGAGAAGGACCTGGGGATTACAGTGGATGAGAAGCTGGATATGAGTCAACAGTGTGCCCCCCTGTAGCCACAAAGGCTAATAGCATATTAGAGTGCATTAGGAGGAGCATTGCCAGCAGATCTAGAGAAGTGATTATTCCACTTTATTTGGCTCTGGTGAGTGTGTCTAGTTCGCTCCCCATCCCCTGCACTATAGAAAGGATGTGGTCTCATTGGCCCAGTGGAGGGCAACCAAAATGATTAGGGGGCTGGAGTGTATGACCCATGAGGAGAGACTGAGGGATTTGGGCTTGTTTAGTCTACAGGAGAGAAGAGTGAGGGGGGATTTGATAGCAGCCTTTAACTACCTGAAGGGGGGTTCCAAAGAGGATGGAGAGAGTTTGTTCTCAGTAGTGACAGATGGCAGAATGAGGAGCAATGGTCTTGAGTTGCAATGAGGGGGGTATAGGTTGGATAGTAGGAAAAACTATTTTACTAGTGGGGGAGGGTGAAGCTCTGGAATGGGTTACTTGGAGAGGTGGTAAAATCTCCATCCCTAGAGGTTTTTATGTCCTGGCTTGACAAAGACTTGGCTGGGATGATTTAGTTGGGGTTGGCCCTGCTTTGGGTGGGGATGGAAGCCTGGACTTGATGACCTCCTAAGGGCTCTTCCAACCCCATGATACTATGATTCAATGATACTCACCTTGCTTTCTCAATTTAAAATATTGTCCCAAACTATTCCATATTGTTGCTGTGACCTGTTAAAGCTGCTATATTCGACCAAAGAGATAACTGTATTTAAATAATAAAAGTTATTACTGTACTTAGTGAAGTTTGAAAATGAGTTTGTAAAATATTTTGAGAGGGAAATGTTCACCTGACTCTCCATGTGTAAGAAAAGCATAATGTACAACTCCTGACTCCCAGTCATGTGCTCAGTTTAACAGACAAAATAATAGCTTATGTTCATGTAGCCACTTTCTTCTCAGAGAATCTCCAATAACTTTGCAGATCAAACCTTGGTCCAAAGCCCACTATAGTTAATGTGGGCACTAATCAAATCCACAAACTGGAATCTTGGTCACACTTTATGATACAGAGATAATAATCACACTTGTAATTACAGTGTAATTACAAAATAGTTATGCTTTCTAATAACTGCTACTAGTTGGAATAACCAGAAGCTTTATTACATGACTGAATTACTTATTACCAATTCTTTTTCTTCATAGTTAAAATCTAGGTGCATCAATTAAATTGTGTTTTCAATTATTGTATTAGCAAGTAACTGCAATACATGATTGCAAGCAAGTTAAACCAATTTTTTAACCTTAGCAACCTTATTCATGTTTCGCTCATCAGACGAAAATACAGTGTTTTCAAATCACAAACCCTGCTGAAATAATCAAACATTTAATAGCATACATGAAGCATGAAACAGGAAATAAAATCCAATGTGGCCTCACAAAGCTATGTTAAAGATTGACATGACATTTCTAATTGGATGCTTGGAGTAAAGAGCATTGCCTTTTTTTTTTTTTTTTTTTTTTTGCATACATATTACATACTTTTGAATCTCTTAGGGTATGTCTACACTACAGAGTTTTGTTGGAAAAACAGCTGTTTTTCCGACAAAACCTGAGTTACATCCACACTGCAGTCGCATTCTTCCAAAAGTAGATCAAAAGAACAGAGGGTTTTTTCTGACATTAGTAATCCTCTTTCTAATGAGCTCTTTTGGAAAAAGGTATGTGTGGACGGGGAAGAGGGAGTTCTTTCGAAAGAAGAGGAAAGAGGAAAAAGCACAGGTACCCTGGTGGCCACTCCGTCCATAGTAATAACAGCTTAAATGCAAGATAGCATCCATATAGTGTGGATGCTACCTTTCAAAAAAGCAGTTGGCTTTTTCAATGTGCTTTTGCACATGGACACTCTCTTTTGGAAGAAGTTTTTTTGGAAGATCTCTTCTGAAAAAAGTTTCTTCCGAAAGAAGCCTGCAGTCTAGACATAGCCTTAGCAATTCATGGAAATTATATCCATTTAAACACAAAAATATTCATGGATCTGATTGCTGACATGAATACATTGGATAAAGAGACACTAAGCTACCATCTGTAAATTCAATGAGAAGTTTTGTGTGCATATTAAGCATGCTTATAGTTTTCCTTTACATTTATGAATCCCTGTTGTGCTTAAAGGCATTGGTCTAGATCCTCAGCTAGTGCAAATCCATGTACCTCCATTGACATGGACAAAACTATGTTACTTCACACCGGCTAACAACCTGGCCTGCTGGATCAAAAACACATAAATGAAAATTTCCTAGCAGCAAAGGACAAGGCTCTGATTAGGACATGTACAAAACAAAACCCAAAGCACTGCCCAAGAAGACGCACCAACAGATACATACACACAGTCTCAATGAGATTGGAATCTGCTGGCTATGGGTTAAAATACTTCTTTCATGCTGGCTGGCTGTGGGTATGTCTACACAAGCCACTCTAGTTCGAACTAGGGTGGCTAATGTAGACATTCGAACTTGCAAATGAAGCCCAGGATTTAAATATCCCGGGCTTCATTTGCATGTTCCCGGGCACCGCCATTTTTAAATGCCCCATAGTTCGAACTACCTACCCGCGGCTACATGTGGCACGGACTAGGTAGTTCGAATTAAAGCTCCTAATTCAAACTACCATTATTCCTCCTGCAAGGAGGTTTAATGGTAGTTTGAATTAGGAGCTTTAAGTCGAACTACCTAGTCCGTGCCGCGTGTAGCCACAGGCAGTTAGTTCGAACTATGGGGCATTTAAAAATGGCGGCATCTGGGAACATGGAAATGAAGCCCGACATATTTAAATCCTGGGCTTCATTTGCAAGTTCGAATGCCTACATTAGCCACCCTAGTTTGAACTAGGGTGGCTAGTGTAGACATACCCTCTGTGATATGTTGCTTGTTAAGAGAGGGAGAAGAAATGTATAATCTTACAGGCACTTACCACCATGAAACAAAGCCAGTATCAAGCAACATGCAGTAGACAAGAGGAGGGAAGTTTGAACAGGCTTCACTGTACAATCCCTTCACTAAATAAGGAATATGTGTTAGACATTTGGCAAGTACCATAAACGTGCTTGATATCTCTTCCCCTTACTGGAGAGATGGTCTTGTGGTCAAAATATAGGCTTTGGACTCAGAAAAGATACGGTTAATATCTTAACTTTGTTTTGAGTCCTGGCAAGGTTGGGATGTGGAAAACTGGGGCTATGTCTACACACTGGCCTTTAAAACAGCATGGCCGTGCCACTTCAGCTGCACTACTGTAAAGTGTGCTGTGTAGCTGCTCTTTTTTGCCAGGAGAGAGCTCTCTTGGTGACAAAATAAAGGCACCGCAAGAGATAACAGCTTCACCGGTGGATGCACAGCTCCCGCTAACAAAGGGCTTTTCATCATTAAAACTTGTGTCATTTGGTGGGAGTTTTTTCATTCTTCCATTCACCTAGCTGCATCTTCTTTGGGGTCGATCTAATTATATCACACTGGGCAAATATTTTTCACGGTCCTGAGCAATGTAGCCAGATCTGACTAATTTTTAGATATAGACCAGGCCTCAATAATTCTCTATACCAGTAGCCAAATTTTGTTGCTTCCAGTCCTGGAAAGGAAGTTTGGTTTAGCATGAAACTCAAAGAATCCAACCAAACTAAAACTGATGAGTTGCAAAACTCAGAAAGAATGTTTGTAGGACCATTGAAACAGATGGAAGGAAACATAAGGTGTTCCTTTATATAACATAAATAACATTTTCTGCAAACTAATTTTCACGATTCATTCAAGTAACGATACTAAATAAACTGAAATAATAAAAATGAGATAAAATAGTTTGTGGCATTACAGCAAATCTGCACCTAATATATAGGACACCCATTGTGATGAAGGACAGTTGGGATACCTGCTCCAAGGGCTGTTATGGGCTTGCAGGTTTGAATCTAGAAGCTCAATTCTATTATCTTTTCTTATGATCTGCAGTTGCTGGCACTGGCAAGAGAGGCATTCAGAAAACAAAATGTGCAAGAAAACATTTTAGCTAGATTATATCAAATCATTAACTGCAATCCTGGTTTAATCAGTTCTGCTAACCAGGCATAATAATCTGAGAGTAATTATCGATGAGAAGGGTAGCCAGAATGGGAGGACCTGCCCGACACCGTGTCTAAGTACTGGAGCTGGAAAGACAAATTGTGAAATGCTGGATTCTTTTTTTCTTCAGTGCTCGCATCAGCAGAATACTAGATCAGTCCAGCACTGGCACTCATTGCCTCTATCATGTTTGTGCTTAATGTTTTCAGTCAGCAGACGTGTGAGGTTTTAGCAGATCAAATTTTTAGAGTTTCAGGTCTCTGAAGCCTGCATGTGAGAGGGTGACTCTGATGTTTTCTTACTCTTGCTGAAAAACCTAGGTGCTCATAGGTAGGCTTTCCTCCTTGATCATTTTCATTTCAGAGAGAATAAGTTATTTTCAGTGAATTGATGGTATATGTGAGTGATGGCACCTTTCACTATAAAGATCTTTGAGATGCTTCCAGAATAAGATGCTATATTAAAAACAGCAAAGGAATTAATATGTGCTAACATCATCCTTTCAAAGACACGTTTTTTACCAGACTTAGCCTTCCTAATAAAAATCTTGGCTGAGTTTCCCAAATTGAGCTTTTGTGCTGTTTGACATGGTTTTTCTATAATCCGAACCATTTTATACAGTTCTATAAATCCCCGTACTTGCTGCTGTTAGCTGAATAATGGTTGTATAAAGTACTCCAATCTGAAATTGTTTATAAAAGCACTCTGTTTCATACTCATGGCTTTTCCCTTATCCATTTTCCCTCTGTTATACTGGATTTTTTTTAAAATCCTCTATTCTATGAGTTGTGTGGGTCCTTCCCCTGCCTTCATCCCACTTTTAAAATGCAGGCCCTGATTCTACTCTTAGTAATGTCCAGTGAAGGTTTGCTATTAATGTCAGCGGAAACAGCATAAGGAGTCCCTTCTTTGGGAATGTTGTGTTTCAGTTTGCATTCAGACTCCTTGTTTTGATATTTTCACGCAACCTAAGCTCCCATGTGCTTTGTGCCTCAGTATGTGCCACATACTCCTGAAAACACTGGAAATAAACCGTGCTGTCTTTGCACTCTGATAGGCCCAAATCATATCTCATCTTCCTTTACCCCAGTGATAATTGCTTATCAACACATGCAGACTGTTTCATGTAGCTCTGATGCCATCAAAGTTTACTATTCCCAGAAAAGACAGACAAGGTGTTCTGTCCAATGAATCAATTTTTAATGGTTTCCATAGAAATTGGAGGATGATAGACCATTGTGCACAGCTGATGCTTGTGTATAAAGATAAGGCCCTTCCATAGATGTATTTTCCTCTCTTTTGAATTCTGTCCTTCTCTTTACCTCTCATGCCCCCAAGATATGGGGAGAAACAATAAGAAACATATTCAACCAAAACTAAAAATTAGACTGAGCACTTCCAGCTATACTGCAGCTTTCTCCACACAGCAAGATCAAAGGCATGAAGATAAGTAGCATCCAGACACACAGGTCTCATATAAATAAATAAATCTTCAGCACTATGTGTAGTAAAAGTGAAAGCAGCATTGGGTGTCTCAACTCTCTGGTGGAATGAATTAGTCATCACTGCAGTTCATGGGCCACGGTCAGGGTTGGACACTGTGGCACAACATGCATGAAGTGTGGGGGAAAGACGTCAATACAGTATTATCAATACTAATACTTATTTGTAATACGGTAATACCTAGAGATTGAGGCCCCATTAGGCTAGGCACACAGTAGCACACAGTAAAAGTCAGGGCTTGCCCTGAATAGTTTCCAGTCTCTCTAGAACCAAGAGACAGAGTGGAAGGAAGGAAGTATAGTTATCCTCATTTTGTATATGAAGAGACACCATGAGAATAAGTAACTTTCCCAAGATCACACAATCAGCGGCAGAGCCAAAGGGCCAATAGAATTGTGCAATGGTAGGGGGTGGAGGGAGCAGCGCCCTGGGCAGAAGGAGTGGGACTGCCCTCAGCACCACCTGAACTGCACTACACCATACCCCCTCCAGTCAGCTCTTAGCACCGTCCAGGGCTCAGACAGCCATCGAATGGGCCGGGGACTTTAGCCACCACTGCAGTAGAAGTAGCAGTAGCAACAACAGCCAGGAGCCCTGGGTAATGTTGGCAGGTGTCTGGTATTCGCCCAGAGAGTCTGTTATTTCTGGCCCCTGTCTGGTTAAAAAAAAAAAAAAAACAGAAAATACTGGACATGTAAATTTTTTTTTTTTCCTACCATGTTTGGGATTTTTTGTGAAAATGTCTAGTGACCCTAGTCCTGGTGCCTTTTGAAACACCGGGCCCTGGGGCAACTGCCCTCTTTGTTCCCCGGTTCACCCGTCAGTGGGCCTGTGCAGAGCCAGGAGATGTACCCTGATCTCCTGAATCCCAGCCTTGGCCATCACATGACCCTTTCACCTTCATGTCATGCTAAATTTCAAATTCATCAGCTTTCAAATTACTGCCAGCTTTGTTTCTGAAACAGCAAAAGATTCTTTTCCTTCATCTTAACTATAGTTTTACCCATAAACAGGGACTCGGTGAAACTAATTTTTTTTAGTCAGGGCGATTGGTCCTTTTTTGCATATGTGACCCTACTACTTGGAATGTGAGCGGGGTGGCACTGATCTGAGAGGCGAGTCTGGCCAACAAAGAACAAAGCTTCACTGTTGGGTCTTTGTCTCTCTCCTTTTCTCTCTCTCTGTCCATTTCGGCCCTCTGCCTTTTTTTCTCCTTGTCCTTTGTCTTTCCTTTTCTATCTCCCCCTTTTCTATTGTCTCTTTTCTGACTCTGCTTTTGTTTTCTATTTGTCCTTTTTTTCTTCCTTCTTTCCCCTTTTGTTTTTCTTTCTTTACTTCACTTCTGTTCCTCTTATCATATTACTCTGCTGCACCAACCAGAGGTGCTCTGTCCCTCCCTGTCCCCAGCTGAATACTCCCACTGCTCAGTTTCATGTACAAATGGTGACAAGTGAAAAGCAGCCTGATCTCTGAAGCACAGTAAGTGCTTGAAAGATCAGAGATTTGTCAGTCTTGTTTTGGTGCTTTCATGTTGACTGAAGCAGAAGAAAGTGCACGTCTAGGATACGAATGTAGGCTGGGCTAACTGGAATCCTGCCCCAGATTCCCCAGCAAGGTGGCATTTCATAGATACAATGAGGTTGCTCTTTTTCTAGCTCGTCTTACCCTTAGAGTCAGGGTCATAAGTTAGGGTTACACTGGAATAGAACATCTCTCACTGGATTGTGTCAGCTGTCTTGGGTGGCAGGGTTACAAAATTCAAATGCAAACACGCAAGCTCCAGCTATTCTATAGTCCCACAGCCTGAGCCCCACAGGCCCATGTTAGCCGGAATGGCCCAGCTATGGGTGTTTTATTGCAAGGTAGACTTACCCACAGTGTCTTTGGTCTGGGGTCTGCATAAGCAGTTAGGCCCAAAGTCAACTAGTGGAGCAGAGTTATGGAGGGCCTTTCAGACCCATCATTTAAACCCATACGGAGGGACATATCCAGACTTCATCTCCCTGGCTATGCATAGCTCCTTTGCCACAGGATTAACAGGGCTGTCCTGCACAAGGTGGAAAGCTGGATGTTGGAGACTTATGCAGTCTCTTTTGACTGGATGCTGGACTCCTGATTGGAGACGGAGTGGGACTTAAGTGGTTTATTAGGGCATTACTCAAGCCCTCTCAACTGAAGTGACTTTCATCCTACTATATATTATTCTTATTAAATACTCTAACATTGCTTGTATTTGCATTTAATAATAGTGGAGCCAGAATGTATTTGTTAAATTTAGCGTTTTTTATATTAATAATGAATGAATGTCAGAAAATATTTGGGTTTGTACAAAGTTTGGCCTAAGGTACCAGAGGTTTTTATTTTACCCAGCCTGGTTTGCTTATCTCATAGATAACTGGTTGTAGTGAATTTGTAACTGATGACAATGTAGCACAAGCACAGTATGCGATGAACACCTATCAACGACTAGATACAATCCAACTGGTCAGTCATGTGAGTAAAGTTGTCTTCCACTATGATCCTTCCCAGTTCACCCTATGGAGGGAGAGGAAATAATGAGCATGGTGCATGGAGGAGAAATGAATGGAAATGAAGCAAGAGAAAGTGTCTGCTGAATGTCAGGAGGAGGTTTCTGAGGCTATGTCTACACTATCAAGTTATATCAAAATAATAACTCCTGAAATAACTATTTTGATATAAGTTTATTCCTATTCACAAGTGGGACTTATTATTTTGAAGTAACAAGCCCATTATTTTGAAATAACAGGCTTGGAAGCGTGGTTCTCACCTTGTTATTTCAAAATCTATTTTATTTGGAAATTTATTTTAATTTAATCTATTGTTATTTCAGAATAACTCCTTAGTGTAGACATGCCCTAAAAGTGAAACATTTTTGGCTATGGAATAGATTCTCAAGAAAAAAAGAGTATAATGGGACTTTTTAACAAGATGATTGGGTAAAAAGGTACTGTGAAAGTTAACTTTGCATTGGCATGGAGATGGAATGGATGATCCAACAGAACTGCCTAAACATTTGTGATTATGGAGAAATAGTACTCTCTTCAGAACTTGGGGTATGTCTAGACTACATGGCTCCATCGACGGAGCCATGTAAATGAGTTTACTAGACATAGGAAAATGAAGCGGTGATTTAAATAATTGCCACTTCATTTACATCAAAATGGCCACTGCGCTGTGCCAATCAGCTGTTTGGCAGGACAGCACGGTAGTCTGGATGCTCCATGGTCGACAACGGAAGCCTTTGTTGACCGCTCTGGTAAGCCTCATTCCACAAGACATAACGGAGCGGCTGACAAAAGCTTCCGTTGTTGACCACGGAGAGTCCAGACTACCACGCTGTGCCACCAAACAGCTGATCGGCACAGTGCAGTGGCCATTTTGATGTAAATGAAGTGGTGATTATTTAAATTGCCACTTCATTTTCCTATATCTAGTAAACTCATCTACATGGCTCCGTCGATGGAGCCATGTAGTCTAGACATACCCCAAGGGTACAGCTAGCATCTATGATAAATTCCCTTTTTATTTATACTGAAAAAAAAAAGAATTTGCATGTATAGTGTCTGTTTACTGATGGGGCAGGAATGAGATTTTTAAATTATGATGACAGACCTATTTCTTTGTACTGATCAAGAATACACACAATGCATTTCTTTTTATGTTTCAGAAGGTTGTAGAAAGCATTGATTGTGTGCAAGGAAGGGATTGCCCAATATCTTTGGTTGACTTTGGTCACTGAAAGAATTAATTAGTGAAAGAGGGGTCTGAGAGAATATATTCAGCATGTGTCCATTCTCTTCTCCATTGGTTCTCAACAATATTTCAGAAAGAAGCCATTGCACAATCTTAATCTGAAAAGTCACATAGTTAATTTCTTCAATATTTACAAAGCAAACTCTAGTGATCAATGATCATTTCTCCTTAGTAATGAAAGCATGAAGATTTTGTTGGTGTTTAAAGATGGATCAAATTCAGCCATGTAATGGGAATCTATCCCTTGAGGGGAGATAAGCTCCCACATAAACCAGAGATATATTCCGATTTAGGCCTAGAACCCCGAACATTTTCTATTAAAATCAAGCCTTTGTACAAGGGCTGGTAAAAAAAAATCCATTAAAATGGGAAACAACGTTTTTTGATAACAGAACTTGTGTAAAAAATATCTGCTTTTCACAAAAATGTTCAGTATTTCATTAAAAATGACTACAATCCATAAAGATTTTGGCCAAAATGTGAAATGTTTGATTTGCCTCATTGAAGATGTTTGGTTGCCTTGCATCTCCTCTCTCCTCTGTGGGCTGAGCTCTCTGCCCTGATTACATCTCTGATGAAGCCTCCTCTTCACGTAGCCAGATTTTAGAGTATGTATCATGGGAGATGAAATCCAGACAAAGAGCCATATTTTAGAAGACAATAGGAACATGTTTCGCAAACGACAATTCTCATGAGAGACACTATTGACATTTTTAATCAAAAGACGTCATTTTTGTCCAAAATATTTTCTGTTTTGATATTTAACTGAAAAGCCAAAATTTTCTGTAGACAATTTTCATAAAAATAAAGGTAGCTTTGTTTTTGTTTAATTTGTCAGTGGACCCAAAAAACCTAC
This sequence comes from Pelodiscus sinensis, assembly GCF_049634645.1. Taxonomy (NCBI): domain Eukaryota; kingdom Metazoa; phylum Chordata; order Testudines; family Trionychidae; genus Pelodiscus; species Pelodiscus sinensis. The sequence continues at coordinate 14,733,906 of NC_134716.1, forward strand.
TTTCCAACCAGTTCTAGACTCTACCACATCAGCTAAAAGGAAGTGATTGTAGTTAAGGAAAATCGCTTCAAAAGCATTTTGAAAGTGATCATCATTATTTTGTCTTCATTGCAGCAGGAGTGATACAAGCAACTGTAGTTTAGATTTAATAAATATTTAGGTTGGGATTTTCAAAAGCCTTTAGTATTGGCTGAATTCTGTTCCCATTTAAGTCAATGATAAAACTTTCATTTAGTTGAATGGGAGTAGAGTTAGGCCACCTCTGAACTGTTTTGAAAGTCCTACCTTTATTTTTTGTTTCCTGGTTTCAGTTACTTATAGCTTTCCTGAGCTTTCAGGTTGAAATTTTCCAGTCTTATTTCTGCCCAAAAGTGGTATTTTAAGAGTTTAATTACATATTATTTAGCTTTATTGGAGTAGAAGAGTAGGATACATCTGGGATGAAGAGAGAAATCACTCAGGTAATTCCCGTCTCTAGAAAGCTTATGAATCAGTTTCAACCAGTATACTGAAAAATACCTTTCTGAATGTGCAATGAACTACCCACAAATATATGTCTGCTGTGGTGGACACTAGAGAAAATGTACTGATTTTCTGAGTATGCCCTGTACATGGTCTCCAGAAGTAAACATCTGCTAAGCATATACGCAGTTTATTTAATCAAAAGGAGACTGTACAGTTGAGTAGCAATGACCTTGCCTGGCTCAGTACTGTATCCCTGAAAGGCTACAAGGGGAAAGATGATTGACAATAGGGGGAATTAGGTGCTGTGGACTGATGGCACTGTGGTGCCCAGTTATCTGATGCTGTATTTTTAAGGCAGTTTTATCAAGTGTATCAGCAAGCCTTTGCCGTCAGGTAAGCTGTAATAGTCTAACAGACACGTCGTAACTTCATAAAGGGTGTTGTTCATGCCATGCACTTGATGAACTTTCTAAGTGTGGGGGTGGATTCTTAGTGCCTTTGTTTCAAGGTTGTCTTTCAAGAGGAGTTGCACGGCACTCCGGGTTCTTCATGGAGCCTGTATTCTCATTTTATAAACACAAAGGGTTTTTTCCAATACAGAAACTGTGTTTTCTGACTGCTGAAGTTGCTATTTTGCAGAGACGAGAAAAACAGGTAGGAGGCCGCTTTAAATATAAATTCACAGGCAATGAACAGAACAGGGACTCATCAAGTGATCCAGCACCTGTTGCCCATTCCCATCTTCTGGCAAACAGAGGCTGAGGATGCTTCAGAGTGGGGGGGGAATAATTTTTGATGGGGGGTCCACTCCAAGAATTTGGTAAGTGTTTGAGGGCTGTACTTTCCTCTGATACTAATGGAGCAGGTGCAGGGTCAGGGCTGGAGATTGGATACAGAAGGAAGCTCAGGTTAGGGGATTAGGGTGCAGGTGTGAGAATGTAGGGGGTGGGATGGAGTTTGGGTGCAGGAGGGGCTGTGACCTGGGGTAGGGGTGCAAGGGATGGGTTGTGACCTAGGGCAAGTTGTGACCTGGAGGAAGGTATTGAGGTGCAGAAGGGGGTGTGGGATCTGGGAGGGGATTTGGATGCAGGAGTTGATTCTGACCTGGGAGAAGGGTTCAGGGGGTATGTGACCTGGGCCAGGGAGTTGGGGTGTGGGAGGGTGTCAGGTGCAGGTTCTGGCCAGGAAGCGCCTACCTAAGGTTGACTGTGTGATGAAATACTTCCTTCTGTTTGTTTTAAGTGTCCCACCTATTAATAATTGTGTTTGATTGACTCCTAGTTCCTGTATTATGAGAAGGAGTAAATAACACGTCCTTATTTATTTTTCCCAAACCAGTCATGATTTTATAGACTTCTGTAATATCCCTAATCACTTTTCTTGCCCTTTTCTGTACCTTTTCCAATTCCAATACAGGTTGGACCTCCCTGGTCCGGCACCCTCGGGTCTTGAGCGGTCCTGAACCAGGGAGTTTGCTGGACCAGGGGAGGTAAGTGCTCCGCTGCTGGCTGCCCGGCTCTCAGTCTCCTTTCCCTGCTCTGTCACTGGTCCTGCTAAAGCTGTCTGGCACCGCTCCCCAACCTGCTGCCCACCCATTGCCCCAGGGTTTCTCAGGGTTCCCAGCAGGGACTGCTGCTGATCCCACTACCACAGATGCCACCCACTGCTGGCCCTGCTTCTGACAGGGTTTCCCCAGCTGAAGACACTCTAGCCACCCCACCCCACTGCTGGAACTACCCTGCTACCCACTAGGGATTCTATGAGTTCCCTGGCCAGGACCACCCACCTCATCCAGGAGTTTATTGGCAGAGGTTGCCCGGTCACCCCAACCCTGCTGCCACTGGGAGTTTCCCAGGGTTTTTGGTTGGGGCTAGGAATGTGAACGACTAGTCAAGTAGTCGACTATCTGATAAATAAAAACAGATAGCTTATCAGATAGTTAACACAGTAGTTGACAAGTTGTTTCTGCTCCCCCCCTCCCCCCGTTCCTCGCTGTGTCTATCAGAAAGAGGCAGAAAGCAGGGGGAAAGGAGGGTGCCTCAAAGTGGCAGCACCACGTGGAGCCTGGGATCATCTGGGGACTGCCCTGCTGGCCCCATGTTCCCCGCAGCGCTTTCGCCTTTGAAGTGTAGAAACAGCCCCAAGGCGCCCTTATCGACTAATCGAATAGCCGATGCAAATTGCATCGGCTATTTGATTAGTCAGCTAATCAAAATTTAATATCCTTAGTTGGATATTACAGCCCAGGGTTCCCCAGCTGGGGCCAGGATTCTCCAGCCATGTGACCCCAGCTGCGGTGGAGCTCCCTGAGGCCACCTGGCCCTGCTGATGCTGGGGGCTCTCCGACTGCTGCCTGGTCTTGTTGATGCTGTGGGCTCCCAGCCAGGCTGGGGGCTCTCCAGATGCTGCCTGGCCCAGCCGGTGCTCCTCAGCCCTACATTGCACCAGGGCTCTTTGGACCACCAACATCCCTGGCCCTGCTGGACCATGGCTGTTGCTGTACCAGACAGTCCTGGATTTGGGAGGTTCAACCTGTATATCTTTTTTGAGACGTGGTGACCAGATCTGCATGCAGTATTTAAGATGTGGCCATACGGTGGATTTAGAGGCAAGAAGTCATCATATGTCTTATTATCTACCCCTTTCCTAATGATTTCCAATATTCTATTTGCTTTTTTGGCTGTCATTGCACATAGAATGGATGTTTTCTGAGAACCATCCACAGTGACTTCAAGATCTCTTCCTTGAATCAGTAATGGCTAATTTAGATACCATCATTTTGTATGTATAGTTGGGATTATGTTTACAATTATTTAAAAATATATAAATCTTCCTCTCCTATATTTGTATTTCTGAAGAACAGAGAGAGAAAGAGAGAGAGAAAGAAATATGTGTGTATAGACAGTACATGTTGGCTGGTCTATGTTGTGACACTCATCTTCACAAGGGAAAAGAGACCATTTTTTGTTACTCCTCCCCTCAGTCATAAAGATCAATTAGATAACATAAATCAGCTTTAATGTATTACTCTCCACGTAAATGATAAATGCATAAAATGGCTCAGCTGCATGCACAAATATCTCCCACTGTATATCAAGTCTACATGCCTAGTGGTGCTTGCAGGCCCATTATTCTCCCTGTTCACACAGCCCTCAGAAGTGCTGCATCTAGTATTTGGCATTTTCCAACCTGTGGACTGTTTAATAAAAAGAGAGGGAAATTCTCCTGGGCCAGATCCCAAACCCATTTGGGTTCCTGCTTTGTGCTGAATTCGTATCCTCCTTAGATCCCCAGGAAGGGCTTTGCAGACCACGGGCAGACCAGCTCAAAGTGATGGTTCAGAATGCTGTGTGACAATGTACTGGGGTTCTCTTGTGAATGAGGAGTTCTTCAGCTTCCTACTTCCTTCTCTCAGGGGAAGGGCTCTAAGCAGCTACTTCAGGAGGAGTGTCTATGAATTTAGTGAGACTGTGGAATAAGGCACTTCTCAGTGACAAAAAGTAGCAGAAGCTTGCCTCATGTAAAAGCAGGAAATGTGTTAAAAGGCAAACAGTGTTTTACAGTAGTATTGTAAATATAACTGTGATTATATTAGTGATAAAGGTCAACATTTTCAGATGTGCCTCCTAATTTTGGCTGCCGTACATGAGACACTTAGGCCCTGTTTTCAAAGGTGCTGAGCATCTACAGTTCTTGCTGACTTCATCTGGAATCAGGCCCACTGACAGGGGGATAAAAGAAGCAATTGCACTGAGATTCGGCAATCCAAAGGCACTCCAAAGGGCTCCTGGCCACCACCGCTGCTACTGTGGCAGCAGCCAGAGACCCAGGTCCTTTAAATTGCTGCTGGAGTGCAGCACCATGTGCTCCATGATGAGACTCTGAGGGCTGGAGAGGGGCCCAGCACCATGCTTCCCATGGTATTGAGGGCTGATTACCCATGCCCAAATCCCTTCTGCCCAAGTCCCCGCTCCTTCCAGGATGCAGAGCCAGCTCCCACCCCTCTTGCCCAGGGGCCCACAGTGGCTGTCAGCCCTGATGGCTGGAATAATGGGTGCTCAGCCCCTCTAGAAATCAGAGTGTTTCAAGCTGAGCACACAAGAAATGAAGCTTTTGAAATCACAGGCTGCTTTTGAGAATGCCCCATATATTCTTCTTTCATTTAGAATTATTGTTTCTTCTCTCTTTCTGTTGTCTGTTTTTGTACCCCCTTCTCTTTCTTTGCTTAATAGTGACCTTAAGAACAGTTTTAAAAAACAGTGTTTCTCAAATTGGTGGGGATTTGCTTGCATTTCAGGCCATTTATTTCTTCCCTATTTTTCACCCATAAATAGGTACAGGATTTAGTACACGAGAGTATGATTTCTATGCAGTAAAGTATAGTTTTTTATAAAACTTTTAGGACTTGGTGCATTTCAATTTAGCTTAGGATATTATAGGTTTATTAAGATAATAAAAAAGATACAGTTGTCAAGCTTTAAAAGAAGAGATGTGTTAAACTCTTCTCCACAGTAATCACAGTGGATTACATAAACTACTTGTGTCATCTTTTGCTGAGGCTAATTATTGCTGCACTTGGTTAGTTCTGGTTGTTTGGTTCGCTTCTGACTTTAGAGTGCTGTGTGAGTGCTGAAACTGATTGTAGCTTAGCAAACTTAGCATAGCATAGTCAACAAAAGGCTTTCTTGCATCACATTCAATGTGATTTGAACCGAAGAACAAAATGGGCCTGATTCTGTTAACTCTAAGGCCCCTTTATACTGCTCTAACAATAAATTACATTTACATTCACTTTAAGAGTCCTTTACAGCACCAGAGCTACTTCACTCTGACGGACCTTAGTGTAAATGAGAATCAGGCACAAGGTTATCTAATGATACATATTCATCAACATCTTCAAAAATCATATTAAGCTATTTTAAATAGAGTTGGGTGAATTTTTTTCAGCAAAATGGTTTTTTAATAGAAAATGCTGATTCAACATTTCTACATGAATTCATGTAGATTTCCATGAATTGTTTCAGTTACAAAAGAAAACAAAAATTCAGAAAAGCTGAAGCTATTTGGGTTGAGTGTGTGCTCCCATACCCCCACTCCAGTAGCCCAGTTATCATGGGCTGCACGAGGATGCGGGAAAACCAGGCTCAAATAACCACTCTGAGCATTGGCCTGAATGCTCTTTTTCTCTCTCCTGCTGAAGCCATTCCACTTTATATAATGAAATATTAATTGGACCAGAGAGAGAAAAGGGCTCTATAAACTGGTTGTTAGGTCACTTCCTAGGAGGCGGACATTTTGGGTTCTAGTCGCAGCTCCACTAAATATTTCATTATTGATACTAAGCAGAACAGCTTCAATAGGAGAGATGATTAAGAGAGATCTGTTCCAGACTTGCCAATAGCCTACTGTTTAGGACATTCATAAGGGAACTTAAGAAAACCTCCAATCATAGCTTTGCTCCAGAGTAAGGATTTGAACCTGGGCGCATCCGAAATGTATGTCCTAACCACTTGGCTATTGGGTAGAAAGGATACCTCCTCTTCCATTTTGAGAATCTAGTCTTCATTTACAAATGTCCTTTGTTTTTATTTTTAAATAGCAGTTTAAGTACCTCAAATCAAAACAAAATATTTGGTTTGGGGTCAAATAAATGTTTAGTTTGACCAAAAAGAAAATGTCTTCTGACTTTTTGATTTATAGAAAATTCTGCAAATTATTGATTTCAGACTGGCTGAAAATGAATTTTTTGAGAACTGCCAGCAAACCAAGTAAACGGTTAATTGCATAGTTCTAATTCTAAACAGTACTGAGATTCTAGTCAGGAACTAGTTCTGAGTGGAAGCTGAACATTATGTGTTCACCCTTGTTTTAGAGGGGAACATGTATGTGTGTGTTTATTGGAGTGGATGATAAAGATATATCTGGGTGTTTCTGAGGAATTCATCAAATAGTTGATTATCCCTAGCATAACTTAAATTTCTTACATGTCCTGTTAAATTCATAATCTTTATTTTCCTGTCTGGAAAGAAATGTTTCTGGTGCCATTGGGTCAGCACTTTCAGTAGGATAAATCTGATGGAAAAGGTAGTTGAATTATTGTATATCCTATAATTCAGCAGGGTATATTGAGTACTGGACAAGCTTGTGAAGCAGAAATGTGAAATGTTGACCTCTAATGCAATCTTAATTAAAATGTTTCTCAATTAAAATCTCTGTCCTTCTAGCAGTTGATTGCCAAGGAAACTTGGCTGTATATTTCATATAATATACAGTAATTTTGAATTTTAGACAATAGAGAAGTCATAGTTTTCACTGAAACAGAAGCAGATCATGCACACACACAAAAAGCAATATTTTACCTCAGGGAATTAAGTTAGTAGCATGCAAGGCTAGCTTTTGAGTTCTCTTTTTCAGACTCTTAGTCAATTTTATTGATTAAACCTCAAACTATCAAATGCAATGCATACTCTTAGATGTCTATAAATTGTCTCTGAACACATTGTAAAAATTTGGTCTGAACAGTTAAGTAGCACCAGTCAGCACGGCAAGGCTGCCTTCTGTGTTCAAGGTCAAATAATATTCCATCTGGATTTTAAGAAGTGAAGGGAAAATTTCAGAAAATTCCAAAGTTAATTTTAGAGAAGCCCCAAAATTTTGGGTTTCTCAGCCTTTGGTTACCTCTTCCAAATTCAAACTTGGCATTTTAAGAGATTTTTTCATCACTGCTTAGGACTATGCACAGTTATAACAGGTTAAATATTAGTCATTGCAAACCTTACCCAAGTTCTGTGGTACTGTGGATATGAAGTGAAAATCTCATGAGAACAGTATTTTTCATGAGATTTCCTTTGCCTCCAATTTCCAGTCTCCTCAGAAACATAAGAATAGCTTGGGTATTAGTTTTTTTGTTTTGGGGGTATTTTTGTTTGGGTTGGGTTGGTAATTCAGCTATTTTGTTTCCTATTTCAATTTAAGTATCATTGTTATTTGTACAGTAATAACAACCAGTCATGCATCAGGATCCTATTCTGCTAAATGGTCTACAGACACAAAATGACAGACAATCCCATTATATAAAGGTACTAGGGGACGGTGCCCCCTACTCGCTACACTCGCCAACCACCCTGTTTGAGGGTAGTCAGTCACAGTTCCCCCCAGCTATCAGGGAGGGCCAGGCTGAAGTGTGGCAGCCCTGAGCTGCCCCAGCTCTCTCCCCCTCCGGCCCCCAGGCCAGTCCCAGTTCTCCCCCCGCCCCACCGGATGCCAGGGGATTGAGGTGGGCCAAGGACGCAACTGGCCCATCTCTTTCCCCCAGGGCTCTGGGGAGACTGGGGAAGCCACATGGCTGCTGCCCGCCCCAGCACCAGAGGGTTTGGCCTCCTAGTGCCAGTAAGGGAGGGAAGGGAAGAGGTTGGGTGGCTAAGTGGGGAGGGGCTGTGGGACGCAGAGTGATGTGATGATGTCACTCTGTCATCCCTCAGGAAAAACTTTTTTATATATAGAGAAAGATTACATAGAATTCAAAGGATTGTAACACTGGAAATAGTTTAATAAAAAGTTTAACAAAAGGTTTGTCCTGGTGTGAGTTTGTGTTTAATCTGAAGAATTAGAGTGAAATCAGTTTGGAAATTACAAGTAAGATCAGGCTCTCTCTGTCTTTGTTTCTTGGTTTGGTTAGGTCTGGGCTTGGGAGATCCATCTGCTTCACAAGAGGGTTCCTGTGTGACCTTGGGCACTTCACGTAGCCTCTGTTCCCCATCTGTTGACCTGGCAAACCCCTGTAACACTGAAAGGAAATTCCCTGCATGGCTTTAGGTGCTTGGAAGATTAGCAGCTGTGCAATACAGATAGCACTCCTTTCAGTTACTGCTAAGGTCAAGCAAAAACTTAGGCAGGCCCTGTATGATGACAATGGGGCTGCTGTTCAAGAGTCGACCGCCCCCCTAAAATCAGTGAGTCACCGCACAAGTAGCGAGCATCTGCTCTACAGATTACACGCTACATGATAGGTTCCTAAGTAACACAAAGTCTGTTACTTTGGGGGGTAGAGAAAGTTACAGGTCCAGGACCTTCAATGTAGAATCCCCTTTCTTGACAAAATTTTCAAGGGCCCAATTCCCATTCAGGCCCCAAAATAAGTGGCCAGATTTTTAGAAGTGTATCTCCTAGAGCATCACAATGGGAGCTGCTGGGCGATGAACTTTTGAAAAATCTGGCTCTATTTGTGGGTACAGAGCAGGGCTGGATTACCCAATAGGCAGACTAAGCATGTGCTTAGGGCACCAGCAAAGCAGGGGCACCAAAAAAATGAGATTTCACAGTATAGTATTGTTTTTATTTTGAATTACATATGGGGGGCACCATAATCTTTTCAGTGCTTAGGACTTCTAAGGGCACATCTAGACTACATGGCTCCATTGATGGAGCCATGTAGATTAGGGTTGTGGGCAAAGGGAAATGAAGCAGCGATTTAAATAATCGCCACTTCATTTAAATTAAAATGGTTGCTACGCTCTGCCGATCAGCTGTTTGGCAGCACAGCGTTGTAGTCTGGATGCTCCGTGGTCGACATCAAAAGCATTTGTCGACCTCCATGGTAAACCTCATCCCACGAGGCATAACGGGGAGGTCAGTAGCCTGCACTCTGGATTTGAAACTTTTTTTTTTTAATTTCCCTTCACTTTTGATTAAACATGCTCTACTGTGCCTTACTCTGTCTTCTATGGCCAACTCTGATTTTTCTTTTGTTTAGAATACTTGTCACAAACATCCTTTTGGGGATCATTCAGTTCACATGATCAAGGCAAAACCTGTTCTCAGACCACAGAATAAAGGGCAAGACACTCTGGAATGTTTATACAAGAAATAGGAATAATACCCAATATCAACTTTGTGGATTTCTGCAGATTGAAGGATACCTCTGAGGGGGAGGGAATGCCAGTTAGGAAGAGGCAGGTGTTAGTAGTGGGTGATTCGATCATTAGAAACATAGATAGTTGGGTTTGTGATGACCGGGAGAACTGTATGATCACTTGCTTGCCTGGTGCGAAGGTTGCAGATCTCTCGAGGCATCTAGATAGACTTATGTGTAGTGCTGGGGAGGAGCCGGTGGTTGTGGTACATGTAGGTACCAATGACGTAGGGAAAGATAGGAGAGATGTCCTGGAGGCCAAATTTAGGCTGCTAGGAAAGAGACTGAAATCCAGGACCTCTATGGTGGCATTCTCGGAAATGCTTCCAGTTCCACGCGCAGGGCCAGGTAGGCAGGCGGAGCTTCAGAGTCTCAATGCGTGGATGAGACGATGGTATAGGGAAGAGGGGTTAAGATTTATTAGGAACTGGGGACACTTTTGGGAGAGGGCGAGCCTATACAGGAGGGATGAGCTCCACCTAAACCAGGGTGGAACCAGACTGCTGGCACTAAACATTAAAAAGCAGTTTTCAAACTAAGAGATGGGGGAAAGCCGATTGGTGCGGAGATGCACGTAAATCGGAGGGAGACTTCTCTTAGAGGAGAATCCATTGATAGAGATTCTCTAATCTGTAGTCAGAAAGAGAGGAGGGGAGAGGGCAAACCACGGGCCAGGGCAGACAAACAACCGCATACAAAGGAATCCAATGCATCAGGGAAGGGCAGACAAATAAGCAGTGGCAAATTTTTAAAGTGCTTGTACACAAATGCTAGGAGTCTGACTAATAAGATGGGTGAACTAGAGTACCTCATATTAAATGAGGAGATTGACATAATAGGCATCACTGAAACCTGGTGGAATGAGGAAAATCAGTGGGACACAATCATACCGGGATATAAAATATATAGAAAGGATAGAGCAGGCCGGGTGGGTGGTGGAGTGACACTGTATGTGAAAGATAATGTAGAATCAAACAAAATAAAAATATTAAGTGAATCAACATGTTCAATAGAATCGCTATGGATAGTTATTCCATGCTCCGATAATAAGAAATTAGCAGTAGGGATATATTACCGACCACCTGACCAGGACAGCGATACTGACATTGAAATGCTGAGAGAGATTAGAGAGGCTACCAAAATAAAGAACTCTATAATAATGGGGGATTTTAATTACCCCCATATTGACTGGATACATGTCACCTCAAGAAGAAAAGCGGAGATAACATTTCTCAATGGCTTAAATGACTGCTTCTTGGAGCAGGGGAGAGGCAATTCTCGATTAAGTCCTGAGTGGAGTGCAGGATCAGGTCCAGGATATAACCGTTACAGGACCGCTTGGGAATAGTGACCATAATATAATAACATTCAACTTTCCTGTAGTGGGAAGAACACTTCAGCAGTCCAGCACCCTGGCATTTAATTTCAAAAAGGGGAATTACAAAAAAATGAGGAGGTTTGTTGAACAGAAATTAAAAGGCACAGAGACTAGAGCTAAATCCATAAAAGCTGCATGGAAACTTTTTAAAGACACCATAATAGAGGCCCAACTTAAATGTATACCCCAAATTAAAAAAACATAGCAAGAGACCTAAAAAAGAGTCACCGGGGCTTAACCACCATGTAAAAGAAACAGTGAGGGACAAAAAGGCATCTTTGAAGAAGTGGAAGTCCAATCCTAGTGAGATAAATAGAAGAGAACATAAACACTGTCATATCAAGTGTAAAAATGTAATAAGAAAAGCAAAAAGAAATTTTTAGGAACAGCTAGCCAAAAACTCAAAAAGAAATAACAAAATGTTTTTAAGTACATTAGAAGCAGGAAGCCTGCTAAAAAACCTGTGGGTCCCCTAGATGATCGAGCTATAAAAGGAGCAATCAAGGACGATAAAGCCATTGCGGAGAAACTAAATGATTTCTTTGCTTCAGTCTTCACGACTGAGGACGTTGGGGAGATTCCTGAATCTGCACCGTCCTTTGAGGGTGGTGAATCTGAGGAACTGTCCCGGATTGAAGTGTCATTAGAGGAGGTTTTGGAACAAATAGAAAAACTTAATGTTAACAAATCTCCGGGACCGGATGGCATTCATCCAAGCGTTCTAAAAGAACTCAAATGGAAAATTGCTGAGCTATTATCTGTGGTTTGTAACCTATCCTTTAAATCGGCTTCCGTACCTAATGACTGGAAAGTAGCCAACGTGACACCAATATTTTAAGGGCTCTAGAGGCAATCCTGGCAATTACAGACCAGTAAGTCTAACTTCAGTACCGGGCAAATTACTTGAAACAATAGAAAAGAATAAAATTGTGAAGCATGTAGAAGAACATAATTTGTTGGACAAAAGTCAACATGGTTTCTGTAAAGGGAAATCATGTCTTACTAATCGGTTAGAGTTCTTTGAAGGGGTTAACAAACATGCGGACAAGGGGGATCCAGTAGATATAGTATACTTGGATTTTCAGAAAGCCTTTGACAAGGTCCCTCACCAAAGGCTCTTGTATAAATTACATGGCCATGGGATAAGAGGGAAGGTCCTTTCTTGGATTGAGAACTGGTTAAAAAACAGGAAACAAAGGGTAGGAATAAATGGTAACTTTTCAGATTGGAGAGGGGTAACTAGTGGTGTACCCCAAGGGTCAGTCCTGGGACCAATCCTTTTCAACTTATTCATAAATGATCTGGAGAAAGGGGTAAGCAGTGAGGTAGTAAAGTTTGCAGATGATACAAAACTATTTAGGATAGTCAAGACAGAAGCAGACTGTGTGGGACTCCAAGAAGATCTCACCAAACTGAGTGATTGGGCAACAAAATGGCAAATGAAATTTAATGTGGATAAGTGTAAAGTAATGCACATCGGGAGAAATAACCCCAACTATACGTACAGTATGATGGGGGCTAATTTGGCTACGACAAATCAGGAAAGAGATCTTGGAGTTATCATGGACAGTTCTCTGAAAACTTCCACGCAGTGTGCAACAGCGGTCAAAAAGGCAAATAGTATGCTAGGAATTATTAGGAAAGGGATAGAAAATAGGACCCAGAATATCTTACTGCCCCTGTATAAAACTATGGTACGCCTACATCTTGAATACTGTGTACAGTTGTGGTCTCCTCACCTCAAAAAACATATTTTGGCCTTGGAAAGGGTTCAGAAAAGGGCAACTAAAATGATTAGGGGTTTGGAACGGGTCCCATATGAGGAGAGGTTAAAGAGACTGGGACTTTTCAGTTTAGAAAAGAGGAGACTGAGGGGGGATATGATAGAGGTCTATAAAATCATGAGTGGTGTGGAGAGGGCCGATAAAGAAAAGTTATTTATTAGTTCCCTAAATAGAAGAACTAGAGGACTCCAAATGAAATTAATGGGGAGCAGGTTTAAAACTAATGAAAGAAAGTTCTTCTTCACACAGCGTGTAGTCAACCTGTGGAACTCCTTGCCAGAGGAGGCTATGAAGGCTAGGACTATAATAGAGTTTAAAGAGGAACTAGATAATTTCATGGAGGTTAGGTCCATAAAAGGCTATTAGCCAGGGGATAAAATGGTGTCCTTGGCCTCTGTCTGTCAGAGGCTGGAGAGGGATGGCAGGAGACAAATCACTTGATCATTGTCTTCGGTCCACCCTCTCTGGGGCACCTGGTGCTGGCCACTGTCGGTAGACAGGATACTAGGCTAGATGGACCTTTGGTCTGACCCAGTACGGCCGTTCTTATGTTCAGTCTTCCTTATCCAAATGGTTGCCAAAAGTGCCAAACAGACACACTTCAACTATTGAACTACAGCTATAAGATACTGTCTATGCCAGTGTTTCTTAAACTATGTTCCGCGGAACAGTGGTGTGCCATGAACAACTCGCAGGTGTGCCGCGGCCTCGTCTTTCTTTTTGTTACTTCTTTATTTTTGTCTTTTTTTGTGTGTCAACAATTTTTTTAAGAAAATTTTCACTGGTGTTCCACAGAAAAATATTATTGTTTGGTGTTCCATGGTCTCAAAAAATTTAAGAACCACTTAAATGATATTAGAGGTGATAATTGGGGAAGCTATCATTAGCTCACAGACATTTACCTCCCCCCCACATCCCTTCTTCTGTTCTGAAATTTGATTTGTCCTTTTCATATGTGTTCATTTTTTTGATTGTATCCTTTAGTATATATGGTTGTGCCAATTTTCTTCCACAATTTGATCTGAGGAAGTGGGTCTGACCCACGAAAGCTCATCATCTAATAAACCATCTTGTTAGTCTTTAAAGTGCTACATAGTCCTGTTTTTTGTTTCAGCTAGACTAGACTAACATGGCTACATATCTATTACTATGAGATAGTCGTTATTGAGGCCACAAAACTGCTATAGCATTATTCAGATGATCAGGATGTAATATGTCATCATTTCCAGTTTGTTCCCACAATGTGATTTCTGGAACACTTCAGCTGAACTGGTAAACCTGAGCAGTCAAACATCATGGACTTGGTGTAAAAATGATACATTTTAAAAATAATAAACGTTGGATTGATTTTGATTTGTCTCCTGGGTTTTGAACCACTAGGAGGCACATTTTAAATCTTTCCTCTGTTTAGAAACACAGTTGCGTGGGGGAGGGGAGTGTTGGTTGTTTGGTTGTATAATTACCTGGCTGGAAAGCTAAGCCAGAAAGGAAAAGTATAGGATGGTTAAGGTGCTTGACAAATGCCAGAAGAACCTGGAAAAGCTAATACCCAGAGCAACCAGGTAGAAGTGTCCTAGCTGTGAGTAGACCCCATCTCAAAGCCACAGAAACCTGAAATCTGGGGCATGCAGAATGCTGCATCACTAACATAGAATCATTCTCTGTAATGAGGCCATAGATCTAGGCCTTCAGATGCTAAGATTTTCTGTTGAGTCCACCTCGTCTCATAGGTTCTTCAGTACAGTTTGGAGAGACCTGCTTCTGAAGAATGAATAGATTTGCTCAGGCATGTCCAATAAGTGCATAAAATAGGCTGGATTATCTCATAGGCAAAGGGAGCTACAGGTAGAGCCAGTTCCGTCAGCGGAAAGCCCTAGCAATGTCTAAACTTGGCTAAGGAATGTGTTGTTCTTGTTTTTAGAGCTGCCAGTAAAGCCAAGAATGGGGAAGAGGTTGACGTATTGGGATGTTTGATTTATTAGGAGAAGGGTGGCAATGTGACTTGTTTACTTTGTGCTTATTTATATTTTGATCAGTTATATTCATGGGCCCAGAGGGAGATAGAGACCCAAAAACATTCATCCCAACATCTGGCACCAACTTGTTTTCTAAAAGGTATTGTACTGGGTTGAAAATGTCTGACAATAATATATATTATAGCAATAAACTCATCAGTATGATGGGGGGAAATATGGATGATAGCTTTTGACATTTCACTAACAAAGCATTAAAATATTAACTGCTCACAGTCAGCTATTTAACTCTCTCCTCCCTGCCGTTATTTAGGAACTTTTATTTCAGAGAGGTCACAGGTCTCTCTGTAATATTATTCTTTGTAACTTATGCTCCATTTACTGGTTTGTTGATGCTTTTAGCCAGGGAGCCATGGTAACCTCAGGAAAGTAGGAAAGCAACAAATCATCTTCTGCAGAGTAGAAAAAGATAAAGATAGTACTGCAGAAAAATGCAGCACTACTTACAGTTCTGGATTTCCTGGAGAAGTGAACTGGTCTATTGGAAGAGTGTTAAATAATATTCCAGCAGCCTGGTTTGGCATAGGCAACATTTCCTTTGAGCAGCAGAATACTTCTGTGGGAGGAGGGTTGAATGACAGAAAGAGAACTTCTTTGTCCTTTTTGCTTTCTAAAAAAATGTGTAAATGTGCACCTGGACTCCTTCCTTATTACAGTAGAATAATTAGTAAGGTTAGGTATCCTGATAGCCCTTTAGGTGTTTGTTTCTGACTCTTCTTATTCCCATACCAGCTGCTTCAGTAATGATCAGAAAACTATTTTTCCCCCTCCCAGCTTTCATTTCAAATCCTGGCAAAATTTCCTCTAATCTGCTTTACTGCATATTTTTATATGCTTGCACCAAAGTGAAGCCAGGGAATGAGAAAGAGAAACACAAAAGGATTGTGATGTAGGAAGAACTGGAAAAGGAAGGGCTGGTGGTGTACTTCTGTCACACAAAATACTAAGGATTATTGATTTGTGGAGGATTTGCAGGTCTATGAGTTGTCTAAAAGGTGTCAAACTGAAATCTGGCCAAAGAGATGTGGGGAGGGAGCATGTATGTATGTGAGCATCCTAAGAGCACAGCTGTTCTTTTTGAATATACATTCTTTTAAGTTATTTAAACACAAAAAAAGCTGAGTTTGGCTGAGTTGCAAATGTGAGAAATAGGCCAATTATAATGGTTTTGAATTATCTTGTTTTATACGTTACAATACATCAACTACAATTCATGAATCTATACAAGGGGGTTTGTGAGCACCTCAAGCATGATTTTTTTTAAATGTCCAGAGGTTTATGGTTAAAAACCATTTTTAGAGGTTTTAAGTCCCAGCTTGACAAAGCCCTGGCTGGGATGATTTAGTTTGGATTAGTCCTGCTTTGGGCAGGGAGGCTGGACTTGACCTCCTGAGGTCTCTTCCAGCCCTAGAATTCTATGATTCTATGGTTTTCTATTAAGGTAGAACAAATGAGAAGTAATGAATACTATATTGTCTATATGGAAAAATAGAATGAATTTTTCAGATACGCAATCCTGATTGACTGCTTCATTATATGCTGTAAAAAGGGGCATCAGTATCAATTCTGCTTTTGCATTAAAAGGAAGAGTAACTTCTCCTCTTTGATGTTTTATTGTCTCTCTTAAACCATCACTACCTTTACCTGCCCTTTAGTCATGACCAGGTTCCAGTCTGGCAATTTTATACCCTACGGGAATCTAAGGAGTACAAATTCCAGTAAAGCTGGTGCTTCTGCTTAGCAAAGTTCCTGCGGACTAGTGTTGAACATAACACCAGATGTTTGAATACTGGAATTTTACTAGCCATCAAATGTATTACAAAGATAGGTCCCAAATGTTGTTGTTTGCACACAATGAATAAAGGGCCTGCTAGCCAGTTAATTTTTTCCCTGGTTTGTCATTACTCAAAAGACACATGAATGATATCTTTGAAATGTGTTTTCATTTGGAATCCCCCTGCCAGATTTACTGTAATAGGCCTTACTACCGTTCAATGACTGAGAACAAAATCATCATAATTAGACCAAGTTGGGACACTGCCTGAAAAAGAAATTTCAATTACCAAGTAATTATCATCAACCATGTATACACAAATAAACAGCAGTTGGTTCCTGTGATCAGTATATTGACCATTGGGGGCAGATATAAGCCCAAAGATCTTGGTGAATTTTCCAATCTAAGGGTACGTCTACACTTGCATCCTAGTTCGAACTAGGGATGCAAATGTAGGTGACTGAAATAGTAAATGAAGCGGGGATTTAAATATCTCACACTTCATTAGCATAATCTTGCCCACATGCTGTTTCGGAACTCAGCTGTTTCGAATCAGAAAGTGTGCTCCATGCCATGTTAGTTCGAATCAAACCCATTGGTTCAAACTAACGTTACTCCTTTGAGTAACCAAGGGGTTCGAAACAGCTGAGTTCCGAAACAGCACGCAGGCGAGATTATGCTAATGAAGCACGGGATATTTAAATCCCTGCTTCATTTACTATTTCGGTTGCCTACATTTGCATCCCTAGTTCGAACTAGGATGCAAGTGTAGACATGCCCTAAATGAATAATATTTTAATAAAAATGACTTTGGAGAAAACCATGTTGCATATTTCCAAATTCAAGACCTGTGGGGAAGAAATACTGTGTCAGCACCTAGGAGGTCCTCTGGCTTCATGGGGAAGCCTTTCACCTTCTTATACATAGGCTTAAATTCTCCCTTAAGATATAGGTGAAATAGGTGGGATGCTTTCATCATAGTTCCTAGTGTGCCTTAGTCTTCACACAATTTGCTCTATATAGTAGTCTCTTTGCTCCAGAATGGTCTGGGTCTGCAGTTCTTATGAAGTAGGTGCATCATGGGGCACTGTTACAGGGGCAGCTCTGGAGAACAGTTTCAACAGAGTTGTTCTTTTCTTCTTTTTTTTTAGGCCCTGCTTTTTGGTGTAGAAAGATTCCCATTTCTAGTAAAATCTGTGGTGGTTGGAATCGAATCGAGAAAGATATAACATGGCTATCAAGCTAGACAAATTCAGACTGGACATAAGGCATAATATTTGTAACAGGGAGATTAATTAACCATTGGAGCACTTTACCAAGAGTCGTGATAAATTCCCTATCACTGCCAACTTTAAAATCAGTATTTTCCTAGAGGAAATTTGGAGCTACTTTTGGGAAGTCCAGTGACCTGAGTTATACAGGTGGTCAGAGTAGATGATTGCAATGGCCCTGGCATCTAGTTCAGCCCTTACTCGCTGCATGCTTTTGCTTTGCTCCAATTCCCTCCTTCCCCCAGAATAAAGCTTGGGTTTTTCTAGTACCCCTCGTCTTCAATTTGTCACACTCATTCCAGTGACTGTTTGTCGTCAATGAGATTTTAGGTTCAGGAGCTAATGGAAAGGCTGAATTATTAGAGATTCCTTTCAGAGGTGTTAGTCTGTTTCAGCAAAACCAAAAAAGGAGTCCTGTGTCCATCTACACAGCAGCATTACATCTACACAGCAGCATTATTTCAGAATAATTGATGTTATTCTGAAATATCATGGTACACGTCTACACTACAAGCCTATATGCAATTGACGTTGCTGAAGTTGCATAGCTTAATTTGACTTTAGCCTGGCTGTGTAGACTTACTCTTAAAGACTAACAAATGTATGTGGGCATAGCCCAAATGAATATGTTTGTCTGTAAAGTACCATAGGATGACTTGTTTTTACAGAGATTCTACAGCCACAGTTACAATATTGCTGGCTAGAATAGTGTAATATTTATTGTCATGTAGTCATTTCCTCGCAGTTTCTGAATGACAAGTGTGTATCAGTTACCAGTACTGGTGCTACCTTAACTTTTAAGATCCCAAATAATATATTCTCATCTGAGTTTGTAGAGTTTTTCACAATTGCCTTTGATATTCATGGGTATGTCTACACTACCCCCCTAATTCGAACTAGGGGGGTAATGTATGCATACCGAACTTGCTAATGAAGCCCGGGATTTGAATTTCCTGGGCTTCATTAGCATAAAGCCGGCGCCGCCATTTTTAAAAGCCGGCTAGTGCGAACCCCGTGCCGCGCGGCTACACACGGCACGGACTAGATAGTTTGGATTAGGAAGCCTAATCCGAACTATCTGTACGCCTCGTGGAACCAGAAGCTTCAGGATCTCTACCAAGCATTTATAAACCTCAACTACCCACCCAGAGAAATAAAAAAGCAAATTGAAAGAGCCAGACGAATACCTAGAAACCATCTACTTCAAGACAGACCCAAGAAAACCAACAATAGAACACCGCTTGTCATCACCTACAACCCCCAACTTAAACCTGTCCAACACATTATCAATAAACTACAGCCTATATTGGAACAGAATACCATACTCAAAGAGGCTCTGGGAGACAGACCCATAGTCTCCTATAGACAACCACCTAACCTCAAGATGATTCTTACCAACCACCACAGGACATACCACACTAATACCAACCCTGGTACCTTCCCTTGCAACAAACCCCGTTGCCAGCTTTGTCCACATATTCATTCTGCTGATACCATTATTGGACCTAACCAAGTGAGTTATAAGATCAAGAACACATATTCCTGCGCATCCAGAAATATAATCTATGCTATCATGTGCCGAAAGTGTCCGTCTGCTATGTACATTGGACAAACGTCTCAGACACTTCGCCAAAGGATTAATGCCCACAAAACAGATATCAGACAAGATCACAAAGAGAAAACAGTTTCTTGCCATTTGAACCAGAAAGGACATTCTCTCAATGACTTAACCACCTGCATTCTGCTACAAAGACCTTTTACATCTGCACTTGAAAGGGAATCCTCTGAACTGTCATTCATGTTAAAATTCGACACTTTACAAAAAGGACTTAACAAACATTTGAACTATCTCACCCATTACCAAGACAGTTTCCCCAATTATCACCTCTAATACCATTAACTCACAAACATCCCACTCTCCCTACCTCTAATATCATCAATTCACAGACACTTACCTTCCTTCCTTCCCACCCCCCCTCCCCCGCCCTGCATCCTCCTCCTGTTCTGCAATGTGATTTGTCCTTTTCATATTTGTTCATTTTTTTTAATTGTATCCTTTGGTATATATGGTTGTGACTACTTTCTTCCACTATTTGATCTGAGGAAGTGGGTCTGGCCCACGAAAGCTCATCATCTAATAAACCATCTTGTTAGTCTTTAAAGTGCTACATTGTCCTGCATTTTGCTTCAGCTACCCCAGACTAACACGGCTACATCTCTATCACTATTCTGTAAACTGTGATACCCTCACGAGGAAGTGAGCAGGGATCGTCGAATTGAGGAAGTAAATGCGTGGTTGTGCAGGTGATGTCGGAAGGAAGGCTTTGGTTTCTTCAACCATAGGACTCTGTTCCGGGCACAAGGATTCTTAGGAAGAGATGGAATCCACCTAACAAAGAGAGGAAGGAGCATCTTCGCGGGCAGGCTTACAAACCTAGTGAGAAGAGCTTTAAACTAGGATCATTGGGGGACAGTGACCAAAACCCTGAGTCGAGTGGGTAAGTCAGATACCGGGAAGAAATGCAAAGAGGAATGAGCAACAAAGGAGGACCCCTGATTCGAATGGAAAAGATAGGGCAATCAACTGGTTATCTGAGGTGTTTGTACACCAATGCGAGAAGCCTGGGCAACAAACAGGAAGAATTGGAGGCTCTGGGCCAGTCCAATAAATATGATTTAATTGAGATAATAGAGACTTGGTGGGATGACTCGCATGCCTGGTGTGCTGTCATGGAAGGGTATAAACTGTTCAGGAAGAACAGGCGGGGAGAAAAGGAGGAAGAGTTGCACTATATGTAAGGCTGTGTCCAGACTCAGGGGGTTTTTCGAAAAAAGTAGCCTTTTTTCGAAAAAACTTCACCTGTGTCTAGACTGCAGCCGTGTTCTTTTGAAATTAAATCGAAAGAACGCGGCTTTTCTTTCGACGGCGGTAAACCTCATAGCACGAGGAAGAATGCCTTTTTTCGAAAGTGCTCTTTCGAAAAAAGGCATTCTTGAATGCCAACAGGGCTTTTTAGAAAGAGAGCATCCAGACTCACTCGCTGCTTTCTTTCGAAAAAGCGGCTTGCTTTTTCGAAAGTACTGCTTGCAGTCTAGATGCTCTTTTTCGAAAGAGGCTTTTTCGAAAGATACTTTCGAAAAAGCCTCTTTCAAAAGAAGCTTGCAGTCTAGACATAGCCTAAGAGAGCACTATGATTGCTCAGAACTCTAGTATATAGAGGGAGAAAAGCCTATTGAGAGTCTATGGGTTAAGTTTAGAGGTGCAAACAACAGCAGTGATGTTGTGGTTGTTGTCTACTACAGGCCACTGAATCAGGTGGATGAGGTAGATGAGGCTTTCTTCGGACAACTGAGAGAAGCTTCCAGATCACAGGCCCTGGTTCTTGTGGGGGACTTTAATCACCCTGACATCTGTTGGGAAACCAATACGGCAATACACAGGAAATCCAGGATGTTTTTGGAGAATGTTAGGGATAACTTCTTGGTACAACTGTTAAAGGATCTGACCAGGGGGCCATGCTCACAAACAGGGAGGAGGACAGCAGAACAAGGAACAATGGTCTCAAGTTGCAGTGGGAGAGGTCCAGATTGAATGAATATATATATAATATTCAATTAGGGAAAACTATTTCACTGGGAGAGTGGTGAAGCACTGAAATGGGTTACCTAGGGAAGTAGCGGAGTTTCCATCCCTAGAGATTTTTAAGTCTTGGCTTGACAAAGCCCTGGCTGGGTTGATTTAGTTGGGATTGGTCCTGCCTAGGGCAGGGGGCTGGACTTGTTGACGTTCTGACCTCTCTTCCAGCTCTATGGTTCTGTGATTCTATGACACTTAGATGTCAACAACCAGACCTGTCCCCTGTAGATTATCATAGCCTTTTCCCTGGCTCGTACAATACTTACACACAGCTGCTGGGAAAAGTGTTCCCAGTTGCCAGCAGTATGCCGAAGGCATATCACTATGTTGTTCACACCTAACAACTACATTACAGTTATCCCAGCATCTGGAGGAGGAAGAGCTGGCTGGTGTTAAAACCTAGAAAGATGTAGGTTTTGGTAGGGGGCAGAGGAAAACAGTTTGACAATGTTTTCAAAACAGTGCAACCTCTGTGAGTTAAAACCATACATCCATAAGGTGTGGAGACAGTCCACAGCTTGATTCCTCACAGATCCAAGCCTCTCATATAAATGCATATGGAAGAAACCTATTCCACCACTCACCTAAGAACCTGCATCCCACGCTTGCTGATGATTACCTATACTCTGTTATACATGCATTTGTCACTGCCCAACTGGAATATGGTGATGTCATGCAATTAACCTTACAGGCATTAGCTGTGAAAAATCTGCAACTGGCTCAGATTGCAGCATCAGCTCTCTTCAGCAACTCAGGTACCAAGAATAGCTCACCTAGACGACATTCTCTGTTGATGGAGCCATGTAGATGAGTATACTCGGCAAAGGGAAATGAAGCGGCAATTTAAATAAACGCTGCTTCATTTACATCAAAATAGCTGATTGTCGGCTGATGGTCGGCACAGCGTGGTAATCTAGACGGGGATCAGCCGACTCCAGAACCTGTGTTGTCAGATCCTTTATGCTTGCTTCCCTAAGACAATGCCAAATTTAAAAAAAAATCAAATTCCCTGGAGAATATAATCCTGTTTATTGCATATATTAATGCAACTTTCCTGGAAGAGAGACAACCTCTTCAATGGAAGTAGGGGAATCATTTTTCACATTTTATTTTTTATTTTTTACATAGACCTGATGATGACAATGCCAGCGTTTACTTATTTTAATCAGAGTGCTCAGCCCTCCTACTGGTCTGGTTTCTGAGGTAATTTACTCAAATGGTGTTAATTAGTGCAGCTGTGAGAGATAAATGTAATATTTAACTCTCACGCAGTTCCATTTTCGGCCTCCTGGTGATTCCAGCTATGTTTCCTAAAGTAATAATAACAGATACATGTATACTGAAAGAAAAATTAAAGGACTCTTAGCTGTGGTGTGTAATTGTAAATGAAACATGGGACAACAGCAAATGGTCTTTTGATCAAGCCTAGGAATGTACAAGTGAAGATCAGGATACCTCTTCAGTAAAGATTTTACCCAGAGTAAATCATTTGAAATAAATAATGTTAAAAACTTACAAGCATCAGTATAACGTTACAGTCTTTGGCAGCATTTTTTGCACAGTGCTTAGTCTCCTTTTTAAGTATTATTTATCTGAGCCAACAGACTTAGATTCTATTCTTGACACTGACACTGACTCATCCTATTACCTCAGAGCAGACTTTTCACCTCTCTGTGCCTCCATCCCCCTCCTTGTCAAATGTAGACAATATTTACTACAGTCTGTGACATATCCTATAGTCTGCCATATCCTTGGGAGACTTTATTAAGTAGCTTCAGAATCCACTGTATTAAATGAATGGTTTATGGGTTATTGTGGGCTGGGATTGCATGGAACCTTTTTTGGGGGCGAAGGGAGAGGTTGGCAGATGGGAGGCCTAAGGAGTCAGAGGACTATATTAAAGAATGTTCCAGACAGGAATGGAGTTTTGGAAAAATAAGCATCCAAGTGTTTTTTGTGAAGGAATATCTAATTTTCCATCCCTGGTTATGCAAAAACTTTGCCTTTTGAAGCTATGCTCTGAGGCACAGGCTATTTTTTGCTAATCACCTGTTAAATGAGCACACGATTGAAGACCGATAATGTATAAAGGAAAGATTGAACTAGTTATCATGGCTCTGGTCCTTACTCTGAGATAATTATAAATGTGTTGCCACAGGGAAAATCCATTTGTGGGTTTGGAGCAGGTTGAGCAACTTGCAGCCCATCAGGGTTGTGTGTGTGAACTTAGGACATTTTGTTCACTATTGCCCATGCACAGGGTTACCCGGTTCCACTGGTTTCCACCCACACAGGTTATTTTCCTACCATTATCACTAAAGTGGCACACGTGTAGCAACAGTATGTAAAGTGAAATGTGTGCTAATTGACACAACATTGACTGAAAGAGCCACATGCTCCCTCTGCAACCAATCAGTGTTGCTACAGTTCAGTCGACACACCATGCAAACGCTAGATACTAACGCGCAGTTAGCAAAACGACTCTTTTCTGAGAGATTGTCTTGGTTATGACAATGAAATAAAGGAAGACCACTGCATTGGTTGCCCCTTGTTGATTTAGAGGGGCTAACATCTGAGGTTGGAGCTGGGGTAGCCTCTGGTAAGCTTCTTAGCATGTGTGTAGATTCTTTTATTTTTTGTAATTTTTTTCCATTAAAACATAACGGAAAAGATAAAAGAGCTACATAGTAACTTATAACTGCAAGCCAGTGTGCTGTTTATAGCCTCTAGAGAGAAAGCAAAGCATAGATACTGGCCTGGTCAGGCAGTCTAGCTTGCTGGGAATAACACGTAGTAGGCAGGGAAACTGTAATCTGGAAAGCCCCTGATCAGGAAGAAGAGATGTGGGTCTAGGGTTACCAGGTGGCCTAAAAAAAAATACCGGACACACTTGATCTCAGATTGTGGAGGGAGGGGACCAGTTGGGAGGGGAGTGGGGCTGGCCAGGAGAAGGTGATAGAGGGAAAAACCGGCCGGTAGGAAGCAGGGCTAGTGGGGGGAAGGGGTGGAGAGGGCAGCGGGCTTGGCTGGGAAAGATCAGGGGAGGGGAAACCAGCCGGTGGGAAGCAGGGCGGGTCGGGGGAGATCAAGAGGAAGAGGGAGGGAGAACCAGCTGGTGGGAAGCAGGGCTGGTCGGGGGGAACGGGGCTGGCAGGGTGGAAGGTGAGAGAATCGGCCAGTGGGGAGTGAGACTGACCTGGGCGCACGCAGCTCCCAGGGTGTTGCCTGTCCCGTGCATGGTCCTGGTGAAGCACAAGCGAGTCTGGCTCCAGGGATTCCCTCACGTCCCCGCCCACCCCTCACGTAGTTGCGTATTGCATGGCTGGGAGACATGCTCATGCAGTGTGAGCGTTTCTAGCTGCCAGGCAGTTTGCAACTACGTACTGATACTCCTAATAATAATAAAACTTACCTAATTAGAAAATACCGGACATTTCATATGACTGGTATTTTCTCAATTTGTTTCCCAGACAGAACCCTCAAATACTGGATTGTCCGGTTCAAAACCAGACACCTGGCAACCCTATGTGGGTCTGTATCCAAGAGAGGTAACAGCTGAGAAGCTTTGAGTGTAGAGTTCGTATCCTTAATGAACCCTGGAGAGAGAAAACACTAGTTGCCGTGAACTGTGATATTGCCAACTGAATAATTTGGATTAATTTCACCTTCTGCATCTGTTCCTGAATTGTCTGTGACCAGACTGTAAAATCTTCATATATATTGGATATTCTGTATTTCTTCTGCTCATAATTCTTTGCCCACAAATAATTTCTGTGCATATTTGCAACTTGCATTGTTTGAGAAATATGTAGATTGCTTGATATTATTCCTGTCCTTGTATAGGATTACTTAAATAATTAATCAGTGCAGAGCAAATTTTGAATTTTACTTTACTTCTGAGGCTCTTTTATGACTCTTCCCCGTCTACTTCTGATCCTGCCTCTTTTTCTGTTGCTTCCTGTCCCCTCCAATTTATCAAACACACCAAGCTCAGATGCTCATTTGTCTGATAAATTTCTCTGAACTTTCTTCCATGCTCCCCTTATGCATGAACTACCCTCCCTAAAAAATCCAAATCTTCAAATTATCTTGCTACTACAACACTACTACCAGTAATAATTTTAACATAAAAAATTGGGCTTTTGGTGGGTATTCGCCCTACCAGACTTTTTGTGCTGAAATATTTGTGGAGAATGAACACTGGCTTATGAACATAATCAAAGCTTTCTTCCAAATTTGAATAAATTGCTAGAGAATTTTTTTGTGCAATATATACACAGTTCTAACACTTGCCTACTTCAGAAGGTTGCTGTAAGGTTTAATTAATTATTTGTGAAATGTCCTGATGTCTTGGATGAAAGGAGCCATAGAAACGCAAATGGATTCTTCTTGTGTATTAATTATTGGATTGTATATTGATTAATACTTAGACGGGAAGTTCTCTAATGGGAAATAAATTCACTTCCTTAATGTAAGCATCATTGATTCTAAAGCTCTGATGAATGCACAGCCAAGAAAGAAGGAGATGACAAACTTCCTATAGAAATGAAGAAAAGCTATAAAGGAAGATGGGAGAGAAAGGAATAAATATGATGACCCATGTGCCACTGCTCTGCATCAGTGAAACCCCGATTCAAGAAAGCATCCCTGTTCAAGACAACATTCACGCACATGCTGAAGTCATCCAGATAATGGGCCTGAGAGAACAGGAAGCAAAAACAGACCTCTCATTTCCCAATGCACTATGCAATACATTACATTGAAAAAACAAACAAACCGTACTTTAAAAGACTGTTGAGGTTGCAAACTCAAGCATTCCAAAGCTAGAAAATGCCAGCATAAGAACTATGCAATCTTGTGTCTGCATTATGACACAGTCTTTAATTACATAATTACATATCTGTTCCTACCCCTGTGCCCCTCTGCTCCTGTCCATTCCTGCCACTTGCTCCTGTCCCCACTCTCCATCTATTACCCCCCTCATACTCCTATAATCCCCTATTACCTTCTCCTCTGCCACATTCCCTACACTTCTACTTTCCTCTCTGTCTCATTGCTCTCCATATCAGTGCTTGGTGTCCCATAGCTGGGAAGACTAGCTGCAGGGAAAATCCTGCTTTCACACCTGCAGTCCAGAGATGGAGAATGCTCAGTAGAGACTCTTCAGAGAATTTAGCTGTCAAATTACAACAATTTTCTATCGGAAATGGGCTAACAGATATTTTGAAGGCTTAGTATTTGCTCAGATTTGTGCAGGTCTATATGGGAATGGCCAATTACAATAATGTGCACCGCTGACTAATTTCAAGACCCTTCTCCAAAGCATGGAAGAGCTACAGCTTCTCTACAAAATAGCTCTCTGAATCTTTTTAACATGGGTAAAACAACATATTTTTCCTTTAATTTATTCTTAGAAATGGCTGAAATATTTTAATTGAAACTATCCAAAAATATTCAGCCTGAGACAGACACCCAGAATAGAAAATTTCATCCATGGTAGCTAGATAGTAAACATAAACAGCTGAAAACAGGGACTTACAATACCAAGTGTTAGATGACTTTTACTATAGGCTATATTGTCAGCTCTGTCTATAACACAGTTATCCCTGATTTGCCTGTTTGGGTGTAGGTTCTACACTACCAAATACTTATGGCTT
Source organism: Pelodiscus sinensis (assembly GCF_049634645.1). Classification (NCBI taxonomy): domain Eukaryota; kingdom Metazoa; phylum Chordata; order Testudines; family Trionychidae; genus Pelodiscus; species Pelodiscus sinensis. Next base: position 14,760,816 of record NC_134716.1, read on the forward strand.
GGCTGAATTTGGTCTTTAGTCTTTTACTGGCTCTGGGTAGACCCTGTGTAGTGAAATAGAGTCACAGTGGACAAGGTATAAAACCAGATCAAAAAGGAGTATGAGCAGCAGGACAGCAGCTATTAATCATCAGGGCTGGATAAATTATTCCTATTTAAAGGTGAAATTCACAGCCCTATAGAGGGTCTGCACAAGACCCAAACAATCTTATATAGTCTGTTAAGTGGTACATGGGATTTTGGGCAAGCTTGCTGCACTGGGGTGTTTTCTAGTTTAATGTAATGCAGGTATACTCAGGCTCTGGTCAAACATTTGCATTTAGCTAGAAGAGAGATAATCAAAGCTGCAGGGTTTTGAACAAGTGATTTGCATTTCAAAAGTCTGAATAAATACTAGCAAAAAGGGGTCTCAAGTGTTTTGGGTGAGATCAAACAGAACTATTAACTAATGACTTAAAACAAACATTGTTATTTGTTAATCAGTCATCTGAATCCTGGGTAAGGTCATATGTTGAAACAGGATAGGAGGGATGGTAACCTAATTCTTAACAATGAATTTAAAAGGCACAGTCAGTGACTGAGAAATGAAAGAAGATGAAGTTTAATTTTTACTCTTCAGTGAGGAATAGTGTCCTGAAATGTGTCATTCTGTCACGAAAATAACCTAAAAAGATGGGTGACCAATTTTCAAATATGGATAATCCAGATCAGGCCTTTGGATGCTTAATTTGGCACTGAGGCAGACAAGTAAGTACCAATTTGAGTATTCGGCTCAGCAATGTAGCTGCCCTACTAGATTATTATATCTGAAAGCTGAATCCTTTGTCAGCTAAGTGCAGAGTTTTAAATAAAATAAACATCATAGAAGTGTAAAGAGAAATGAGCCACCATTAAATGTACAGTCAACTCCAGAACAGTCATTTTATGGAAAAAATATGTTATGCATAATATTAATTCATAAAGTCAAAGAAAACTTCACTGGATGTGGGGTGACTGGATGATAAACTGAAGTGTCTGTAACTGTTGTTTTAACACATTCAAGACTGCACTTACATTTCATTCCGTGAAATGCTCACTAATAGTTACAAAAGATTCCTTCCTGTGGTTTGTTTCCTGTTTCTCTCTGTTAGATTATATGGTCTAGGTTTACTTTGTTCTGCCTCAGTGCAGGAGGCTGGATTTCATTATTTCTTGAGCTCCATTCAAGCATGACATTTCTATTATTCAATAATCTGCAAGAACCCAGATTGCTCAGATACATGCCATAATATAGAGCCTAAAGAGAAGAGAGCTGGAAACTGTTGGTGTAAACCAAGGGAGGGGAACCTAAGTCCCAGGAGCCAGATACAGCCTCAGGCTTGCCTGGATCTAGTCCCTGAGCCTCAGGGCTCTCCACCCAGCATCGGGGAACCAATGCTGATGCTTCAGCCTCCCCCATCCCCGATCCCACAGCAAACCAGAATGTGAGGATTGGATTGTTTGTTTGTTTGCTTGCTTGCTTCTCTCTTCAGTGAGACCCTGATTGATCTTTCTCTGGATCACAGGCCCCTTACCCAAAAGAGGTTCCCCATCCCTGGTGTAAACTGATAGACTGACCACAGATTATCACTATTTAACACACTGAGTAGTAAGGCAAGGCAATGTATGCTTCTAACACGTTAGCTGATCCAGTTGAACCCTAGGCAGAAATCTTCTAGGAGTGTGAGCTAGCATATTCTGAAAATATAACTGTGGCTGGGTCTCCCGGGCAGCAGGGTGGCCTAGTGGTTAGGTCCCGGTGTTAGCTGGGGGCCCGGGATGTAGGATTTCCGGCTGCTTTTCAGAATCTGTTCCTCCAGTTTGGGGCATGCCCCAAAAGTCCAATTTACTTCTGGTTCTCCCACTTTGTGCCAGGGGGAGGGCTTGGAGGCTTATGTCCTCCTGTGGCTAACCCAGCAGATAATTCTGGCTCAGGTCCTGCCGACAGCAGAACCAGCTCCTGCCTCTTTGCTGGTCAGCCCCTAATTGAGCTGGGTTCTCTGCTTTTATTCTCCCTCCAGTCCTGGCATTAGCTGCAGGTAAAATGGGGCAGGGCTAAATGAGCAAAAGGCCTTGTTTAGGCCCTGCACTGCCAGACCCTCCTCTCACTCCCTCACGCATTCCCCCACCTTCCTTATGACCGCCATTGGGGTCTGGCCCTCCCCCAGCTGCGTTCCATCCCCCTTGGAGAAAAAGTTTGCATTTGCATGGGCCTTCCTAGCACAATGTTGAATCCAAAAGGAGAAAGGGTTGGAGGGAGAGGTACCACCTCATAATTCTGGGGTTTGTCTTTTCCATTGCATGTAGCCAGTGAAGAGGGGCATGGTCTGTGTCTTCCCAGGAGGTAATATCAGAGGGTATGTCTACACTACCCCGCTAGTTCGAACTAGCGGGGTAATGTAGGCATACCTCACTTGCAAATGAATCCCGGGATTTGAATTTCCCGGGCTTCATTTGCATAAGCGGGTCGCCGCCATTTTTAAATCCCCGCTCGTTCGAACCCCGTGCCGCGCGGCTACATGCGGCACGAACTAGGTAGTTCGAACTAGGCTTCCTAGTTCGAACTACCATTACTCCTCGTGGAATGAGGAGTAACGGTAGTTCAAACTAGGAAGCCTAGTTCGAACTACCTAGTTCGTGCCACGTGTAGCCGCGCGGCACGGGGTTTGAACGAGCGGGGATTTAAAAATGGCGGCGCCCCGCTTATGCAAATGAAGCCCGGGAAATTCAAATCTCGGGCTTCATTTGCAATTGCGGCATGCCTACATTACCCCGCTAGTTCAAACTAGCGGGGTAGCGTAGACATACCCAGAGTGAGTCCACTACCCATTTCACCACTAGCACCTCCTCTTCGATTGCAGAGTAGGTCTTCTCTCTGGGAAATACTGATGTAGAGGATCGGGAGAGAACAGCTCTGAGGCATCTGTCTATAACAAGAACTCCCTTGAGAAGTCAGGGCTGTACAGGACAGGTTCTCAACAGAGCTGGGCCTTTAGGGCTTGGAAAGCTTCCTCACAAGCTTGAGTCCACTGGATTTGGTTTAGACTCTCTTTCTTGAGGAGGTGGGTAAGGGAGACTGCAATGGAGGAGAAGCCCGGGATGAAGCGGTGATAGTACCGGCCTGTGGGCCACATGCAACCCACAGCCCATTTATTTGCAGCCCACGGTGCGGTTTGGGTTTACGCGGGGCTCAACATGTGGCCTGTGGGTGGGATCCTTTAAACATGTCCTCCACTGGGAACATGCTCCACAACGGCAAAGTGTCTCCCACATGGGGTGAGCATTGAAAGACGGGCTGGCTGGAACAGATGGGTACAGAGTGTCGGCATTTCTAGACCTCGGGGAAGAGGTGCTGGGAGTGCTGGGGCATTGTGTGAAAGAAGCTATTTGCATATATTTGCATATATATTTGCATGTATATGCAACCACTCTTAAGTTGCAGCCCTTGGCATGCGCTGTGGGTATCATTGTGGCCCCCAGGACTTCCAAAGTTGAATAGCCCGGGATTACATGAAGTCAAAGCACAATTTTTATTTCCCTAGTGAGGGCAAGGCCTAAAATGCACACAAGGGAGTTGGAAGGGAGGAAAGTCTCCACAAAAATAACTAGTAGGAGGAAGAAGATGTGATGAGTGGGGCTGGGATGCCTATGCAGCAAGAAGTTAAAATTAACCCTCTATTCTCTCAACTTTAATTCACATTTTCTTCTGGCCTGCAATTGTGTGAATCAAATCAGTTTCATTCTTTTAGACTCCCCTCCTCCTGTACTTCCAAACATATAATTTACACCATCTTAAACCTCTGAACCTCAGACATACACAGGCATATTAATGTGTACAAATTTTCCAGTGCACATGTATACACATACAAACAAGTTATTACAAAAACAACCTCTTTTTCTTCATCCAGTCATGGTGAAGAAATCCTTTTGTCACTTTTCATTCTCCTTATCTCCAACTTTTATGTTACTTTGAAATTTTAGTTACCAGATAGCATGGATGTCTGCAGAAAAACATTTAATACTTTTGCCAACTCAGATAAGCACTCCGGGGATGCTTGTCTTCCACTGAACCTATTTACTTTTTGTTTTCTACATTAGGTGAATAAGATGGGGAATGAATTCCCTGCTCAGCAGAAGTATAACCATGAAAGTGCTAACCTCACAGACTGAGTTAAAATATAATGATCAGAGTGGCTGAAAGCCCCTTTGATCAGAATTCAGTGGACAGACCCAAATCACAGAGGCCTAATGATTTTCAGTCTTAACTTAGTTCCTAATGAAGTGAAGTTTATCTTGGAAAACCTTTGTCACAGTTGGACATAACCAGTAATTTTTATTCTCAAGACTTCTACTGAAGGGGGAAGCTAAATGATTCTCAGCAGTTTGTCCGTACAGGACAAGGTTGAAATGTATTTTTATAGGTAGTGTAACAAAGAATGGTCTTCATCCTAGTCCCTGGGTAACATCACAAACCACCACACAATTTACCAGCATTATCAGTTTCTGCCTGGGAGAAGCACTGGAGTGGAAGAGGGAGGCCATGCAGGTCAAGGCTAAGGTGCATGCACACAGTTATGAGAGGAAACTTGCACTGCCTATGCGAGCAATGTGTCTAGCTCTGAAAAGTGTTTTTAGTCACATACTTTCATGTGACTTAGGAACATCATTTTTGTGTATGGAGTCACAGAGATCCTTAAAATGCAGCTTCAGGGGACAGTAATTGAATTTAATAGATGACGTTCTTGGATAAGCTTCCCTCAGTTTAAATCTGCAGGTGGGAGTAAATAAATCTAATAGAAACTGTGGCTATCAAGCAATACATTGTCTCTATTTGGGAAGTGTTTTGTGGAGGGGCGGGGAGTGGTTCACTGCTGCTGCTCCTCTCTCCCCATCACTCCTTACATATTTAAGAATGAAAAAGGTACTCGGTAAGCAGTGACCTTTGCAATAGCTTTCATCTCAATTGGGCTTAATAAATAAAATCCCTTTGTGAAGCTAAAGCAAAGTTTCAATAAGAATGTACATGCTAATCAGAGATGCATCAATTCCATCTGTCTGTCTGTCTGTCTGTCTGTCAAGGTTTAATATCACATCACTGGGTCCCAGTGCTGCAAACATTTCATAAGTGCAATTAATTGTATTACTATGCCTGTTACCACAGAGAGTGTGTTTGTCTCTGATTTAGCAACAGCACTCTCATGCCAAGACCTACATTGGAAAAATAATACTCTAGTCACTGTATCCAGTAAGAAGAATTGCTGAATGGTGTATGTGAACAGATTCTTAGACCTATCTCTTGACTTGTAATGAAAATCTGTTTTCTTTTTGTCTCCATTACTATGTGGTTTCATTGTGGTTTTGCATGGAAATCTATGCCTGCTTTGAAATGGGTGCCAGAAATCTGGTCAAAACACTATTTTGTTACTAAGCTATCTTCTCCCCTTTTTCTTACTTCTTCCTCCAGGCTTGTGACCAAGAAGTAGACAACATTGGAGGAGTCATGCTTCACACGGCCATATCATGCTGGCAGCCATTCCTAGGTCTGGCTGTGCTGCTTGTTTTCATGGAGTCCACCATAGGCTGCCCAGCACGCTGTGAGTGCTCAGCACAGAACAAGTCTGTTAGTTGTCACAGGAGGCGCCTGATCTCTATCCCTGAGGGCATCCCCATTGAGACCAAAATCCTGGATCTAAGCAAGAACCGACTGAAGAGCATCAATCCTGAGGAATTCACATCCTACCCGCTGCTCGAGGAGATAGACCTCAGTGACAATATTGTTGCCAATGTAGAGCCTGGAGCTTTTAACAATCTTTTCAATTTGCGCTCGCTGAGACTGAAAGGAAACCGTCTGAAACTCGTCCCTCTAGGGGTATTCACAGGGTTGTCAAACTTAACAAAGCTTGATATAAGTGAAAACAAGATTGTCATTTTGCTGGACTACATGTTCCAAGATCTGCATAACCTGAAGTCCCTTGAGGTTGGGGACAATGATTTGGTTTATATATCCCACAGGGCATTCAGCGGACTGCTTAGCCTGGAGCAGCTCACCCTGGAGAAATGCAACTTAACAGCTGTACCAACAGAAGCCCTTTCCCATCTTCACAACCTCATCAGCCTGCATCTGAGACATCTCAACATTAACCTTTTGCCTGCATATGCCTTTAAGAGATTGTTTCGCCTAAAAGACCTGGAGATCAACTACTGGCCTTTACTGGACATGATGCCTGCCAATTGCCTGTATGGTCTCAACCTCACTTCTCTCTCAGTCACCAACACCAACCTGTCTGCAATACCTTATTCTGCTCTTAAACACCTGGTTTACCTGACACATCTAAACCTCTCTTTCAACCCCATAAGCGCCATAGAAGCAGGCATGATTGCAGATTTGGTGCGTCTGCAGGAACTGCACATGGTAGGGGCCCAGTTACGTACCATTGAACCACATGCTTTCCAAGGGCTCCGTTTTTTGCGTGTTCTTAATGTGTCCCAAAACCTATTAGAAACACTAGAAGAGAATGTATTTCATTCCTCCAAAACTCTTGAGATCCTCTGCATTAACAACAACCCCCTGGCTTGTGATTGCCGCCTCCTTTGGATATTACAAAGGCAGCCCACGTTACAGTTTGGTGGCCAGCAGCCCATGTGTGCCGGCCCAGACAGCGTCAGAGAGAAGCCGTTCAAAGACTTTCATAGTACTGCCCTTTCCTTTTACTTCACCTGCAAGAAGCCCAAGATACGAGACAAGAAACTACAGTACCTGGTAGTGGAGGAAGGGCAGACAGTGCAACTGATGTGCAATGCTGATGGTGACCCTCAGCCTACCATCTCCTGGGTGACACCACGACGGAGGCTGATCACGACTAAATCAAATGGAAGAGCCACAGTGCTGGGAGATGGCATGCTAGAGATCCGATTTGCTCAAGATCAAGACACGGGAACCTACATTTGTATTGCGAGTAATGCAGCTGGGAATGACACATACTCAGCATCCCTTACGGTAAAAGGATTTACTTCAGACCGTTTCCTTTATGCCAACAGGACCCCTATGTATATGACAGACTCCAATGACACCAGTTCCAATGGAACCAATGTGAACACCTTCTCTCTGGATCTTAAGACAATACTGGTGTCCACAGCCATGGGCTGTTTCACATTCCTTGGAGTGGTTTTATTTTGTTTCCTACTTCTTTTTGTGTGGAGCCGAGGAAAAGGCAAGCACAAAACCAGCATTGACCTTGAGTATGTCCCCCGCAAAAACAACGGTGCTGTGGTTGAAGGGGAGGTTGCTGGACCACGGAGGTTCAACATGAAAATGATTTGATGGTATAATGTGAGCAGCGCTTTTCTCTGTGGCATTATAACCAATTAAACATGCCTGGCATGTGGAATTGCCAGGCAGGGGCAGCTCAATGCAGTTGTCACTGTGTCAAATGGTTATGTGGAAATGGAAAGACTATTTGGGGGTGTACAATAGAGCCTCCTAGACTTGAGGCATGTCTGTCAGGGCCTTTCAAATCGTTGGTAAATGGTACTAATTGTTTGCATTGCAAATATTGGCATTCTGGGGATCTCAGTAATGAACTGTTGGCTCATGTTCATGGACAGTTATTCAACATTTTCTACCACTACAAAAAGAAAAAGAAAGAAAAAACCTACAGTGTAGGATTTACATATTTAAAAAGACACATTTGTCTAAAACATACTCTGCAGTGAAATTTGTATCTATAGATCTCATTTGTTAAAGCCTTGCATCATACCCTAGAATTGGTTCAACACCACAAAGAAATTGAACTTATCTTTTTTTTTAATATACATATATACTGTGTACATTTTAAAGCAATATGAATGAGAGGTTGTGCTTTGAGCTATCCACCAAGACTGACCCAAGTGTGATGTCACTCCTCCCCTTAACTACACTCAAACTCCAAATTAAACCTCTGTAGTTACCAATGAGATAACCCAAGATACTTTTGTTTTCATGTAGAAGGCCAGAGAGGCATAGAGGCATAGCTTAGGGCAGAAATGTTCTGCTCTGTCGGTCCTCTCTTCATATAAATAAAAGGCATGTGCCTAGTTTTGATACAGAATGGAGTATTTTTTATATCTGTGATATCACACTGGACCAGCTTACTGTAAAAAAGCCCTGGTTCTCACCCAGGAGAGTCCAACCTACTATGGATAGCAGACATATATAGGAGATTAATTATACTTTGAAAAAAGAGATTTGTTTTTGTCACCCATTGGTTGTAATTTACAAGCCATGTTAAAATGTTAATGTGTCCTGGGAGGGAGAGGGAGAAAGAAAGAAGAAAACGTGTTCTGTGTACTCCTAGGGTAATATGGTCACCTTAGTATTTGAGGGAGTGAATTAAAATGTACAAAAACTCTATTGATCGAAATGAACTCTTCTCCAATGCCAATAAACTTGGGTTGTCCATGCATAATACAAGGACTGTACTACTAAAGAATTGTTGAATACATGATAGCCTCCAAAAGGCCAAAGTCACTGTCAAGCGCATCCCACGTATCTATAAATAACATACAAACACAAAAGCTAATTTCAGCTTTTCTAGCTGCCATTTTAATAATTGTATTGTCTTGGGGGCTTTAGGGACGATGTCCCAGAGCAGGAGGGGACAGTCTGTTTTGTGTTTTTGTGTGGAGAAGGCTAGGGGAACATTGACTATGTGTTTGTTTTGTTCCTCTAAAGATCATGCAAAAAGGGCTTGGAACTGGAACTGTAATGTCATCTCATTGTACTATTTTCAGATTCTTGGTGGGAGGAGTTGTGTTTAACTACCTTTTAATGTCCTAATACATATGAGCCATGGATTCATTTATTTAAATGTATGATTTATTTGGAATAACTTTCTATTAGAATAATAATCCATGTGCTTAACCAGTATGAGTACAAAAATCAATCCACGGTGAAATGTTCAAAAGTGTCTAAGTGACTTAGGAGCCTATGTCTCATTTTGCAAATTGACACAGACACTTTGGAGACTAAATCAGACTGATTACTGTGATTGTCACTTCTGAAAATGTTACCCATGCTCCTTGGCTGAGATGTTCATAGCAGAGCTATGGAATTCAGACACCCTAATTCCATTGCTATTAATACTAGAGGGTTCTTAAATCCCTTAGGCCACATTCCTACAATGAAAGCTGTCCAGACAGATCTCTGATCTAGATGCAGGATCAGGATCTATGCTGCTTTGAAAATATCAACCTGTTGTTTTCAGCAGCTGATCTCAGTTCAAACCATTGCTATGTTTCATGTATCTGGATTTCAAGAGGAAGCTGAGAACTATGAGGGTGTTCCCTTTTATAGCACTACACTAGATAACTGAAGATTTACCTGCTGAATAAATTCAATGTATTATCCTTTGAAATTAATAAAATGAAGTTACCCCTGAATAAACACATGACAACAGATTGCTTTTGCTGATCAAGCAGCAAAGCCACTGAAACCATGTGACACCATATATGGACAGTAACATAAATAAATAAATGAGCGGGGAAGATGGCTGAATTGTCAGTTGGAGACATTTCCATTTGCTTTTCTCTTGTAATCATGTATTCATTAGCAATCCATTTCCCCTATAGTGATGATGACCTGATTTAACTCAGACAATAACATGAACATTTTGCGCAAAAGTGCTGCTAGTCTCGTTAGTAAAAATCTAAGCGGGTGAATTTTTTATTGCTTTAAAATACGCACAAAAGAAGAAAGTGATGGGGAAAACAAGGGGAGCTGTGTTCACAGAAATTAATCTAGAATTAAGTGTGTTTTCAAGTTCAATTTCTATCCAGCTGCTGAACTCTTTTCTTCCTCCCCTTCCCCATCCCCCAGATACATCTCACCGTGGAAAAAGTAATGCCAAATTGATGATGTAGTTGTTGCGCTGATAGGGTATCTTATCAGTACTAGAAGTGGTCATTTAGTTATGATGCAAATGGTAAAATCCATAACTATGGAGGCCTTGCAGAGACTTAATTCATAGGATTACACCCAGCAAGAGGTAGAGGATTATAGTACATTCTGACTTTTGTTGCCCAAGCACCGCTATTTGCTTGTAGGCTGATCCTATTACCCTCATGCTCAGCAGTACACTACTCCTTAAGACAGCCCCAGTTATTTCAATAGGCGTTTGAAAAGAGTAAAGTCCAACTTAACATGAGTAAAAATGGCAGAAAAGGGCACTAATCATTTGGTTTTTGGCTTCCTTTAGACCTGATCCTATACTCCTTGGGCATGTGACATTGACTTCACTGGGGTGAGCAAAGAAGGCAGGTTCTGGCTCAAGGTGAGCAATTCACTGCTCTGTTTGTAAACATAAGGGAGCAATGTCCAGAAGTGTATTTATTCTGCCTCTTATGCACCTCCAATCTTTGTCTGTTTGGACCACTTACACACCTGCCTTTGAAAGCAGGTAGTGTCTTTAGCTTCCTTTACTGTGGGCCAGATTAGTTTGAGAGGAATTAAATTGAGTGTAATGGGTTTTGTCTACTGCTCAAGGGTCCACCATAGCATATTCCCAATGCAGGAAAGTGAGCACAAATTGAACTCTTTGCCCTTGCTTTTACTTGTGTTTTTTCTACCTCTAAAGAGCTCGTTGTGGGGACTTGCAGACAGTGAAATTCCATCCTGTAGTGAGTTAAACACCAGAACTGCGAGCAGCACCAATGCCAGGCATAGTTCTTTTGAAAGGAAGTAGTTGGAAGCACTGAGAGTCCCAGAAGTCCCAGCTAGAGCATGCATTAGAGAAACTGAAGAAAGCAGTATGCTTGCTCACCCCTTTCAAAGTCTTTGAGACACAGACAGCATCTTGCAAGTCAATAAATCCTCCTGCTTTGACAAGTGAAGATCACATTGCATATCTGCCTTATAATCTGCAGCCTATGTGATTGCTCTGATGCCCCACAACTACAGTGAAAAGGAATTTGCAGGCATATCAAAAGGTGTTATTAGAACACCATGACACTAGGGTGGATAAAGGGCATCTGAGCACTCTGACATGTCTACCCTTTGGTCTACCCCATGTGACACAGCGTATTAACCCTACACTGGGCCTGAAGGAATTAGAGAATGATTCTAGGTCCAGGTAGCACTTCCTCTTCAGACCTGCAGAGCATGCTCAGCTGGAGAGAAATCTTAAAAGGGAGCAACGCAGTGTTGAAGGGGGATATAAGCACATTCCAGTTTCACTCCTTCTCTGATTTAAAGAGGGGAAGGACTCTGCAAATGGAAGATGGAGCTGAACTTATCCTCCAGTGAAGAACCAGACTGAAAAGCCTTCCCCATTGAGGGGCAATCTGGGCATGTTACCCACTAGGTCACCTGGCCTCTGAAGGTTCTATTACATGCTACAATACATTTTTGTTCTGACCTTGCTCATCAGTTAGGAAACATCCACTGCCAACATCCTACCAATCAACTTAGCTAGATTCACTGAGTTTCCCCCCACCCAGGCAGCCCAGCCTATCCTTGTTCTATATTCTGCCTGCAGATGTCAATAGCTGGCAATATTTTCAGAAGCTATTCTTGAAATAATGCAGGTGTTGTTAGAGGGCTAGTGGTGCAATATGGTGTGTTAAGTGCATGGGGAGGGGGGACGGGGGTTGAGGCTGCCTCTAAAGATTTCCTCTCTTGCATGACCAAAAATCTACATTTTCTTTCCTGTATCATCATGACATTGTATCTGCTAATGATGCCATCACTAGGTAGAAGGGTGTGGAATCACACCCACCACATTGCAAAATTCCATACAAATCCAGTTATGGTATTCGCTCATCATTATTATTGCACATTATTTATAAAATGGGAGTACCCAGAAGCCCCAGTAAGGATAGCCACCTATTCTGCGAAGCATTTTATAAACTGATAGATACGTGTTCTTTCTCCCACAGAATAGGTAACACTTACTAACTGCAAAATGCCAAAAGACACTATGTACACATATACGACCGCCCCCAAAGTGAGTTTAGCCATTATTTGTTGCAGATTTTGTGGCTGGCTCAGTGAAGCCCTCTAACCTGTGAGTGCTCTCCAAACCTGCTCACTTCCAGGTGTTCTTTGCTTTCTCATCTGTTATCATCTTGAGGAAGCCAGCTGTTTGTTAACATCCTTTCCACTGTGATTGGGAAGAGGCCAGTTGACCTGCACTGCACCTCAGAGGTATGCCTCCTTCTCCTTCACCTCTCACTGTGGAGAATCCACTTCTTTCATCCTTCCGTTATTGGTCATGATTTCCTCTTTCTTTACTCCAGCCCTTGCATGGTATCATTCCCTTTCTTTTGTGATGCCTTTCTAGCCTGTCCTATTAGGGTGGCTATCTTGGCTCTTCACTTGCTCTTTGTGCTGCCTCCTCTCTCTTCTTATTAGCTTTGAAGGGGATAAACCTTCATCCAGTGGAGGGACCCAGTAGAAAGAGGAGAGAGAACCTGCCACTTTCATTTCTCAGGCGTCCCTCCTGGATCAACCTGCAATGAAAGACACAAGAAGGAGCTAAGAAGACAATAGACTATGTCTCTGGCTATCCTGAAAGAGGAGTGACTTCTACTAGACGTAGCTAAGAATTCTGGTCACATCCATGCCAAGAGATGCTATTGGGAAACATCCGCCATTTATTGTGGGTCCCTTGTTCCCTTTAATTCAGCTCCTCCTAACACTTCTGCTGCATAAGGTAGTTGGTTAACAGAAGCTGTTTAGAAGGCTCGTGTGTGTGGCTTCCCCATCCTTTCTACTCATCTCAGATCACAAAATGACCAGACATAAAGGTTAAAATGTAGGACTGTGTAGCTCATCTGCTCCAATCCTTTCCTCTGGGTCTTAATTCTTATATCCTATGGCCCATCTCCCCAAAATTCATGGGTAGTCCTCCCCTGCTCTGAGCAAGCCTATGACGAGAAAGATTTCAGAGACAAATAACTGAAAAGCCATTTGTTTCATGCAGTAGTTAAGAGAAGATTAATTGTTCTTGGGGTGGGGTTAAAAGTTAAGTCGCTGCCGTGGGAAATAACAAACTATGTGATAGATCAACTAATCATTGGGTTGGTTGCTGGAGAGTCACTGGGGAGAATGAGTGAGATTTTTCAAAGCCATATAAGTGATTTGGATGACTAGCTCCTATTAAATGGAATGGACTTGTGGACTCAAATCCCTTAGGCAATTACGAAACTTTCAGTCTGTTGCTTAGGTGATTTTTTTCTCCATTTGTTTCTCTTCTTATTCTTCACGCAAGCACCCTCCACATAACTTTGACCCACAAGTGCCAATATATAGATTTGGAGATATTTAAATATTTGGGATCTAAAGCTCGACGTAGAAGATTACAGTGTGTGAACCTCTCCCAAGAACTTGGTTGGAATTAACTTTCCCTGCAGATGACACCAGCCAAGTTTTCCACAGTTCTCCTGGCTACTGAGATAATCGCATGCTGACAGTCAGTTGAATGAGTCTGATTTTTTCCCCTTTTACTAGGAGCAGGTGCTTTGAAATAATGCCAGCCTGAAATAGAAATCTTTCTTTATAGCATGGCCAGAATGAGAAAAAGCACTGGAATAGTCAAGTTCCCTTTTATTTTATTTTTAAGGAAAACTTTATCCCTAATATGCAAAATAGAAGTCAACAGATAGAAGGTTTTCATTTTGTAACTTGCTAATTGACATTTATTCTTACAAGTGCCAAAATATCTGCATCTAATGAGCAGAGGTGTTAGAGCAAAATAATTGAGGCCAGACTTATCTCATTTAGGCTGCTGAAAATCAAGTTTAACTCCATATAAAAGTGGCATTCCTGATTTACATTGGTAAAGCTTATATTGGAAGCTGGCCCTTTGTTTTCCATATGAAGAGGGCTAGCATGAAAAACATGAATTTGTTTTATTTATTTTTCACCTCATTGACATACCTTCTGTTCTGACTGGGTTAATAGTTATCATTGCTGGCTGAGCAGGTTATGAATATTCAGACTTCCAATAAATAAACAAACACAACAAACACAAACTAACAAGCTGTATATTGCAACGTATGGTAATAGCAAATCACCTACCATATAGACTCACATATAAACACAGAATTTTAAGCTAAAATTTCAAAATAACTGTTGTGGTGCAGTCAATTTATCCATAGGATAATAATGCTGTATTATTTCAGAATTAAAATTATTATTTAATAATTTATACGTTTATTTTATGTTAGTAAATAGAGGCCAGCATGATTGGGCACCCAGTGTGTTAGGCACCATACAAACATGGTAAATGACTGTCCCTGCTCAAAACGAATTTACAATTTTAAACTTACGTGAGTATATATGATAACAAGTCTCCGTTGGGGAGGAGTTGCCATAGCATATAATTTTTATAACATTGTCACACATACTGAAATCCATCTGCAAGCATCTGTAGTCTTATGTATATGTTTGTGTGTGCAAAAAAAGTTATATTAGATTTTTTTTAGACTTAAAGTATTAAATGTGATTTTAAAAGATAATGAGGTAAAAGCAGCAAAAAAGTTGTGTTGTATTTTATTTTAAATATAATGATCATAATTATGGATGATAAATGAAACAGCCCTGTTTTTATGATCTATGAAGCAGATGGCAACTAGGGTTTGCCTGAAAGCTTGTTTCATGTTTAAACAAAATATTGCTAATGCTAATGTCAAAGAGCTTTGTTTCTCCTGAGAACTATCCTCAATGTCTTTTTTTTTTTAATTTCATTTTGTTTTGATCTTAGGAATTATGTCATGGTGTTTATCAGGCTTAGCCAAAATAATCAATTCATGGACTTATAACATTTATTTAAAAAAACTGAAGAAAGTTTACCCTTCCATAGTAACTGTTCATCTGTTTCCAGGAGGGTAATGAAATGTAACCAAGCAAAGGAAAACTGTATTCTACTCACATTGAGACCTGAACTCTTTAGTCAAAATTCTAAATGAAGCCTAAGAAAGGTGTGAACAGTGTAATTCATCTCAAAGTGGATCTTGATAAATTTACAAATGGGATTATTTGACTAGGTTGTCTGGGATAGCAAGGGACTGGACTAAGTGACCCAGATGGTCCCTGCTATGTTCCTATTACTATCATCAGCTACAGGTTAACAGCTTGAACCTTTTGAATTAAAAGTATGCACCTGTACTATTTCAGGTAAAGGACTAAAACTCCAAACTTTAACAGCTAGAGTGCACCAGTCATTTGTGGGGGGACCAAGTCCTGCAATGTAGCATATGGGTTATAAAGGACCTCACAATGCTGCTTCAGTATCAGAAAAATATCCTAATTATGAGTACATCTACACAGCAGGGCTAAAGTCAAATTAAGCAAGGCAACGTCAGTTGTGTAGCTTAAGTTGAAATAGCTTAATTCAGCTTTTGATGCTATCTACACAGCAGGAAGTGGAAGGAAGAACACTCTACCTTTGACTTCCCTTACTCCTGGTAAAATGAGGGTTACAGGAGTCAGAGTAAGAAGTCCTCCAGCTCGACATTATTTCAAAATAAAGGCTTTCAGTGTAGACATGCTCTTTGTTTTTTCAGAATAACATCAGTTATTCCAAAATAATGCTGCTGCGTAGACATACTCAGGGGCTGTGTCTACATTGGTGTGATCTTGCGCAAAAGTGGCCACTTTTGCGCCAAAACTTGCTGCCTGTCTACACTGGTCACGAGTTCTTGCGCAAGAATACTGATGTTCTAATGTAAGAAATCAGGGCTTCTTGAGCAAGAACTCTGATGCTCCCGCTCAGGAATAAGCCCTCTTGCACAACTGTTCTTGCGCAAGAGGCCAGTGTAGACAGGCAACATGAATTTCTTGCGCAAGAAAGCCCTATGGTTAAAATGGCCATCAGAGCTTTCTTGTGCAAGAGAGCATCTACACTGGCATGGATGCTCTTGCACAAAAGCACATCTCTTGCACAAAGGCACATGCCAGTGTAGACGCTCTGTCCTGGAAGAGTTTTTGCACAAGAACTCTTCTGCAAAAGAGTTCTTGCTCAAAAGCATGCCAGTGTAGATGTAGCCATAGAGTTTTATGCCAATTGGATAGTCATCCCAGGAAAATAGGGGAAACTTTGTTTCTTGTGTCATTTAGAACTTACCAGATTAAGCACTCAAGAGCATGAAAGCATTATGTCATGATTCACGAATGTAAATCCAGGTTCACATAATGTTAGAGAAAGAAGTAAAGGATATTTATCTGCCTGCAAGATAAATATCTAAGTACTTACATTGCTGTTGGCATAATTAGGCCATCAACACAAGACTTCATTAAGTTCTTTAAGTTTGTTTCAAGGCACTTCTTAAAACTCTCAGGCATGCAAGAAACATGATCAACAAGTCATGTCCCTGGGATCAGTATGAAGTGTGCAGATCTTCATGTAAAGTTCAATCTTCTATCCTAACCATCACTACCTCACATAATACCCTCTTTAGGGTCAAGGGCAAGCAGCAATTGGACACATGATGGAAAAAGGCTAGCAAGACTCCTGCACACCAGCCCCAGGAGGATTATAGTAGAAATATAATACAGCCACAGAATATTTATTGCCTTTTCTAAAGAGACTTCTGTGGTCAGGGATCACAGAATCATAGAACCATAGAGCTGGAAGAGACCTCAGAAGGTCATCAAGTCCAGCCCCCTGCTCTAGGCAAGACCAATCCCAACTAAATCAACCCAGCCAGGGCTTTGTCAAGCCGACACTTAAACACCTCTAGGGATGGAGACTCCACTACTTCCCTAGATAACCAATTCCAGTGTTTCACTACCCTGCTAGTGAAATAGTTTTTCCTAATATCCAACCTGGACCTCTCCCACCACAACTTGAGACCATTGCTCCTTGTTCTGCCATCTGTCACTACTGAGAACAGCCTCTCTCCATCCTCTTTGGAACCTCCCTTGAGGAAGTTGAAGGCTGCTATCAAATTCCCCCTCACTCTTTGCTTCTGCAGACTAAACAGACCCAACTCCCTCAGCCTCTCCTCATAAGTCATATGCTCCAGCCCCCTAATCGTTTTGGTTGCCCTCCGCTGGACCCTCTCCAATGCGTCTACATCCTTTTTATAGTGGGGGGCCCAGAACTGGACACACTACTCCAGATGTGGCCTCACCAAAGCCGAATAAAGGGGAATAATGACATCTCTGGATCTGCTGGCAATGCTCCTCTTAATGCAACCTAATATGCCATTAGCCTTCATGGCTACAAGGGCACACTGTTGACTCATATCCAGCTTCTCATCCACTGTAACCCCCAAGTCCTTTTCTGCAGAACTACTACTTAACTGGTTGGTCTCCAGCTTGTAACAAGGCTTGGGATTTTTCCGTCCCAAGTGTAGGACTCTGCACTTGTCCTTGTTGAACTTCATCAGATTTCTTGTGGCCCAATCCTCCAATTTGGCATCTCCATAAAGGTGGGTCTCAGGAGAAGCCATAATAGCATGCCTCCATTGGAAACATTTTGCCAGGAGTAGGGTAGGAAGGGATACTCTACAGGATTTGAATGCTATCCTAAGTCTATTCCTTCTGGGGCAGAGAATCCCTGCTTCAGTAGAGCCAGGATTTCGCCTTAGGTCTTTCTTGTGATCAATTCTATTGAAAAGACTAATAGGTAGTGTTCTGACCTAACCCTATTGTCAGAAGTTTCATCTTCCTTTGACACAGTTAGAAGGAGTTAGAGGAAAGGGGAAACATGCCTAGAGTTTTATCAGGCTCTGCTATCAAATGCAGAAGAGCCCTTTGCTCACTTTAGAGCTTTTATTTGCAGAATCACATTATTGTCATAAAAGTATTATTCAAGCTGGGCTCTTTGCATCCAGAGAAAAGAATAGGAAGGAAGCAGACTGAGCTCCCACCAGAATCACAGTGATGGAAGCAATGATTTGGAGGTTCTAAATCTGTGCTCTCTTCTGTCATCCTGATGATGTTTCCACTCACCTTAGAGGCCCATAGTGCTACTTTCTTCTCACCAGCAGAAGGGAGGCACTGGCTGCTTTCTGCCACTACAGTCTCCTTCCATGGCAGAGGTTCTAGGAACCTCAACCAATGTCTCCATTGGCCAAAGCTGGTATTAGGCCTGAGGCGAATTTGGCTCATTTTCATTTTTCCTTTCTTTTCCTTTCAATCTGCTATACCTTTTCTGGTCTGGAAAGCTGCATTCAGCTTCAGCATGATATGACACAAGAGCTATCCTGACTCTTCCCTGTGTGTTGAGAACACTGCAGTTAGAAAAGATGTCTAAGATGTCCTAAGAGAGCTCTTCCACCTCTAATTTTATTATCCTTTTATGCTGTTGTTATTCCTTTTCAAGGCTACCTGAGATTAGCTCCAGAAATGTAAGCCATTCCAAATGCACAAATTATGACATGGTCTTGTCTGATGTACACAGTGGTCAGAGAACACCATCTCCACCACCGTGGGCACTAAGTCACTGGCAACTTCCTTGAACATTTCAGCACAGCAATCAGGGACTGAATGGACATGGGGAATGAACTCTCTCCCCATAAAGCTGACCCCCCTTTATGAGACACATTGGCAAGTCGTCATAAGTGGGTTTCTGTTATTTCTGCCTGGGCTGTAGCATTTTTGCAAGAGATTTTTCAAAATCACCAAGTATATCTAAGAGCACAATTCCTATTGAAAATCAGTGGTCTCTATGCACCTGAATGCCCTAGGCATTCTCAATATCTCTCTTTCTAGGGATGATTACAAGATTTCAGTTTCCATGATTATCACATTTTTGAAATTGCCTTTAAATAAATACATTTTTAAAAAGTAGGGTGAGATTGAAATATTTGACTATTTTCCCTCTACCACTACCACATCAGCCACTATTTCTCATGCCAGATACTTGATTCCACATGTTTTCACGTGAGCTGGAAAGACAGGCATTGGGAAAGGAGGGTGGATTGAAAGCCTTTCATGTTTAAATGGCAAAATGTATCCAAAAGGTGTGTCAGATTACCAAGTTAGTGCAGTCTTTGAAGAGGATAGGGATGAAGGGAGAGGAGAATCTGGCACATTTGTGAAGAACCCCTGGTCCCATAGGATTATATATGCCTGAGTGTATAGTCTTTTGAACCATGCAAGCCCTACATTTAACCTTCTCTCTTGGGATCACATTTGGAGCAGCTGCACAGGGGGGTCTATGTATCCCTTGCATTCTCTGGACTGGAGGAATGAATACTCACTTGTTCTAGGATCCATTGAGCATTGACCAAGGATGAGACTCCTGAATCCAGAAATCATATGTATTAGCCTCCAAAGGCAGTAAGCCTCCAGACTGGGTGTCAATTTCTTCCTTCTTAGCCTCCATGGAGCTCCCCACACAAAACCAGTCTCTGTGCTGGGAAGGATCAGTTTCACCCATAGTAATTAAGTAGAAAACATGGTTCAGTAAAGTGTTGGTGACACACAAAGTCTGATGATAGAGAGGAAATGAAAATGAAGCTCTCACAAAAGATGATGTGACCCTTGCCTCAGTACCTGGGTCTTGTGCAGAATTGCAAGAACCTAAGGGGATCATTTAACTAGTTAGTGTTGTAATCTCCAGCTGGATGATCTTATTTACCTCATCACTTTGTAAAGTGGAAGTTATATTTTTGTGAGATATTTTTCATAACATTGCAGTTTATATTTTTCAAGAGCACAAGTAGGAGAGCACACTTATTATAGGAAGACAATGCTAGTAAATTTAATCTATTACTTTTGCTACGAGCTATTAGCTATACGAACAAAGACTAATAGGTTGCATCCATTATATAAAGTGTTGCTATTTACTAAAACCAAACAACATTTCCTCTTACAAACCTACCACGCTAGACTGAAGTCTGCACAATGCATCAATTCTAGCATTCTATTGGGAATTCCTTTCTTGGGCTTGCACTGCAAAGGTTTACAGAGCCAATACTTCCCGTAGATTTACATAAAAGCTTTAATTTTAATGTGGCTCATGGAGTCTGGTTGTCTTTGCTGTAGTGGATTTGGCAGGCTGTTGCATTTTACTAATGGTAATCAGATCAGCATTGTATTTCTTTGGGATGGTCTCATTGTCAGAGGGAGCTGAGGCCTAATAGCATAAGCCCAAGTACGGGAATGGATATTCCCAAGTTTTAATCAAAACACTGCCCTTGAGTTTCAGTATCTTTGCCTCGGGATCCCTATGTAAAACGGGATAACAATATTGCCTGTTGATAAGGAAGAGTCTACTGCTGAGCTCATGGGTTAAAACTTAGACAGCTAATGGTGTTCTACTAGTCCTAGGTTAAGGAGTGAAAATCTTTCCCACAGGGTACCATTTAAAAAAGACATTTAGATAACTTGATTAAATATGCAGAAATCCAACACTAGCTATACAAAAATTTCCCAAAAATTAGTCTCAAGGTGGTAGCAGCGGTCTACACTATACTTTGTGGTTCCTCTCTATTTAGAATTAGGATAATGTTTGCAGAGAAATTGCAGTGTATCAACTGACAGTTTGTATCAACAAAATATATTTAATCAGCCTTTCCGTTTTCCCTGATTCAATGATTTCTCTCTTATACAGACATATAAATGCCCAATTTAATATATTTTTGCAGGCTTATTAAACTCAGTTGGCTGTGTCTAGACTGGCCAGTTTTTCCGGAAAAAGAGCCGCTTTTCTGGAAAAGCTTGCCAGCTGGCCGCTTGAATTTCCGCAAAAGCACTGATTTCCTACTATAAGAAATCAGTGCTTCTTGCAGAAATACTATTCTGCTCCCATTCAGGCAAAAGTCCCTTTTGCGCAAAGACAGCTCGGATTTGTTTTCCGCAAAAAAGCACCGATTGCGAAAATGGCGATCGGGGCTTTTTTTGCAGAAAAGCGCGTCTAGATTGGCAAGGACGCTTTTCCGCAAAAAGTGCTTTTGCGGAAAAGCATCCATGGCAATCTAGACTCTCTGTTCCGAAAATGCTTTTAACAGAAAACTTTTCCATGAAAAGCATTTCTGGAAAATCATAGCAATCTAGACGCAGCCAGTTCACTTCTAAAGAGTTCGCCACAAATTCTCGATGTCCTTTTGACTATAAAAAACGGATGCCTGCACACACACACACAAAACACATATGGTCACCTGCAACCAAAGAAGGATGAGGAGGAGAGAGTGGATTGTGAGAGAGGAGAGCTCAAATCTGAACATTACTTAGAAATCTTAGAATCATACAATCATGGGGTTGGAACTTAGGAGGTCATCAAGTCCAACCCCTGCTAGAAGCAGGACCAATCCTAACTAAATCGACCCAGCCGGTGGGATTTAAAAACTGCTAGGGATGGCGATTCCACCATTTCCCTATGTAGCTCATTCCAGTGCTTCACCACCTTGCTAGTGAAATGAGGGAAGACTGAAAGAATTGGGCTTGTTTAGATTAGAAAAGAGAAGACTGAGAAGGGACGTGATAGCAGTTTTCAGGTGTCTAAAAGGGTGTCAGAGGAAGGAAGAAGAAAATTGTTCTTCTTGGACAAGAAGCAATGGGCTTAAACTGCAGCAAGGAAGGTTTAGGTTGAACATTAGCAAAAACTTCCTAACTGTCAGGGTGGTTAAACACTGGAATAAATTGCCTACGTAGGTTGTGGACTCTCCATATTTAAGAGCAGGTTGGCTAAACATCTATCAGGTATTGATCTAAACAGTGCTTGGTCCTGCCATGAAGACAGGAGACTGGACTCGATAGCTTCTCAAGCTGTCTTCCAATTCTAGTATTCTATTATTCTATTCTATGAAATAGTTTTTCCTAATATCCAACTTAGACCTCCCCCACTGCAACTTGAGACCATTATTCGTCATTGTGTTGTATATCACCACTGAGAATATCCTCTTTCCATCCTTTTTGGAATATTATTTTGAACATTACTTAATAAACTTCCCTTTGGGTTGATCACCTTCTCCTATAAGTATGCTGAAAAATGAGGTGTGTACAGGTTTTTGATCATCTAATCAAATATTGTTTTTTTTTAAGTAAACAGATTCACAAAATACTCAAGAAGCTGTAATGGTTAAAGGTACCCATTTCTAAATGAGACAGTGCCTGATGTCAATGTTTATCCCATAAAATGTAACCAGACAATTTACTGCATTTGTCACCACAGTGAACTATGGCCTGGCTTTGATTTTTTTCATGAAGATTGTTTTAATTAGACATGAGCCACTGCCTTTTCCCTAGCTTCTGTCTTTTGGATCCTAGTCTGTTTATGACCAGAACAATTTGCTTTGAGCTCTATGTCAATGGAGTAACCATCCAGAATGACACAAACCAAGTGCCAAATTCCAAACTCTTATACTGAATAGCACCTTGCTCCTCAGGTGGTCTCATTACAGCCTTTGGAAATATTCATGAAGTAATAGGTTACTTGACATGAGTAGACATATCAGAACCTGGTCCTCAATTTCCTCTTCCATTGTTGAAAAGGGGAAAATAATTCTGTGTGTGTGTGTGTGTCCACTTCTGCCACTCAGAACACCTTTCAGCTCAAGTCAGTGAGAACTGAAGCCTTTGGGTGTTGCGCCTCTACTTCACTTCTCAGGTCTGAACAGAAAAAAAGATACCTGCCCAGAATTAATTTGGCTATTGGTCCATCTCTATTTTTAACATTATCTTTTAAAAGCCTAAACATATTATTACCCAGGAAAATCAGACTAATGCAAAAAAAAGGAGAATATGAGGGTGGATGAGCACTTCCCTGTCACAGATGATCTTTTTTATATTATTAATAAAAAGTCATAACTGAACTTGACAGATTTGTTTGACTGGGAGAGATTTTTTTTTTTAATCTGATAACATTGACACTCCCTTGTGACTCTGTGACCCTGTGACAGAGTCCCTCTCTCCTTTCACAGGAAGAAAAGCTACAGACCACCTCCTTTCGTTACCAATGTTTTTTAATTCAGTGTGTGCTAATCAAAAGAACAAATCTCTTCTTCATCTTTTCAACAACTATTGTAATTGTTTTTCATAGGAATCAATTTTAATTGTAACATTGTTCTGCTAAAGCCCTATTGTCTGTGTCCTTCAGAACTGTCAGTTAATTAAATAAAATTTAAAAAGCTGAAAAGCACATTGTTGTAATTGCTTTGTATGTTTAAATTGTCTTATCAGAAAACAAGATTCCGAATTTCATCTGTTGAAATGCAAAAATAAAATACTTTCATAAAAAATAAATAAAAATAAACCTTCTCCTCTGTTTTGTTTGAGGTGCTTGAGAAATAAGTGTGCTGGTGTTGAGTAATACAGCATTATCCACACATGTAGTGTTCACTACGTATAATGATTTGAGCCAAAAAATACATTATAAAAGAAAGTTAATGTTGCAAAGTCAAACACATACACATCAGGAAGTGCTGGAATTAAGTTGCCCCGTGCAACCTTAATTCAGCCCCATAGTGTATGTACAGTATGATCACCTGCTATTATGGCTACTCCGTCACACCTTGTCATGGAGCATATTCCTTCTGCTCCTCACTGCCTGCGTGCCAGCTGTGGGAACCCTGAAAGCACAGAAGAGATTGACTCCCTGCTATCATTTGCAGTGTGCCAGCAGATGATAGGTGCAATCGCATGGAATAGCTGGTTGGTGCAATCCGTTCTGAGTGAGAGTACATTCAGTCACTCTGTGGGGATAATGCCTGTGCAGTCAGATCTGCATATCCGAGCTGTGAGAGGCTGGAGCATGCTCAGTACAAATGGTATCCGCGAATTTAGCTGCCAGACGTTTAAAAGTCTCTACTAAGCACGTGTGACCTGAGCTTTTTAGAGCCTTGTAACTTGAACAAATTTTCATGAGATGGCAAATGGCATCCTTAACGCCAGCCTGAGTGACCCCTCTATCAAATTTCAAGTTCGTGCATCAAAGCATGGTGATACCACAGCTCTGTACTGAATCATCTGAGAGAATTTTTATAATATGGTCAAAACAATGTATTGTTCCCTAATCTCATTCTGAGAAATGGCTGAACCATTTTAGCTGAAATTTTCCCAAAGTGTTGGCCCCGTGTTAGACATCCAGCATGGGGAAATTTCAGCCTGAACAGTTAAAATTTGGCAAGAAAACTGATTCTTATAATGGAAAATATTAGGCAATCATAACTAAAAGCTGCACTTCCTGCACCCACTGTAATTAGCTAGAATCAGTACAGGGGAGTGGATGGGGCAGGGAATAGTCAGTTATCAAATGAAGGGTGTTTGGTTTTCCCCAAGATTTTGATCCTGTGTTCAATGCACAGTAAAGCTTTCTATGACTTAGGGCTGATTCCACTTTGCTCTGTAATTGTGTATCAATTAGCATCTATAGAAAGTAGATGTAAAAATGTTACCAAATCTGAAAAGCATCCTGTATTCATTGCACAGGTATAAATGCCTATTGAAAGTACAGAGCACTGCTGTATTTATTTGACGGTACGTGTGCATATACTTTACCGAATGTGGCTCATTCACTGGTTCACTGATGTGTAACACAACTGGTTCAGTGATGTGACACCAGGGATGCAGTTGGCTCAGTGTGATGGCAAACATACCTACAGTTAAATACCAAGGTTAAATACCACCATTGCCCTTTGAAGTGTATGTAACAGTAACCCAGTGCAGCCATGCTAACACAGCAGACAGCCAGCTCATTTTTCAGTCATCACACCTCCACCACGGGTTACACAAAAAGAGAGCAAAGCTCTTGTACAGCAGCATATGACTCAGTTCCAGGTGCTTGGGCATGGTTAGGGTTCTTTATTTAATCCACACCTCCAGCAGTGGAAACAGTATTGCTTGTACTAAATTGCCTGAATGAACAGGTACATGGAAATGCACACAGCTGTACCGTGTACCATAAGACCACTTGTAAAAGGTGAAGTTAATGAGTTCCAAGTTCTGGTTACTAAACTAACATTTCTGAAATGGAACCTAAGGCACTCATGCCATCTGGCAACCTAAAGTGTGTTGGACCTGGATTACTCCAGCGTTACTACAAAGGAAAGGTGATAGTAGGAGTCAGCATTTCACAATGTACTTTGAAAGACTACTTATTTCTAGCTAAATTCATCTGCTGAATCAGGAATTCTACATAGTTATATAGTGGGTCAAAGTACTATCTCCTGGTGCTATGGAAGTCAGTGATCAGTATCCGAAGCACTGTGGTGTCTGGGTCCAGACTGGGCCACTGGGCAATCACAAGGCAGGCTAGCTGGAGCGCTGGCTGGGAATATTCCAAGTATCTATAGTAGGTTATGCCGGAGTAGGAACTGAACAACATCACTACTGCTGCATAGTACAAATAGCTGCTAGAGATTCTGGCCTGCTTACTTTCATTCCATGTATCTCCACTATGCCCACCGAATGCTAGACCCAGAAAACAATGGGTGAAGTAAAAGAAGGCTTTGGAGTTAGTCTGTCTCCTGACAGGTGCCTGGACTGACAACTCAGGCTTCTGGGAGATTTATTAGGCCCTCAGGATTTTGCTATAGCTGTGGTGGCTATAGCTATGAGTGGCATTAAAGAAATTAACAAGAGATAAGGATTTTGCCAGGATAGATGGCTGCATAGAGGTTAGCTCTGGAATCCTCACAGCCCCATTTAAAATGAAGAAGAGATGTTTTCCCTTTTATTTAAAACAAAAATAATTAAATACTTAGATGGCCTCCTTCCCCAAAATAAAGTAGGAGAATACCTAAACATTTAATTATTTTTTTTGTTTTACAGAAGGAAATTAATGTCTTCCCCAATTTAAATAAAGGTGGCAGACAAACGATGTGTGTTGGGCTTGGATGTTAATTCATGGTTATGCCCAAATGAAAAGCTCAGGCTTTTCCATTTTTGGCAGGCATTCTTCAGTGAGGACACATTGTGCCTGCCTACTCTCCTACATCAGCCCTGTACAGGAGACTCAATGAGTGCCAACACCTCCAGCCTCCACTGCAGCTAAACCAGCCAGATATTCATCACTGCCACCTGGCTCCCCGTCCAGCCATGGTAGAGTGAGCCTAAAGTGCAAAGTGCCAGCAAGGCATTTTGGTGGGGTAGAGGCAGAGAGAGCATCAAAGGTCTACACCAGTGAATGGTGCTGGTATTTGACCAGAATGGAGGTGAGACAGTGCATGGATGCATGGACAGTGGCAACACTAGTGTTGGTTCAGGTGGGATGACAGACATTAGGATAGAAGGCTACCAGCAATTACATTGGTTTAAGGCTGGCTGAGGCATAAGAAAGAAAAAAATTGAAGGCATGTGAAGACTACAGGGCTGTGTCTAGACTGCATCCCTTTTCCGTAAAAGGGATGCAAATTAGACATATCGCAATTGCAAATGAAGCAGGGATTTAAATCCCCCCCGCTTCATTAGCATAAAAATGGCTGCCGCTTTTTTCCGGCTCGGAGCTTTGCCGGAAAAAAGCGCCAGTCTAGACACGGATCTTTCGGAAAATAAAGCCTTTTCCAAAAGATCCCTTATCCCTTAAAATCCTTAAAACGAGGGATAAGGGATCTTTCGGAAAAGGCTTTATTTTCCAAAAGATCCGCGTCTAGACTGGTTCTTTTTTCCGGCAAAGCTCCGAGCCAGAAAAAAGCGGCAGCCATTTTTCTGCTAATGAAGCGGGGGAGATTTAAATCCCCGCTTCATTTGCAATTGCGATATGTCTAATTTGCGTCCTTTTTACAGAAAAGGGATGCAGTCTAGACACAGCCCAGGTGTTACTTATGCTGGATATGACTAATGGAGAGGAAGTGGAGTTGCAGGGGGACTAGAAGATTAAACTGATAGTGAAGAGGGGTGTGGGAAGTTATTTGGGGGAATGGGGAAGAAAAATTGACTTGCAAGGGATGATGAAAAAGATGGATTTTTTTTTTCAGCAATGGCATTCTTCCATTATACTAAAATAATAAGGGTGACAATACTTTGCAGCAACAGAATGCTTTC
The DNA here is from genome assembly GCF_049634645.1 of Pelodiscus sinensis. Lineage (NCBI taxonomy): Eukaryota > Metazoa > Chordata > Testudines > Trionychidae > Pelodiscus > Pelodiscus sinensis. The sequence goes on from NC_134716.1 coordinate 14,787,741, forward strand.
CATCTTGCACATTATTTATATTCATTAACTGATCTTCCCAACAATCCTGAGAATTAGGGTGGAGAAGCAGAAGCTGAATGGCTAAATGACTTGCTCTCAGCCTCAGAATTAGTCCATGTCAAAGCCAAGATTAAACCTGTAAAATTCAGCTACCTCTTTCAATAGCCTTTGGAGAAAAATAAAAAAGTAGCACTATTTTCATCTGGCCAGCTGTGTTCTGTCATAGAAATTGCAACATTCAGAAAACGACATCTGCAGTCAGACAGATGAGGCTCCAATTAGGCAAAGCACAAAACCACATGCTTAAAGTACGTGAGTAATTTCATTAACTATAGTGTAAAACACTTCACTGGGACTTCAGGTAGTGGATTGGGAACCTTAGAAACAAACTCTCGAATAGGGGTGAATGAGAATTTTTCATCGGAACATTTTTCTGTCACACAATGCCAATTGGTCAACACGCAAACTTTTTGCAGAGACATATCAATTTTTATGTATATGGCTTCCCTGATCTTGGATGAAATTTTGGGTCCAACAAACAAGTGAGAGAATTATCGACCCACTAAACAACAGGACTGTAGCTTGGGATGGAGACAGAGGTTCAAGACCTTACTTTGCCTAACTGCTGAGATACAGCATCTCTCTGCCCTGTTGGAGCTGTTCCACTTTGCATACATAATTCATTGACATAGAGACTGACTCTGAAGCCTGAAACACCAGTTTTCTGGCCTTGAATACCACTGAGGCCTTTATTAGTAAAATGTTCCTCTACGAGCAGAGCTCTGTCGGCAGTATTTTAAGTGAAAGGAGCTAAAAAATAGTATTCAGTTCAACACATAGCATTATACGTTTGTTCTTATTAGGGATGAGTGAACTGGGTTAGATAAAATTAGAACTGAACTCAAACTCCTGGCCAAAAATTGAACCAGAATGAAACTGTTTGGGGGTGTACGAAGAGTTTTGTTAGCCTCCCCCCCCCCATCTTAATATATTAAGGAGAATGTTTGTATGTTTGTGCATTAATAACTTAGGGTATGTCTATACTACAAAGTTAATTCGAACTAACAGCCGTTAGTTCAAATTAACTTTAATAGCGGCTACGCATGCAAACTTAATTTGAACTAGCGGAGCGCTTAATTCGAACTAGGTAAACCTCATTCTACGAGGACTAACGCCTAGTTCGAATTAAGTAGTTCAAATTAAGGGCTGTGTAGCCACTTAATTCGAACTAGTTGGAGGCTAGCCCTCCCCAGCTTGCCCTAGTGGCCACTCTGGGCCAAACTAGGGAAATTTTTCTGCCTCCCTCCTGGCGCTGGAGCCCTTAAAGGGGCATGGTCTGGCTACAGTGCCCGTGCCAGTTGCAAGCCTGCCAGCACCCAGCCACCAGACCCTGCATTTGGCACGGCATGAGCCAGCCACTCACTGCCACCCAGCCCTCTGCCTCTTCCCAGGACCAGGCTGGTGGCTCCCAGGAGCCTGCCCGGGGCCACAAGAGGTGGGCTCCCGCCTGGTCCAGTGCAGAGATCGTGGACCTCATCGAGGTTTGGGGGGAGGCTCCAACGTCCATGACCTCCGCACTAGGCACAGGAAAGCAGCCTTCTAGGGCAGGATAGCTGCCAGCCTGGCCACCAAAGGCCACATGCAAACCCAGGAGCAGGTTTGCATGAAAATCAAGTTGGTCGAGTGAGACCCCGGGCCCTGAGCCCTGAGCTTAGCACGTAAGAATGGCCGTACTGGGTCAGACCAAAAGTCCATCTAGCCCAATAGCCTGTCTGCCAACAACGGCCAACACCAGGTACCCCAGAGGAGATGGACCGAAGACAATGACCAAGCGATTTGTCTCAGGCCATCCATCTCCAGCCTTCCACAGAGGCCAGGGACACTGTTCCTACCTCCTGGCTAATAGCACTCCATGGACCCAACCTCCATGAATTTATCTAACGTCTCTTTAAATTCTGTTCTAGTTCTAGCCTTCACAGCCTCCTGTGGCAAGGAGTTCCACAGGTTGACTTTGTGCTGTGTGAAGAAGAACTTTCACTTCTTAGTTTTAAACCTGCTGGCCATTTAGCCCCCGATTGGGAGGACTGGGGTGGCTCTGTGGGCTCCTCAGGGTGGAAGCTCTCCTGCAGGGCCTCCTGGATCCTGACAGCCCCCCAATAGATTCCCCTCGGATGGCAGCCTGCGGCAAGTGCAGCCGGGCTGATGGCCGAGTGCTGTGATGTGCCGAGTGTGGGCACTCCAAGCCAGGACTGCTTTGCTGACCCTCATCCAGGTAGACAAGCAAGCGGGGACCCCTGAGAACTGTCTGTCCAAGGTGGGGGTTGGGTCCCTTTAAGCACAGCCTTCGGCTAGCCTGAGGCAGCCGCTCCACACTCTAAGTCCTAACCTGATCTCCTGCCGGCACTGGTTCCGGCCAGCCAGTTCAGGGTCCACTCAATGTGGACATGCTAGTTCGAATTAGCAAAACGCTAATTCAAATTAGTTTTTAGGTCTAGATGCGCTAATTCGAATTAGCTTAGTTCGAATTAGTGCTGTAGTGTAGACATACCCTTAGACACTATAAGAGCCTCAGCAACCAAACTTTGCATGAGATAACCTTTCCTCAAGGAGAAGCTTTTAAGGTACTTTTGGACCTGATCAGGCCCAATCTCAACCTGTAAAAATAAAAAATAACCCACTGCACTGCAGGGGCAGTCCTGCTTACCTTAGGTCACATGCCCGCCACCTGCACCCCCAGCACCATCCAGGACTCGCCCCACCCCCATGAACCCGCCTCGGGCACCCGCCCTGCCCCCCCCCCATGGCTATGGTTACCAGGTAGTCTAAAAAAAAACGGACACACTTGATTGGGGGCGGGGAGGGAGGAACCTGCCAGGAGGGGAGTGGGGCTGGCTGGGAGGAAAGGGGGGGGGCCTGGAAGCAGAGCTGGTGGGGGAGCGAGGGCAGGGGGTATGGCTATGGGAGATTGGGGGAAGGGTGGCCAGCAGGAAGCAGAGCTGGCGGGGCGGGGGGGCAGCGGGGCTGGCCGGGGGAGTTCAGGGGAGGGGCGAATGGCAGAAAGCAGAGCTGGTTGGGGGGGGGTCAGAGGGGCTGGCCAGGGGAGATCAGGAAAGGGGCAGTTGGAAAGGGGCAGTCGGCAGGAAGCAGAGTTGGTCAGGGGAGATCGGGGTGTGGGGGCGGCCGACAGGAGTGGGGCTGGCTTGGGGAGATCAGGAGATAGAGAACCAGCCAGCAGGAAGCAGGGCTGGAGGGGGGGAAGCAAATTGGCTGGCGGGGAGCAGGACCGAGCAACGCCGGGTAACTCCAGCTAGTTATTACCTATTCTTGGAAGTGCCAAGAGAGATTTTAGTTTCTATAAGTATTTCCAACCTCTCTGGAGCAGAAAGACTGTTTTCATGCGATTTCCATTGCAAGCCTGCAAACTTCAATTGACCTGCAACTCTTTTGTGGTTTGTCCATCACTATTTATTAGTTTTGTGAACCAATACTGTTTGATTGGGAGTCATTTTCCATTATTCAGGAGTAATCACCTCCTTGTACTTACTCCCCCACCTAACACTAACACTATTAATTTTTCTGGGTGCCAATTGTAACAACATTATTCCAGGTGAATTCTCCCACTGCTAATATAAATGTAATGGGAGATTCCTTGGAAATGTCACTATAGTTTATCATTAAGGTCAAAAGATGGTAAAAGCATTTATTTTGTTCCCCTCAATAGAAACCAAGCTGTATGGAAGGATGAAGGGGCATTTTCTTCCACCAGTATTATCACAAGATGATAGCAAGCATGTCTAGCACTGAAAAAATGGTTTGCCTTCTCTCATCTCCTTCAAAATCTAACACTCTCCTGCTAATGAAGCTGTATTATATATATCTATATCTTTCTAAAGTGGTTTATATAAATAGAAATACAAAACCTTCATTTAATTTTCTCATACTGCCTTTTTATTGATTTGAATAAGCTTTCTCGGATCCTTAAATTAAATTAAGGGGGGGCATGGATCATGCTGTTGACCTGGGTGGGGGAAACAAGGTCTCCATTTTTGAGATGTCTATGTTTTTGACATGTTGTATTTCCTTCAGGAGGGACCATAAAGCCTACTGAAATGGAGTGGTGTTGTCAGTTTCATTTTGTTATATAAGATTTATATGCATGGTAAGAAGCACAAGAAAGCAATCAAGCAGCAAGGTTTCACTGTGGCTCACTGGGTCTGATCCACATCCCACAATGTCAGGGAGGCTTTCAGCTCCCCCTCTCCCTCTGTGAATTTAATCGCTCCTTGTTCAGCTGGATGGAGGCGATGTTTGGTTCTTTGCTTTGGCTGAACACAGAGTAGTACATGTGCAGATGCAGTGCCCAAGTGGGACTCCCAAAGTCCTGTATTTACTCACAAACTAGCAAAGAGAGTTGTTAACAATGTTTACTTAGTGTTTGGCAAAGCAGCCTTGGAGTTCATCTCTAGAAATTCATCTCACCCTTCACTGATCCAGAAATGGATATGGTGAATGGTGGAAGCTGATTCTAAAGCTGAGAGCGCAATATATTATTTAGATTTCCAATTAAACAGCTGCATGGTAAATAATGACAAGACCAGCCTTCACACTGAGTTTTTGTAATCTCTGTAATATGGCACATATTATTTATGCAAGACCTCCATTTAACTGCAGCAACACAATTCTGCCCTGCTTTACAGATCTCATATTGGCAGTCCTGCTTTTTTTTTTTTTTTTAAAGTAACTAAAAGGTCCTACTCCTAAGAGGAACTGGGAACCTACAAATCCACTAAATTCAGTGAGAGTTATAGAGGCCCAATGCCACTTAAGATATAGCCCAAAGCTTTTTAGCTGGGTTTTGGCAGCAGGGCAAGGCAATGCTATAATTATCAAACAAGAAAAGTGTAAGGCCAGATTGTATTGCATTCCACTGTGGCGAGTGCTTTTCTGCATGGTCCCACTGAAGTCTATGGGGCTACCCATTTGAGTCAGTGTTCACTCAGGAGACTGTTACCCATGGGGAATAGAAGGCACAGCAGGCTTTTAATGTTCTGTGGAGACTTTCTTCTGTATCTCACCAGTTCCAAGTCAATGTAGGCCAGCAATCTCTGACCACTGTTACCATCCAATGGCTATTCAGTGGGGAAACAGGGTGGCCCATCCTATAAAGGCAAGGAAGGGGAGGGGGTTTATCAATCTTGCCCTGCCACACATGTGCAGGGTTTGATGTCAAAGGAAGAAAGGACTGGAACCAACAGCTAGCTGGGAAGAAGAGCAGATAATCTATCCTGAGGTGGGTAAGAAAGCTAATTGGAGACAGGAGTCAAGGAGAGTTACAGCCTGTTTGAAAATCCTGGGAAAGAGAAAAGGGTATCAGCCTATCAAAGCTGGTATTGGTTTATTAGAAATGGGTCTAGCTGGCAATGGGGGAATCTAACAGCTGACCTTGGCTGAACTGTATACAGGTTGAACCTCTCTAGTCTGGCAACATCTATGGTCCAGCATGATTAGTTAGCTGAGTGTCCATTTATCATGTGTGTGGCCAAGTTTCCTGCGGTGCCATGAAGTAACTTAACTTGAAGTTACATAAAGTGTGTAACTTACAAAACTACGAACATAAATGGCAGAATCTGGAATCTTTCAGGCTGCATCTGCAGTGAAAACATTCCCTCTGCAAAGGGGGCTTACAAGGTAAACAACACTTTAAAGAAACCTTCCAGGTGTGACAGAGAAGTTGCAAAGCCATATGAGCTCAGAGAAAAGAAGAATATACCCAAATTGTACAGTTCTCTCTCCTACACGGTTGCATTCCAGCAGGGGTGCTGGAACAATTTTTACATCGGGGCAGCTGTTTAAATAAACTACAAACCATCTTTACAATGGAAACCACTTCAAGCCAGGGGGTGATTCTAAAAGCCAATATACATAGCTATGGATCAGTCACTGAGGGTATGTCTACACTACCCTCCTAGTTCGAACTGGGAGGGTAATGTAGGCATACCGCACTTGCAAATGAAGCCTGGGATTTGAATTTCCTGGGCTTCATTTGCATAAGCGGGGAGCCGCCATTTTTAAAACCCCGCTGGTTCGAACCCCGTGCAGCGCGGCTACACGGGGCTCGAACTAGGTAGTTCGGACTAGGATTCCTATTCCGAACTACCGGTACACCTCGTTCGGTGTACCGGTAGTTCGGAATAGGAATCCTAGTCCGAACTACCTAGTTCGAGCCCCGTGTAGCCGCGCTGCACGGGGTTCGAACCAGCAGGGCTTTAAAAATGGCGGCTCCCCGCTTATGCAAATGAAGCCCGGGAAATTCAAATCCCGGGCTTCATTTGCAAGTGCGGTATGCCTACATTACCCTCCTAGTTCGAACTAGGAGGGTAGTGTAGACATACCCTGAGGGACTAGCACCTTTAAACGGGAGCAGGGACCAATGCACCTGTGAGTGGCCAGCTGCCTCCTCACTAGACTTAAGAGAAGGCCCCTGAGCCCTGGAGAGAAGAGCCAGAGAGAGCTCTCTGAGAACAGACACAAAGGAGCAGCCCTGTAGGGAAAATACTCAGAAGTACAGTAACTATGAACTGCTGGTGGTGAGTGCTAAGAAAAACTGTTGGTCAAAGCTGTGCAATCCTGCCAAGGAAGTCTTATGTGGAGGCCAGTGGAAGCGACGAGAAATCCAGGTAGGCCAATGTAAGCTGGGCCCAGAAACAAGGGGTCCTTGGAAGGAGGTCCCCAGAAGCAAGGTAGGATTCATACAGGCAAGGAAGCCAGCAGAGTGTATTGCAGCAGGGATCCCACTGGCAGAAGACCCAACATGGAAGCCTCTTAACCGACCATTGAGGAAACACTGTGTTCTTTTTATGGCTAGACCAATGGGAAGCTGAAGTAGGGTGCTTCAGAGCCACCCCTGGCCATGAGGGGATGCTCAGGAGGCAGCTGGCTTTCGACCCGTGTATTTTCTCCTATCCTTTGCACAAAAGACTGCTCATGAGTTCTACTAGTTGGTGTTTGTAAAACTTACTAAACTTATCTCTTGTCTGTCTTTTTAACTACATTTCCAGTCTCTGATATCAGGAGTTTAGCTGGCTTCCAGTGATGCATTTTTATTCTTATGCTGCTGTTAGTTGGAATCTGTCTTGTAGGTATGATGATGGGCACCTTAGAACTGCACGTGCATTGATTGACATTTTTTAAAAGAAAGTCACTGGCCCACATTCATTGCTCCAGTCCAACTGAATTTACTGCAGAGCCAAGACTGGAGGGCAAAAGAGGCTTAAATCACTTTTGTATGCTCCTAAATCCCAAAACTGCTGGGTGCCCAACTCTCTTTAGCAGAAAACAGGAAGCTGGAAGGAGGCTAGTCTGTTTCACACCTGGCTTCTCCAGTCCCTTGGGTCAGATCTAAAAGCTAGTCAGATGCATATATGTCCAAGGCTCTCCCTCTTTTCCTTGCTCATAGCTAATGACAATAAATGCACCAACACAAAGCATCCTGTAATGTAGGTGATGCGAGGACCAGTGTTATTCTCATTTGCCATGGGGAGGTACCTGAAATACTGAAGTTATTACCCTGTGTTGGGAATAACAGGAGATACAATAGTACACTGAAATTCCTTTCATCTGTCAACCCTGGGAAATGGAGTTTGCCAGATTAAAGAATTTGCCGGCCTAGGGAGGAAGTGAGGGGGGATGGGAGTAGGATGCTTGTCTGGCGCTCTTTATCCCCAGCTGCTTCCAGGCTCCACTCTCTGCTGCTCTGGGAGTGGCAGGAGAGAGTTTCTGGCAGAGCATGTTGCTGTGCTGCCCTTTCCCCAGCTGGAGGTAGGAAGGAGGAGCAGCAGCCTGTAGACCTGCTTCCCTCTCTACCTGCCAGGATCTGTACCATGGGCGGTGTTCCCAAATTAGACACCCAGAGTAGGAAGAGTATAGTGGGTCCCTGAAATCCTTGTGTAGAAAGGATTGGTAAATATTGACCCATAATCTGCAAATTACTTTGTCCCACAGTATATTATGGGAGTTCACTTTGTGGATGTCCATGAAAACATGAAGTCTGCTGTGGGTGGATCAATTTAGTCTCATTATCCAGGACAAATAGGCAACTGTTTGAACAGCAGACCCAGTAATTAACAGAAACCTTTGTGTTAGGCTAAGAAAAAAACAGTTTTCTCTGCTGTGGTGAAACCTAGGGCAAGCCCTTAGCATTAGCCTCATTCTTCTCGCAATGAAAATAACTGCAAAAACTCCCTCCAACTGCAATGGGTTCAGGTTTCAAATAAATAGCACAGAGAGGGGATGTAGGAAGAGGAGGAAAAAGAAATAGAAAAGATTTCACAGCTAGTGCCTAGTCTGAACCAAGTTAATCCAGCTTTTCTGTATTTGTCTTCTCTTTTACGAACTTTTGTCAACAAACACATTTCTCTGGATGTCACATGTCTGCTTGGAGACATTTAGGAAATATTTAGGAAATATTAGTTGATACAACAGTTTCAGAAAAGATCTTGGAAAATGTGAAATATGTAGTTACTTAAAATCACCATTCAGGAAGCTATTTCTAAGTCATCACCTCATTTCTAATCAGATACAATAGCTTCACCCTAATTATGTTCATACCACTGAAGCGTGTTAAAAAAATTGTGCACCTTTTGTTCAATGAAGCTCAGTGAAAGCACTCCTACAAAATACTTCTCGTGTATAGATAGCATGGTCTATTTTAAATGAACAGTTTGTTATAATTAAAATAGGAATATAATAGTTTTTGCTGCAGCCAGTCTTGGGTTCACAATAAATTTGCTTGATTTACCTCTCAAAGTACAATCCTAGCCTGTAATTCTACAACGATGTAGAAGCAGTAGTAGGTGGCCTCTGACACATCCTGGCTACGTCTAGACTGGCATGATTTTCCGCAAATGCTTTTAAAGGAAAAATTTTCCGTTAAAAGCATTTTGGGAACAGAGCATCTAGATCGGCACAGACGCTTTTCCGCAAAAGCACATTTGCAGAAAAGCGTCCGTGCTAATATAGACGCGTTTTTGTGCAAAAAAGCCCCGATTGCCATTTTCACGATCGGGGGTTTTTGCGCAAAATAAATCTGAGCTGTCTACACTGGCCCTTTTGAGCAAAAGGACTTTTGCCGGAATGGGAGCAGTATAGCATTTCCGCAAGAAGCACTGATTTCTTACATGAGATCGTCAGTGTTCTTGCGGAAATTCAAGTGGCCAGTGTAGAGAGCTAGCAAGTTTTTCCGCAAAAACAGCTGCTTTTGCGGAAAAATTTGCCAGTCTAGACACAGCCCCTGAGAACAGTGGACATTCTTATACATCCAGGAATTGTGTGGGCTTACCCTTTGGTGCAAACTCACATGTACCAGCCCCTGGTACTGCTGGGACCCCTGCAGAGAGGTTGTTTCTCAGCAGCATCCTTCCCTATCCCTCCCAAGGACAGGCAGCAGTGCGGAAGCAGGCAGCACCTCAGAGACAGTGCTGGGAGGAACCAACTTATTAGTGTCCCCCCCCAGCACTAGCTCCTTCCCCTCTATCCCCCCACTTTGCTGGCCCCATGTTTCCACTGAAGCTCTTCAGCCCCTAGGAGCTCTTGTAATTTCAAAGCTTGAAGTGGCCACAGTGGGAACCATTACCAGCGGGGACTGCTTCAGTCACCACTTGTGCCATTTCTCTGCTGCGCCCTTACCCCCTCCATGGAGATGGTGCTGTGGGGAGCCATCTTTTAAGCTGGCTCCCCCCCGTACCAACTCCTACTTCCCACCCTTGCTGCCCCTCTCTGATAGAGGAAGAAAGGGGGATGGGGAATGACTAATTGAGTCACTACTCACCTATCCGAAAAGCTTATGCTTATTGGCTAGTCAACTAGTCGCTTACACCCCTTATTTTGAAATAACAATGAATGTGTCCACACAGCATGCCTGTTGTTTCAAAATTATTTTGAAATAATGGGCTTATTATTTTGAAATAATAACTGCTGCTTACTTCAAAAATGTTACTTCAAAAGAGTGCTAGTGTGGCTACTCAGCTGTCATTGTTTCAGAATAATTGGCCTCCAAAGGCTTCTCACAGCTGCCCTTGTGGTCACTCTGTCCACACCTCTGACATCTCCAATGCTCCCCTTCTCCTGCTGACTTTAAAGCTGCAGGGAGAAGGGAAGGGGCTTGTGGTACAACATGAGCCCTGCTAGTCCCATGCCACACAGCATGTCTTTGAGCCACATCTGACCCCAGCGCTCCCCTTGAGCCCCACAGTCACCTAGCCAGAGGTGAAAGAGGGCACCGGCTTGGACTGGTGTAGAGATCCTGGGTCTCATTAAGGGCTGGAGTGAGGAGACAAACCTTCAGGCTCCCTGCACCAGACAGCACAATGCTGATGTTTACAGACAGATGGCTGCCAGCCTGGCCAAAGGGGGGCACCGTGGACCAGATGTGGATGAAAATTAAAGAACTGTAGCAGCCCTACACAAAGGCCAGGGAGCAAGGTTCCCACTCTGGGGTGGCCCCACAGGTCTGCTGCTACTTGAATCCATGACCCTGGGGGTCCCAGGCCAATGCCCTATCCCCTCAGCCACTGTGGAGCCCACCCAACCTCTCTGCCTTCAGTGTTTCCCTTATCTGGCCTTCCTGGTGGGGCAGTCTATGGTAATGCTCTTGTGTTGGTGGGGCTTGAGCCCACAACCCTGGGGTCTCTAGGCCAATGCCCTAACTCCTAGGCCACTGAGAACCCACCTGACTACCTGCCCTTCAGGGTGTCCCTTATCCAGCCTTCCTAATGGGGCAACTGGTGTTGGCTGTGGGCAGCAGTTCCGACTCCATGATGAGACTGCTATGGCATCCGCAAGGGCAACCAGAGCACGAGGCATGAGTTTGGTGTCCCATGAGGGGGTGGGCAGTGCAGACAAGGACTGTGAGACATGGCTATAGAGAGGCGCCCCTGTAAGCACGAGTCTCAGAAAGCAGCTAGAGACTACTCTCCTGATGCCCTCCCCAAAGTGCTTCTTGGGGGCTTTAAATGCAATCCTGGCTCCCGTCAGTGTGAAAACACTATTTTGATGTAATTTTGTGTTATTTCAATGGTGGCTTTGAAGTGTGGATGCACTATTTTGAAATAGTTATTTTGAGAGTTGTTATTTCAGGAGTTATTATTTTGAAATAATTTCCCTGTGTAGACTGTAAGTGATTTTCTGGTCCTTGGGGGTTCTCTTAGGCTAAGGTGCCAGGCCAGGTTTATTGTTAACAAAGCACAACTCTAGCTCTCTGGATGAGATGTCTACAGTTATGCTAATATATGTATGCTCATCGCAATTGACCAGCTCAGTTACTGGTGAGATTTTCGACTACCCCCAGGGTAAACAAAGAAATCTTCTCTGAGATACATCTTTTGGCACAAATACAAACAAGTTGCCCATCACTTCTAATGTATCAGGGTGCTACCTTGTATGTAGTGGTTCAATTAAAATGTTGCTATCCATCACACTGTCACCCTGAATCCTATACTGCACTGGGGCCAGTATGTTCCTGTTAGCTGTGGTACACCCTAATGGCATCACCATTCTGGAATGTGTTCACCTTGTGCCTAGTACTTGTTAGGTATGTGTATTTATGCAATATCAGCTCTGTTCCTGCCAGACATGTCTGCCTTTTGCTCACAGATCCACTTTGCTTTATATTAGTAAAATCTGGACTGCTTTCGACCAAGCCTCACACATCGGGTTATCATAGATGATTAGGGGGTTGGAAGAGATCTCAGGAGTTCATCTAGTCCAAGCCTTGCTCAATATAGGACCAACCCCAACTAAATCATCCCAGCCCAAGTTTTGTTAAGCCCCACCTTGATTCAGGCCCTCTTCTTATTACCCTAAACACCAAGAAAATTCAAGGTTACTCTTGCCATCTCTCTCTCTCTCTGAACAACTTGGAGCATACTGGGCCTGAGCCTGAGCTCACACTGATGCAAATTGGAAGTGACCTTGTATCAATCAATAACACTAGTGAAAACACACGTACAATATACCCATATAGTCAGTCCCATGAGACCTGCAATGAAAATGCACATAAACATTCAGAAAATCTAGCATGACACTAATCTGCCACTTCTGACTGGTAGCACAAAAAGTGCAGTAAATCTAAGATTGTTGTCAAAAGTGAAAACAAGTCACATTTGGTTTTTAAACAAAAATTTGGAAAAGATTTTAATGAGGCCAGAATTTTTCATTGTTGGTCTCTTGTGACTGGAAGGGTGCAACTACACTGAACCGTTTTTCCGAAATAACAGCTGTTATTCCAGAAAAACAATACTAGCACCCACACAGCAATTGCATTATTTCCAAAGAAAATCAAAATAACGGAAGGCTTTTTCTGACATTGGTCATTCCACGAGGAATAAGCTCTTCCAAAAAAAAACTTGAGGCAGCATCTGTTCCAGGGGACAGCACTGCAAGATGCAGGTATGTGTGCTACTCACACATACCCCTAACTCCTTCTCCCCCAGTGGCCAAGGATAAAAGGATGCCACAGCTGCTGGAGCCGGTATGTGTGCAACACCAATGGAAGCCCAGGCAGCTCGAGCCCCCTCCCCCCTTCACGCCCCCTTCACCCCCCCCCCCCCCCCCCCCCCGGCCATTGGATCCCAGTGTGGCCGGCCATTTCCCATGTCTGCTTCTCTGTGGAATGTGGGGTAGAGGGCAGGAAGCATGGTCCACTGGGGACATCTGGACTCTTGTAAGACAGGACCTTGCTCCTGGGACACCATCTTCCTTCCGGGAACTGTTGGTATCAGCTCACAGATGAGGGCAACCTTTCAGGGACAGTGTCTCCAGGGATGACTGACCATCTCTCTTTACTGTCCCCAGCTGGACCAGACGTGACAGTGGGGTGGGTAACAACACCCAAGACAGCCAACCAACCCCCGGGAGCTGCAGGCACCAGAGGACCTGATGAGGAAGCATGTCTCCATCTTCCGGGGCATGCAGCAGGCGCTGGCTCAGAAGGTCCGGGATGATGCACAGTGGTGAAGAGAAGTGGACTGAGCTGCTGCAGCAGGCATGCAACATGTGCATGACTGTCCAGGCTCTCCTGATCTACCTTGCCCCAGTCCCAGTCCCTGCTCCTGCCCCGCCATGCTTGACACCACCCCTCACTCCTGACCCCACTTTGCTTCCCATGATTGCCTCCGCTCCAGCTTATTCCCCTAGCCTCTTCAGACCCTCCACCCTCATCCCTGAGGTTTCCAAGATCCCCCGCACATGACACAGAGGAAGCACTCGAGCCACGTGTCATTCAAAGTCCCAGTTTCTCAGCCCCCCCCCTTCCACCTCACCATTTCCAGGTTCTCATCCCCCCTCTTCCCCAATTACTTCTACCCCAAATCAATCAGCACACAGTTCTGTTTTTATCAACCAAACAGGGTTTTTTTTTATTGTGTCTACAGGGAAGAGTGGTGGAGGGGTTGTTGGAGGAAAGGCAGAGGGGGTAAGGCATAGGCCCCTAGTGGGGAGGCCCTGGGGAGAGTTACAGGGGTCCTTGAGAGAAACTCTCCCTCAGGTCCTTCCGGATGCGCACCCCCAACTGATGGGCCTGCTGGATGACAGCTGTGAGTGGCTGCTTAAAGGCTCTTCCCTCCCAGCCAGCCTCTGCCCCCTACCCTGGAAGGAAGGCATCTCCCTTCCTCTCCACAATGTTGGGTAGCACCAACATGCTGACACCACCCCCACATCCAGGCAGGTCATGAAGAACCTGAACCTCGTCTTCAAATGGCTGAAGGTGCATTCTGCCTGAATGCGAGCCCTGGCCAGGCAGCCATTGAAGCTGTCCTTGTTTGGGTCAAGGTGGCCTGTGTAGGTCTTCATTAGCCATGGTATGAGGAAGTAGGCCACATCCCCCATGATGCACAGTGGTATGTCCACGTCCACGACCCTAATGCTGCACTCGGGGAAGAAAGTTCAGACCTCCAACTTCTGGTACAGGCTGGAGTTGTGGAAGATGTAGACATTGTGCACCTTCCCTGACCAGACAACGAAGACATCCATAAACTAGCCACGGAGGTCAACCAGGACCTGCAGGATCACTGAAAAGTATCCCTTCCTGTTAATACACTGCACTGCCCGGTGGTTGGGGCCTGTCTGGGGATGTGTGTGTTATCAATAGTCCCCCCACAGCTGGAGAAGCACAGAGTGGCAAATCCGGCAACGATGGGGTTCATGTCACCCAGGCAGATGACCCTGCATTGAAGGATGGTGTTGATGGCTCTCACCTCCTGAAAGAGACAAATGAAGAAATAAAACAGAATCAAAGTGGGTGCAAGAGCCATTTGGAGGTCCCCGGTCCCTCCCCTCCAATAGCACAGGAGCCACCCCCTAAGAAGCCCACCCCCCTGCAGGGATGTCTGAAGGCTGGACTGCAGAACTCCCTGGGGATGGAGCTTCTCCCCGCTACACCTACCCTACCCTCCACGTCTCCAAACCCTCCTTTCCCTAGGGTCCCCCTTTCCAATACTCCTCCCCTCCCCCCGTCTTCAGGGACTGCAGTCCAAGAGCACCATACCCCCAATGGTCTACTTCCCCATGGTGAACTTGTTGCCTACTGATCAGTAACTGATCGGCGCAGAGAGCTTCTGGACGCTGATGGCAACCTGCTTCTCCAGGGGGATGGCAGCTCACATCTGCATGTCACATCGTGTGAGGACAGGGGCGAGCCAGGCACACCGCTCCAGGAACATCTCATACGGAAGTTCTGGACCTACTGCTGGTCATCCCATCATGCCAGGACAGGCTGGTCTCACCAGTCGGAACTGGTGTCCAGCAGCCAGAAGCGTTGCTCTACGGTGGTGTGTGGCTGCAAGCGCAGTGCTCCTGCATACATACTGAGGTTCTCCTCGATCAGTTCAGGGTTGTGTTCATGCAGGGCCAGGAGGGCAGCCTGCAGAAACTGCAGCATGGCAGTCTGGGGCTGTTGCATGCCCAGAGGCAGCTCCAGCTCCATAACAAGGTGTACTGTGGTGTCCAGAAGCAGGGCAATCAAAGCACACAGTGGAAATGCTTTGCTGTCCCTCAGAGAGGTAGGCAAGCAAGCAGCAGAACCTGAGAAATGGCTGTCCAGGGGGGTCCCTTTAAGAACACGTCTCAGATAGCCTCAGGCAGCACCTCCAGGAAGCAATTGCTTCCCTGATGCTCTGCCTGAACTGGTTCCAGGTGGCCTTAAATGTGAGAGAGCATCCAGTCAGTGTGAAAGCTATCTTTTGAAATAGCAAATCACTGTCATCACCCTTTTTGTTTGTAGATGCACTATTTCAAAATAAGCGCTTCTGAAAAAGCTTATTTCGAAAGAAACTTGCAGTGTAGATGTACCCTAAGATTTCTATTGTCAGTTTTTATTTCAAATTTTTAAACTTTTATGTTGTAAGATACAAAATGGAAAATGTTAATTAGAACAAAACATTGAATTTGTGTTTGTGACTAATACTAGAACACTCTTTTTCTTTAGCATTTCACATCACAGAAAATTACATATTGCCTGTGAATTTACGTTTTAATTTATGCCCAACTGTACATGTGGAATTTCCTTCTTCTTCTGTCAGCAGCCTTGTCGAACAATTCAATAGGAGCAATGGGACTTGAGGAGGTAAAGTATTAGGAATGCCGGACATTCTCAGAGCTACTGTAACACTGTGTCAATACTGTAATGTAGTTAAGCACATGTCCATGCTAAGTAAGCAGCGTGTTTGAGGCTCCTGTGTCTCCCTTTAATGTCCTAACCCTCACCATTCACCATGCTGTCAACCATGTCTGTTATAAAAAAACACACCAAAGAAGTGATTGGTCAACATTCTTGTTAGTTTTCACATTTATACCTGAATAATTCCATGGATTTCTTTTCTGTATTGTCACATTTCCTATGTGTGTCCTTTGGTTCAAGTTATGGGACTGGCTGTGAACTGTTTACTTGGGTGGGCCCGCCACCCAACTTTGAAAATCACTGTTCTAAAATAATCATCCAAAACACTGCAATTCTGCCATTACAAGATATGCTGCCTGACCCTGATTCACTGATTCACTCACATTTGTCTTACGGTAATGCAGTGCTATTGGTTTCAGTAATGTTGCTCTGGACTTCAATGTAAATAGAAGAGGAATCGAGCCTATGGTGCTTTGGATCTTGGCAGTAGAAAGACTATGGCAATATATTTTATAACTAAGGCCTGGAGCTCAATAGTGTGCCTAAATGAGATTGGTAGTTACTAGCCAGGTGTGATGCAAGCTGTTTTGCCCCTTGCCCCAACTCAAAGGGGCTAGCTCTTGCGCATGAGACACTTATGCAGATGGCTTATTTTATACTTTCCCAGAAGTATAAAATATCTCCAATATCTCTTGCTACATCTCTAGCCTCATTCTCTAAAAGGGAAATTCACCATGCTCACAGGGCCATGCCCCCATCTGAGCAGCTCTCTTCACAGTGGTGAATTTCACCCATGTTTCATCCTTGTCTCTTCCTCCACCACTATCATTCATTTATTCCAAACTCCTCTCGCTACAAAACTCATTTTCTTCTTGCCATACTCCCTTTCCCATTGACAGTTTGGACCTAGCTCCCCTGCCAGTCCCCAAATTGCCCTTGCAAACCCCTCCCCCAGACCCACCAACTGGCCTGATCTTTTGCTGCAGTCATTTGCATTTTTATTATCAGTGGCAGTGTATTTCAAAATGTGTGCTCCTTATATTTAGAAAACTCATTCATATTCAGAGCCTGTGTACTGTACAACCTCCTTATTAAATAATGAGCATGCTGCATGCCCATCTCCCACATGGTGTCTTGTGTTAGCTGGAGCTGGTCGTGGCAAGCATTAGTAAATTTAATAAAAGTGTTATTACATATTCTCAGTGTACTCCTATGAAGCCCTGACACTGTGTGCCATGAATGCATGATTAGGATGGAAAACATAGATCTGTAACTCCACAAATCCTCACCTGGGAGTTTTATGACACCACAGACTATACAAAACTCTTCTAGTATCTATTAATCCTCAGTCAGAAAGAAACCCAATACCATGAATGTTGAATGCAGCAAAGTCCCTTTATAAGTATACAGGGCTTGAGTGGAATTGTAATAATAATATTTAGTGTTCATAATACCAACTTAGCGTACCTAATATCTGCCATTGAAATGCAGCCATATAGTATAATTTAGAAATAAACCCAAACATTTGTGCAAGCTGAGGGTATTGAAAATCTATGCTGGGTCAGCATCCAAATTTAGAAAATGGCCCTGGCTCTAGAATGAACAGAAGTAAAATCTGGGGTTGAATACCTGGAGATGCTGGGATGTGCAAACATCCAGACTAGAATTCACCAGCTTAAGCCCATTGCTAGTATTATAATGATAAATGTGTGTGTTTTTCTCTAGTGACCATAATTTGTACCTCTTGAATATTTGGATTGAATGCTAAGGGGTGTTCTGCTCGGGTTGTATTATTTATTATTTATTTTAAGAGAGAAACCCAGACAGTACATTTCACTTCCAGGTTTGGATGATAAAACCGTCTCCAAAATTCTCCAATAAAGAATACCATGAAAACAGCTTGTCCTGTCCCAAAATTCCCACTACACATCATAGTTTCCAGACCAGGGAGCTCAATGCAGTATGGTGAAGGATCAGAAGTTTTCTTGTTTATCTGAACTGAATCCTTATGAGATTCACTCATGACTAGTTTCTCCACTCACCAATGAACAGCAATATCCAATTTCAATTTACAGAGCGATCTGTACAAATGGCATTTTGCATCTTGATCAGTTTAGGACAATATCTTGGTCTTTTGAGGTTGTGAGTAGGTATCTTAAGGTTCACTGCAGGTATTTCTGATAGATCATTGAGTTGGAAAGGTGCCTCCATATTCTAATCTAATGCATAATCACTTAAAGGGGCCCCATCATGGCTGGATAGATAAAATGTAACTTTACATTAAATTTTTTTAAATGCTTTTTGAAAAACACTTTATTACTTCAGCAGCTGCAAGATCTATTGATGTTCCACGAAAAATACATCAGAACATCATGGGGCCGCTAGTACTTCAGGCAAGGCTAGCAGGAGAATTTTGCCAGACATGTCTAGCATGTAAAGCAGCAATTTCAAAACAGTTCATATTCCCTCAATTCTGAAACAAGCTATCAGCCATCTTCAAACTAAGGTTTTGCTGCAGTGCTGAGAACATTAAGGATAACAAGGATACAGTGTTTGTGATGATCTTGGATGTCTCTATGTTGAACTCTCTCTCACTTCTCCTTGTCTTTTCAACTCAAGCGAGAAGAGAGGGCATGGAAATCTTTTGGCATGTACAAGAGTATCAATACTTTGCCTGACCACAAGGAAGAGCAGTCCAGTGGCATATTTGGCACCCAGCATGTTCCCACAGGAGCCTTTCCTTCTCTGGCTCCTTGGCCAGGATCAGACCAAGATAGGGGTGCTTCTTCTCTCCCATTTCCGTTGCTTTCCACCCCTCTCTCCTCCACTTCACAGTTTCTCATCTTTTTCACAGCACTGCACCTAATTCTTCTCTTTCTGCTTCAGGGGATAGCCAAGTTAGTCCGTTACAGAAAAAAACAACAAATGGTCTGGTAGCACTTTATAGACTAACAAAACATGTAGATGGTATCATGAGCTTTCGTGGACACAGCCACTTCTTCAGATGACCGGAGTTATGAGTAGGGGATATGAAAACTCGAAATAAATAGGAGAGGGGAAGGAGAATGGGGAGAAAAAGAAAAAAAGAAAAAAGGAAGGGGGTTTGTGAGACAGAACATCATTAAGTATCTGGAGAATGGGTACTTAAATCTAGCATCTAACTTAGGTTAAGTACCCATTCTCCAGATACTTCATGATCAGGGCTCGACAAACCGCTATTTCTACTCACCCGTGGTGAGTAGATTTCAGCTGGTCATTCAGTGCGCCCCATTCACCGGCGCTGCGCACATGCGCAGTGCGGGGCTGGCGAGTAGCTCTCGCTGCAGTTTTTTGAGCCCTGTTAATGATGCTCTGTCTCACACCCCCCTTCTTTTTTTCTTTTTCTCCCCCCTCTCTTTCCCCTCTCCTATTTATTTCGAGTTTTCATATCCCCTACTCATAACTCCGGTCATCTGAAGAAGTGGGTTTTGCCCACGAAAGCTCATGATACCATCTACATGTTTTGTTAGTCTTTAAAGTGCTACCAGACCATTTGTTGTTTTCTTCTCTTTCTGACACTTAGCTGCTTCTGCTCCTCTCCTCAAAAACTGCCACACTCATCAACAAGGATTTCAGCATCCATATTGATGATCCACCTGACCTCCTTGCCAATGCCATCTCACAGTTCAGAAAGGTCAAGTCCCACCTTCAAACAACCTCCATCTCCTGCTTATTGAATTGTCAAACAAGCACATTGATGCTTTCTCCCATGCTCCTCCTCACATGTCAGTGGAGCTGTCTTGAAACACTGACTACATCCTTATCCTCCTCCAACTGCCTCCTTAAAACTCTGCTTTGCCATGTTGCCAATAAATAATGCTTGAAAAGGGTTAGGTTGCTGGCATGCTGAGACCACATAGCCAAGCAGGCTGGCCAATATTGTCCCCCTGTTTCCCTGCACTCTCCCAGTGTTGTCTCTTGTCTTATTCTGAGATTGTGCTCTTTGGAGGTAGGAGGACCATCTTTTCATTCTGTGTTTGTGTAGCCTCTGGTCCAGTGGACTTCTGGTCCATCCTATATGCTATAGTAATACAGAGCTCTTGCTCTGGAAACTGATTAGTGTTCAAGGAATGGGCTTGTTCAAGTTATACTGATGATAGATGCAACCATGAAGCGGCTCTTTGGCCGTGTCTCCGTTAGAATCCAGGTCTGACACACCAGTTAGCAATCAGTGAGGCAATACAGAAACGTCGGGGAGTTAGTATTTCAGGTTATTCCTAGTAATTAAAACTTGTGTCCTCTTCACTGTAACCATATTTTGCTCATACAAACTCAGTTTAAATGTTACTGCTAAGCCCTTAAGATGCATTCTAGCTCCACTCCTGCTCTCTTCCTATCTATGTCTACACCACACACCAGTGTTGGTGGCATGTAAGAGAGGTATGTCTACAAGATACAGTGAGAAGCAAGCTGTACCCACACTGCTGTGCATAGCTACACATATCAGTGAACGTCTCTGGCACAGGGAGGCAACAGTTATACTGCCAAAAAGAGCAGAGTGAAGGAGGAAGGGCTGATTGCTGTGTAGAGAGCTGTGTAGGGTACATACCCAGGTGAACATCCATAGGTTTCAGTGTGTCTTGCCTCTACTTGCCCAAGCAGTGCTTCATTGTTGCCACTCCTATGCTAGAGGCTCACCCATGTACGGACTCAGCAAGCTTCAAAAATAAGCATGTATTGTAGATGTACCTTCAGGTACAGTCCCAGCCCCTTGAGGGTAGAGTAGTGCTGCACTATCCAGCAAGGCCACTCTGGGAGGAGGCTATTATCTGTTCTGCTGTGGGATGCACAATGCGCCCTAAGGCACCTGGGTGTGCAGAGAGCATGTGCTAGCTCCAACACTACTTTGGGCAGGATAGCTTGCTCCCCACCATGCTCAGCACTACTGAATTGTGGAGAAGGGAAGGGAGGAGCAAAAGCTCTGCCTCTTCCCTGTCCCCTTTGGTGTGCTCTGTACTCTCCATGGAGTAGAAGCAGAGATGCCTCTTATACACAAGCAGCAATTGTGCCTGGCCTCAAACTGCACATTGTTGCAAGGGTTTTACAGAATCTGTCCCCTGAAGTATGATTTCCCTCTAATCACTTGTATTCACCCTATTCAGTTACTTATAGGAAAAATAGATTAGAAATAACAGGCGGCAGCAATACATTATTAGCATTCAACAGTTCATGAAATACATGGTCAGATTTTGCCAAAGAGCGAGCAAAGAAATATAAATTGATATACAAAATAATCAAAATGCTATATCTTTCTCCCTGAGCCCCCCAGAAAAAGAGATCACAGAGCACGGCAGCATATTATTTAACAGAATACCCCAGAGCAAGTACATTAGCTGCAAGAAAATTGGAAAGGATTTTGAGAGGTCTCTTGAATGTAGTTCATGACTTACATTAAATCATCTAGCTGTCGTTAGCTATAAAATACCTATCAATAATTTGGTTTATTCAGGCATTAAGACATTTGTGACTCTTTTCAATGGACATCTATCATGGCCATTTTTCTTGCTATAGGTGACTTTTATTTTCATAATAGCTACATTATTTTGATTATCTGGTATTTACAGCATCCTTTCCTAGCTAAGGTGATTCATCTCATTTTCGAAATTGGCTGGCACTAGCAGAATGAGCACCCACTTAGTCTGAGAGAGGGATAGAGTGCCATCTTCTTCAAGACTCAGTGTTCAGAGACCAATCGGTGAAGAGCTGAGCCCCCACTCAGGAGCTTTTTAGTTTGCTGCGGGTATTTTTTTGCCAAATGGTTGTGTTCCTACATCACCCTGTAGCTGCCTGTAAGCAGGGAGGCACCAAAGAACCAGCACTAGGTTCACTGAATTAAATTACTTTTAAGAGTGACTTAATATTCAGATAAAATAATTGGGTTGCATATCAGTAAGTGGAGTTGCCATGGGAGAGAAGGAACAGTCCAGTGGTGAGGATGACAGCCTGGGACTTGGAAAAACCCAACGTCCTTCTCTGCCACAAGCTCCTACTTGATCTTAAGCAAGTCATAAGGCCCAGATTTGTACTCACGACTGCAAGGCTTAAGATATTTGGTTTTGGACATCGCTTAGGCACTGAGCAGCTTAAGCCCTATTGAAGTGAGGAGAACAGGAAGCCAAGTGGCTCAGAGCAACAGAGGCTCTATAGGAGAGAGTGTACTCTGCTGGCATTTGTTAGCAAGTCTGGGGAAATAACTGGCTGGGCCAGCTTTCATTTGCATTTCAGTTAAGTGACAGCTGGGGAAATATTTGGTTAAATATAATTGAGTTTCAAATTTGAAGATAATAAAACACAATTTTTCCTACTGGGCAAGAAAAGGACGAGATAACTCCACCAAATGTGCTTTGTGTGATCCAAACTGAAGCCCAGCCCAGTTGGATAACAGAGCATAGGCAAAGCGACAGAGGCAGAAAGGGTCTCTTATCTCATGGTGGGAATGCATCTCCAGGGATAAACATTCTGTTTAGAGTTCTGTTTGCCACTCAGCCCTCTCCACAGTGTGACACAGAGATAACTTCAAGGCAGGCCATGGTGCTGAGGTAGCATTCATTGAAGCCACAGATGGCATTAGCAGAGCTGAAGAATTCCTGTAAGGGGGCGCAACTAGGGAGCATGGAGGACATGCCACAATGGCCACAGGGAGGGCCCAAATCAACAGATTCACAATTGAAACGTTCAGGGAAAATTATTCTGGTAGTTAAAAATAGCCACGCACAACATACAAGAAATTACAAGTAAAATTATCAGGATTTAGAAAGTACAAAATGTGAAACAGCACTTTCTTTGGCCTAACACTGATATTATTGCAGTACTGCACATACCCTAGAGCCATTTTTCTCACATCACATGTGCATCGCTGTACAACACATCTGAGTGTGTATGCCGTCAGAACATAAAGTATCCAAGCTGTTTTTGTGCTAATTGATAGCGAGCTCTCAACCATGAATATGCCAAGTAAAAATGTGTCTCAAGCCCAAAACCACAAACATAAAAAAAGTAAAGTGGAGGCTCCGAGAAAAATCACAACAAAAATGACTGATTGGTTAACACATTCCTCTAAAAACCAAAATATCACATGTGATGGTGACAGCACCTGCAGCAGTTTTCAGCAAGGCCCAAGGAGACAGCATCTTAGTTAGTCGTATGGTAGATTCAGCTTGTGACGAGAGTGAGGCCTACGGAGAGACAATCCCAGTTGTCTTGGATTCAACTGCTGCCAGTGATGTGAGGGAAGCCAAGGGTGCTGTTAGCTACGGGTTTCCAGCCTCTAGTGATGAAGGGCAGGAACTAGGAGAAGGATTATATAATGACTCTGATGTCATCATGTAAGAAGTATTTAAAAAATGAAGTGACAAATCCATCAGAATGGTCTTCCCCCATTAGTATTAGTGACATTTTTTGCCTCTAGATGACAGAGCTCGGGGATGAGGGTGTGTAAAATGTCCAGATGGACCATTTCCTCGGACAGAAAAGGGCAATTGAGATTTTTCCAAAGAGTTCTGTTTCAGACAGCTAGTTAATGTGGAACTTGTCAAACGTGACTGGCTCATGTATTTGCAGAAAATGAATGAATGAAGTATTCTGCTTTTTAGGTATGCTTTGTGAGACGCAAACATACGTGGCATCCATTTAGTTAAGGGATATAATCACTTACCATTTCTATCAACTGTACTTCAATGACACAAAACTGGGAACTGCCACATAGTCCTATCTCTAGAGTTAAACTAAGACATGTCAACAACTGGGAAAGTGTATAGATAGTCAGTTGCATAATATCTATCAAAGCAGAGAGGGAGAGTGGCACTGACTAGAGTGTTCGAATGCATTTTGATTCTGGCAGAAAGGAATTTAACACTGAGAGATAAAAATGCAGAATTTAGGAGAATTCAAGGAATGGACATTTTTTTAGGGCTATTACAACTTATTGTGATTGCTGAACATCTTCAAAAATTAAGATGATGAAGTGTATGACATCATATTTGAGTTGGTATTCATAGAATTAATTTCTGAAGTCCATTTTAGATTGTTTTATTCACAAAATTTGTGAACAGGTCTGAGCAGCTAAATACTATCTATCTGGTAGAATTAGACTGAACTCCCAACATTTCAATACATCAATAATAATATGTTATGTAAATATTCATGACAACAAAGGGACAAGCATTTGAGGAATTATTTCTTGGACTCACAAGTGTTAGTGATACAATGGGGAAAGAGCTAGCAGCAATGCTGATAAACATTTTAGATGAGCTAGAAATTGATTTGGCAAATTGTTGTGGCCAAAGTTACGACAATGGCTCAGACATGGCATCCAGTCAGTAATCATGGAATCCTAGGGCTGGAAGAGACGTCAGGAGGTCATTGAGTCCAGCCCCCTGTTCAAAGCAGGACCAACCCCAACTAAATCATCCCAGCCAGGGCTTTGTCAAACCAGGACTTAAAAACCTTTAGATAAGGAGATTCCACTACCCATTCTAGTGATTCACCACCCTCCTAGTAAAATATTTTCCTAATATCCAACCTAGACCTCCCCCACTGCAACTTGAGACCATTGCTTCTCATTCTGCCATCTGTCACCCCTACTGAGAATAGCCTCTCTTCATCCTCTTTGGAGGCCGCCTTCAGGTAATTAAAGGCTGCTATCAAATCTCACTTCACTCTTCTCTTCTGCAGACTAAACAAGCTAAAATTCCTCAGTCTCGCTTCATAGGTCACATGCTCCAGCCCCTAATCATTTTGGTTGCCCTCCGCTGGACCCTTTCCACTACACATCCACATCCTTTCTATAATGAGGGGCTCAGAATTGGATGCAATACTCCAGGTGTGGCCTCACCAGTGCCGAAGAAAGGGGAATAATCACTTTTCTAGATCTGCAGGAAATGTTCCTCCCAATGCACCCTAATATTCCATTAGCTTCCTTGGCTACAAGGGCACACTGTTGATTCATATCCAGCTTCTCATCCACTGTAATCCCCAGGTCCTTTTCTGCCAAACTGCTTCTTAGCCAGTTGGTCCTCAGTCTTTAGCAGTGTTTGGGATTCTTCTGTCCCAAGTGCAGGACTCTACACTTGTCCTTGTTGAACCTCATCAGATTTCTTTTGCTCCAATCCTCCAATTTGTCTAGGTCACTCTGGACCCTATCCCTGCCCTCCAGCTTATATAACTCTTCCCCCAGTTTAGCGTCATCTACAAACTTGCTGAGGGCACAATATATCCCCTCATCCAGATCATTAATAAAGATGTTGATAAAAATCCTGAAGCCTTATTTTTACCATGTTCCAGCCACAGTTTGAACTTGCTGCTCTGCAATGCTGCTTCCTCTTCTCAGATGGGAGATTTTAAAATAATTTGTTAACATTGCGTTAAAGCCATTTAGCGAGAGAAGGTGGGAAGCTAAATTACATTCCATTAAAGCTCTGCGATTTCAGCTTGGTGACATTGTTAAAGCTTTAGAAAAGTTAGAGCACACAACAAAAGAAAGCAAAATTTGTTCTGAAGCTAATGCACTGTCAAACGAAAAACAGTGTATAGATTTTTTAACTTCTCTGTTGAGCTGGCATGACCTGTTGGCAGAAATCACACCATTAGCATTGCAGTACAGTCAGAAGACATCATGCTAGACACTGCTGTTCTGCTGATTGACAACTTGCAAGCTCTCTCATCAAATTTTTGAGAAAATAGATTTGAGGAAGCTTCTTCTGGTACACTTGCAATGGAACTCAGTGCTTCCACTGCTTTTCCTGAAAAATGCAAAAGCAAATGCAAAGCATTTCACAATGACCGGAACACTTACTGCACTGACCAAATGCAAACCTCTGACCCAGAACTTCACTTTAAGCACAATATGTTCTATGCTATGGTTAATGCAGTAAACAGCAAGATTGAGAACAGATTTCAGAACCTGAGACCAATATCAGAAAAATATTGTTTTCTTCTACAAATGGAAAGTATATCAAGGGAGGGTTTGTAGATCTGCTCTTGAGAAACTGAACTTTATACTGAAAAACAATGTTGAGTCAGTTTTTCCAAGTGTGGCTGTCGCTATAAGAGTGTTTTAACCATGCCAGTGGCAGCCACTGAAAAATCCTTCAGCAAGCTGAAACTGGTTTAAAAAATTACCTGCAGTCTACACCGGATCAAGAGCATTTAATGAACCTGGCAGTCATTGCAATTGGGCACAAGTTTGCACAATCCATTCCCTTCACAGAATCTTTGGCTGGCACAAAAGCAAGATATGTAAAACTATCATGTAAGTATTCTGATGCTGCTGTTTACAGTATAATGTATGTCTCAACAAATATCCATGTTGAATAATTAACAGATTATTTTATGTGATATTAAGCAATGCAGGTGATTGCTCTCAAATTTAAATTAAGAGACATTTGCATTTATTAATAACTTGGGAAGTGCTGACTTTTGACTGGCATAAAATCTCTGTTTTTATTGTTCATTAAATAAAATACTAGGTACAATTAAACCTACACAAACTTATTTAATTGTTCTTTAATACACTGAGATGATGTAGTAAAATAATTAATGTTAGCCAGCAATTAATGCTCAGAAGGTCAGCCATGAGAGGAGAAGGGAGGGCAAAGTCATATCTTGCATGCCCCCACAGAACAGCTAGTTGCACCCCGATTCCTCTGAGGGCCTCTTCTAAGCAATCAATGAAATCTGTAATTATTCCTGCTGAGACAGGTAGCAGAGATCCTGGAGCAAATTAAATGGTGCTTTCTATATGGACTGGAGACAATGAAGAGTGAGTGAGGGTGTGCAGCCAAGGAAGGAAGTGACTATTGCTGGAATGTTTTGCTCATTCCATGAGAGGAGAACTGAGTATAAGATTATTGGAAAAACATCCTGAATAGACAGACAGAGGTATTGTTGTATTATTACCAACTTTCCCAAGTTTATTCTGATTCTCCTTTTCCACATAAAATTACCTTTGTGGGGTGGGTTGGGGGGGGGGGTATTCCTTGCAAAGAGATATCCTTGGGTGGGTGCTCTTATTTTATTTTTCCAGGTTACTGGGTGAGGACAAAAGCCAATGTTATTAAGTTTTCGGAAGAAACTCTTAAATAACTGAACCTGGCCCTCTTCAGTTCTGGTAACACCTGGCAGAAGGTTTACAATGTTGTTGAATCTCAAGGCCCAAATGGGCTCTCAATGGAGAAGAAGAGTAACGTACGATAAATGAGGTAGGAGCCAGGAACTACCTTGACCCAGTCAGTATGCAATTCGGATGTTCTATTTGTCTGACTACATTCTGTCTCACCATGCTATGTAAAAGTAATGACCTAAATAACGATTGAACATTATAAATATTGAATATTGCTTTTTTCACTCAATATAGTCGATCCTCTGCACAGGTAAAGCAGAAAAAAAGGTAAGTGAGCATCAAATTATAGACATTATTAAGGTTGCAATGGCATCATTATCTTTAACAATTCCTGAATTTGGAGTGCTTCACTTTGCAAACTTCACCTTCTCTTAGTATTTTTTTTTTTTTTGGTAGGGGAAAATATGAAATGAGAAAAGCACACTAAATACAGTTATTTCAATTAGTTAAGGTTTCTAACCCACCATTCACATTGGCTACGTCTACACTGGCCACAATTTCTGGAAAAGCCATGCAAATCAGGTAAGTCAGGATAGGGAAATCCGCGGGGGATTTAAATATCTCCCGCGGATTTAAATAAACATGTCCGCCGCTTTTTTTCTGGCTTGGGGAAAAGCCGGAAAAAAAGCGTCTAGACTGGCGCGATACTCCGGAATAAAGCCCTTTTCCGGAGGATCTCTTATTCCTAGGGGGACATCAAAACTCATGCTGGGATATAGGAGAATCCTTATTTAGTGAATCCTGGGGTTTTGAAAACTAGATATAAATGTAGCTATCTCTAAGCTGTTTGATCCGGGAAACATGGCTGTAGCAGAAATGGGGTGTTCCAGTGGCAGGATGGGACAAGGCAGAATAAATAACATTTTCCTAAATTTTGCTCCTAAGTTTCACTGGAGGGTCACATTGGTCTCCAGAGAGCCAAAGATTAGTGGAGGAGGAACGTGGTTTAGAACCACCTCTCTCTCTCTCTCTCTGCCTACACTCAGCTGCAACAAGTTTACTGTTGGCACAGATGAGAATTTGAGCCCAAACTATCTTTGAGGTGAGCGACCTTAACTGGATCATTCTAATGTGGAAGGCCTTATCTGAAGTATTCCTGACAAATATATCCAAATGGAGTCCTTCTTTAATCAAGAGTCCTTCATCAAAGATTAAGCCCTCGTTAAGGATGCATTCTTAACAGAGGTATCCTTAACACAGAATTCCTATCTCAAGATAGCCTTGGTCGGACCTTATATTCTTTACATTTCTGGGATAAGTAGGTCACTAAAAAAATAAAATGCATAAGAACATAAAGAACATGAGAACAACCATACTGGGTCAGATCAAAGGTCCATTTAGACCACTTCTGGCAGTAGTCAATACCAGATGCTCCAGAGGGAGGGAACACAACAGGTAATCATCACACAATAATAGATGGCTAATAGATTCATGGAGGTTAGGTCCATCGATGGCTATCTAGCTCTTTTTTGAACCCTGTTAAAGTCCTAGTCTTCACCACATCCTCAGGCAAGGAGTTCCACAAGTTGACTGCGTGCTGAGTGAAGAAAAACTTCCTTTTGTTTTTTTTAAACCTGCTGCCTATCATAGGCATGCACAGTGTGTGTGCCGGGTGTGCCCAGGCACACCCTAATGTCTCAGAAAAAAGTGGCTTTGCATTTTAATTTAATCGCATGGTACGCTTTTTTAGTTTTAAAGTATGGATTGTTGTATTATGCAATAAGCGCTGAATGTAGAAATGTATAGAAAGCCTGAGTTTGCTCACAGCATGTCCTTTATGATTGAGTATTCAATAAATGTTCACCTTTTAAAAAAAAATTCCCTGGGTGCACACTCTAATGAAATGTGCTGCGCATGCCTATGCTGCCTATTAATTTCATTTGGTAACCCCTAGTTCTTATATTGTGAGAATAAATAGCTTTTCCTTATTCACTTTTTCCATAGCACTCAGGATTTTATAGACCTCTATCATATCCACTCTTAGTCTCCTCTTTTCTAAGCTAAAAAGTCCAAGTCTTTTTAATTTCTCTTCATATGGGACCTGTTCCAAACCCCTAATCATTTTTGTTGCCCTTTTCTGAACCTTTTCCAATGCCAATATATCTTTTTTGAGATGAGGCGACCACATCTGTATGCAATATTCAAGATGTGGGCATACTATGTTTTTTTTATAGAGGCAATAAGATATTCTCTGTCTTATCCTCTATCCCTTTTTTAATGATTCCTAACATTCTATTTGCTTTTTTGACTGACGCTGCACACCGAGTGGATGTTTTCTGAGAACTATCCACGATGACTCCAAGATCTCTCTCTTGAGTAGTTACACTAATTTATCTACATATTAAACTCCCTCTATGAGCTTTGTATTTCTGAATGTGACAGCTTTAAAAGATTTGCATATTTTTTTTCTTCTTCAATAGGGTCTGTGATTTAAGCCAAGTTCGTAAGTTTAGCACTTCTGGGTTATGCAAGTAACTGTCCTTGGGGAGGGTCTGTTCTCTCCTAGCTCCACCCAGGCCCAACCCCCACTCCACTCCTTCTCCCAAGGCTCCACCCTATGTCCCCATCCCACCTCTTCTTCATCCGGTCCAGTCCCCTCCGTCAAGATGCAGCAGCATCACTGCTCTCCCGTGCTCCCTAGTGACTCCAGATGCTGTGAAACAGCTGATCCACACCAGGTGCTGGGAGGGAAAGGTGCTGACTGGTGGGGCCTGTCAGTGGGTAGGATGCACTGGAGAAAGGTGGAGTTTCTGTTATGGGGTGGCTGGTGGGTGCTCAGCACTCTATGCTTCCTCACTTCCTTCATCCTGGTATTCACTCTCCCTGATTTGCCTCACTCAACCCCACTCGCCTGTCTGCCACCCCTCCCTGACTTCCTCCTCATGATTTTATTAAAGCATGTGACCCCCAAAGTGTGGGACATCACCCTGAGGCACCACACTCACGGAACAATTCTCAAGGAACTTTTCCCATAGTTTCCGGTTAGAAAAATTATTTTCCTTCTACTTCTATAACTCAAAAATGTCTGAACCAATTTTGATCACACTTAAAAAAAATCCCAGCATTTGGCTGAATCAGTTTCTAAAATTTTAGCCTTAGAACACACCTTACATCTGTGAAAGTTATGAGCAACTTTTAAAGTGGAGATTGGACTGAGAACAGAAACCTTATGCTTAGCTATAGCATATTTACAACAAATAACTTTTATTGGACTAATTTGTTCTGTTGAGAGAGGGAGATGCTTTTGATCTTACACTATCTTTTTCAGATAGTGATGCACACTATTATATACATTGAAGCATTTCCACATTTATTGAGATTATTTCCTTGGCTTACATGGTCAGTAGCTCTGTCTTCTTCTGGACAGTCTAATAAAGTCACAGTTTATCATGTTCACATGTTTTCAGCTAAATGAGACATTACCAAACAGGAGAAAACTGCTTGGGCCGGGAACCACAAGGAGTGGAAAACCTTCAGTTCAATTAAGACCAGATACAAAGCTCATGGAAGGTAGTAGAAGTCATTCCATTGACTTCAGTGGGATTTAGAGCCGGCCCTAACTCATGTGGGAGTTTTTACAGCATTAGGACCTCAGGACTTGGACCAGTAATTTTCTTGATAAACTATCCCCCACATCACTATGGCAATCATAGTGCTGAAAAATAATGCAAAATGTGACCTTCAACAGCTCAAAATAAAACAAATACAAGCTAAATAAAGTCATTTTAAAAATACTGTGTTTACCACAATTCAATAGGGAACACTACTTTTCCCTCCTAAAAAATCTTGAATGAAGTGCATGGCCATATATAATCCCTAGTCTTTAAAAATTAATACAGCTAACAGAGCAGAGCCATCAGACAAATGCTAGAAACCACACCCCAGCTCCATGCATATCAGGGTAAGGGGTAGCAGAGAGCCTCCACAAACACCCTGCCCAATCTTCCATCCCCTAATATGACAATGCTGATGTTGTCTATAAATTCCTCTGCTCACCTACCACAGAATGGAATTACACAGACTTCACTGCAGAGCTGTAGGAAACTCCACAGACCAAATAAGTGAGGGCTAAGAAAAGATCAAGTTGCCTACAGGGCTGCTTAGGGAGGCATAAAGAGTTGATTGCATGATCTCCTTAGTGTCCCACTTCTGAGGAGCAGTGTCTCTCTATCACAGATTAGGAATAGGCCCCTTCAGTATTAGAACACAGCAGGGCCCAACCATCCTCAGCGTGGTACTGTGTCAAATTATACACAACAGTCAGGGCCTTAGGAATCCTTGATGGCTATATCAACAGGGGTCAGTGTTTGGCTCATGCTATTTAATTGATTTTGCAGTTTCTGCTTCAGGGACATTTTGTTAATGACTCTGCCACTGTTTGTTTCGTTCCCAGAGGGAGGAACTGTTAGTCAATTTGAAGAAGGAAGATAAGGAGGTAAGATTTCCACAGTAACTTAAGATATAAACATAATGCCATAGATGAGAGAAAGACAAGTGGGGATTTGTCTCTTGGTGTTCCCTAGAGGAACACTGAAGAATTAGGGCCTGATCCAAAGATTATTCAAACCAATGGGAGACTTTCCATGGATTCAATGGATTTTGAGACAGGCCCTCTTAGAGAAAATTATCAGCTCTGTGGGCATTGGACCAAGCTGACTACTGCAGTGTAGAAGAAAAACATGGGCTTCACAGGAATATGAGGCTGCCTATCAAGTTACACTAAGAGCAAGTTACACATGCTAAATCTATTTTGAATGCATGTGATGCATTTGTAGAATAAGAGGATGCAATGCCTGCATGCACTCTGCTTGCCCATGCCAGAAGTCACCAGGGAACAGGTGTGCATGTGTCAAGGTGGCAGAGCTCAAACACACATACCATGAACTTGTACTGATAGGAAAATTGCCAAAAGTGTATGTGGGGGAAGGTATCCAGCCCCTTCTTCACTGGCTTAATAGTGGGTAGAGGCCTCTTGTGGCAAAATAAATACCCTCTCATTGTGTTCCCTGAGCTCACTGGATGGAAGAAGGTTACTCTGGTGGTTAATTCTGAAACATGCCATCAGCAGACCTGACTTTTGTTTTGGATGTAGTAATGACTTTCTCTGTGGCCTTGGACAAGTCAATTCGGCCAGAAATTTCAAAAATGGAAATTAATTTAGAATGTGCAACTGGAGACCCCTTCAGATTGATGAGTGGTATTACTTCCCACTCCTCCGGTATGTGAAATTTTGAAACTGGCCATGAAGCTAATGTCATGCTCAATGGAACAAACTTTGTTCACACAATTGGGACATGAACACGTCTAACCATTAAAGGTGCCAGCAAAAGAGCATTAACAACTCTCAGAATTCAGAACCTGAAAATGCCTTCTGAAATGGAGGGAATGCCTTCCTCAGTATTTGCTCCAATCCTGTTTCCCTTAAAGCTCATCAGCTGTTTGGATGAGTGAGAGGTAGATACGCTTAAGGGCAGAGATAGGGTCCAGAGTGACTTAGACAAATTGGAGGATTGGGCCACTAGAAATCTCATGAGATTCAACAAAGACAAGTGTAGAGTCCTGCACTTGGGACGGAAGAATCCCAAGCATAGTTACAGGCTGGGGACCAACCAGTTAAGTAGTAGTTCTGCAGAAAAGGACCTGGGGGTTACAGTGGATGAGAAGCTAGATATGAGTCAACAGTGTGCCCTTGTAGCCAAGAAGGCTAATGGCATATTAGGATGCATTAAGAGGAGCATTGCCAGCAGATCCAGAGATGTCATTATCCCCCTTTATTCGGCTTTGGTGAGGCCACATCTGGAGTACTGTGTCCAGTTCTGGGCCCCCCACTACAAAAAGGATGCGGACGCATTGGAGAGGGTCCAGCGGAGGGCAACCAAAATGATTAGGGGTCTGGAGCATATGACCTACGAGGAGAGGCTGAGGGACTTGGGTCTGTTTAGTCTGCAGAAGCGAAGAGTGAGGGGGGACTTGATAGCAGCCTTCAACTTCCTGAAGGGAGGTTCCAAAGAGGATGGAGAGAGGCTGTTCTCAGTAGTGACAGATGGCAGAACAAGGAGCAATGGTCTCAAGTTGTGGTGGGAGAGGTCCAGATTGGATATTAGGAAAAACTATTTTACTAGGAGGGTAGTGAAGCATTGGAATGGGTTACCTAGGGAAGTAGTGGAGTCTCCATCCCTAGAGGTGTTTAAGTTTCGGCTTGACAAAGCCCTGGCTGGGTTGATTTAGATGGGATTGGTCCTGCCTAGAGCGGAGGGCTGGACTTGACGACCTTCTGAGGTCTCTTCCAGTTCTGATTCTATAAGGGGATGGTTGGATGAAATAACATGATCTTGGTAACTAATTGACCATTCATTTCCAGTTGGAAATAGGTCAATGGAGGGATGATAGGAGTTGCTATAGGGAACTTTCTGGGTGTCTGGCTGGTGAGTCTTGCCCACATGCTCAGGGTTTAGCTGATCGCCATATTTGGGGTCAGGAAGGAATTTTCCTCCAGGGTAGATTGGCAGAGGCCCTGGAGGTTTTTCGCCTTCCTCTGTAGCATTGGGCACAGATCACAGCTGAAGGACTCTCTGCATGTTGGGGCCTTCAAAGTATTGGAAGGCTTCAATATCTGAGACATAGGTGAGAGGATTATTCTAAGAGGGGTGGGCGAGATTCTGTGGCCTGCACTGTGCAGGGGGTCAGACTAGATGATCATAATGGTCCCTTCTGACCTTAAAGTCTATGAGTCTATGAGTCTATGAGTCTATGGATGTTGTTAAGCTAGCCTCTGAAGTCCTGAACAAAATGTCATTGAAGCCAGTGGATGGATGTCCCTGATCATAGTGAATTAACATCTGTGTGCATCCCCATATGTATAATTCTTCTACATCAGTGTTCCTCAACCTTTCTTTATAAAGTACCCCTTTTAAAAAAAAATTACCCCTAGTACCTAGTTTTCAGACACACATTTTTTCTACCATTGCAAAACATTTTTAAAGAACTTAATCGTAGTTGGGCAGCTGATGAAATGTTTGGGTGTAAAAAGTACAAAAATAATAAAGTGCTGTAAAACTTCAAACAAAAATTCAGTTTTCTCCAAATTTCAATTGTGTTGACGTACCTCCCCTCCAGACTCCTCTCAAGTACCTCGTACCACTGGTTGAGAAACACTGTTCTACACAACCATTAAAGACATCTACATTTAATATAGAATCTGGTATTGGTCATCTTCCTTTCCAAGTGCAAACTAACAGTTCTTATCAGCCTCTTGTAACTATTTAGTCTTTAAGATGAAAACTGTTTGTTGTTTTCAAAAGTTTTTCCTGTTAGGGCTCATCTAGACGACACTGAAGTTTCAAAAGAGGATATGCAAATTCCACAGGAGCTTTTGAAAGTGAAAGTAGTCGGAACAGATTTTTTTGGCAACCCACCCTTTTTCAAAATGCCACGTAAACCTCATTTTTTGAGGAAGAGCAGCTTTTTGAAAAAGGGAGGAGTTTGACAAAAAAAAAACCACGTCCCGACTACTTTCACTTTCAAAAGCAGAATTTGCATATTCTTTTTCGAAACTTCAAGCGAAGTCTAGATGAGCCCTTACAGACTAACTCAGCTATCCCTCTGACGTTTATCTACTCACTGTCTCTTTTTTTTCTTCCTCCCCTCCATTTTTTTTCCTTCTCTCCCCTTCTCTTCTCCCCCATTCATTCTTGGTTTTGGACATCCAGCACTGAAGAAGTGGGCTGTGCCCTCAAAAGTTCGTGATACCATCTACATGTTTTGTTAGCCTTTACGGTGCTACTAGACTATTCGTTGTTTTTTACATTTTTTCTGTTACAGACTAACTCGGCTACCCCTCTGAAGCGATTAAAGACACAATCCATGCTGTGCAGTGGGTGCATATAAGAAGTTCAGTCCTACATGGCTACATTTCTATCACAGTCCTTCTGATGTCTGTCATGTGAATTATTTTCCATAAAATACAGGAAAATGAGGCTAGAGTAAAGAGCAATGGTTGCTAAAGCAAGGCTATCCGATTGCATGGACTGACTGACCAAAAACCTATATTTGGTCCATAAATCAAAGGTTAGCGGGCTGCAGATCTCTAAATTGTCACTAAAAAAAATTAGACAAAATGTAGGTGAAAACACAATAAAAGGCATTCAGTGAAGTCCAGATCTCTGTGAGGATTACTCACAGGATGTGATAGCGTTTATGTAAAAAGCAGCTATACAAAACAGATGGCCTGATTTTTCCACTGATGTAAATCCACAGAGCCCTATCAAAGTTAGTAGGCTACACTGATTTACACCTGCTGGAGATCTGGCCCAGCATCTTAGTCAGAACAGCACGCTGTATGCCAAGAAAAATGATTAGGGAACATAATGCCACCAAATAGATGCTGTGCTGATTTGCATGATAAACAACTTACCATAAATATTTAAAATCCATTATAACTTTTTTATTTATTCTTAAATACAGTCTGATAATTTGGGGATGCTGAAATCATTCAGCCCACTTATTTGCATAATTGCCGGAGTGCAGTTAGATAAAAGTTTTGATTCAAGATATTTATAAACGATTGTGTGTTCATTTATTATTTTAAAAATTGACAATGTGAATTGCATTATAATCACCACAGATGAGCGAGAAGAAGGATTACATTTGAGGGAGGAAGAAATGTTTCCATAAATTAACAGTCTCTGCTGGGTGCTAAAACTTCAGAATAATCTGAGTAAATTGTAAAATGGGTGTGCTGGAAGAATGAACAGAGCAACATTGATTGAAATATTAACTTGTATTTAACTGTAATTGGCAGCAATTCAATAAAAATGATTCTTTCTAAAGGTGCACAGAAAATGGCAGTGAGTATCTGTGACAGGCGTGAACAAAGCCAAACCAGGCTCCGGGGCCTCAAGTAAAAGAGAGCTGGAGGGCAGAGCAGAATCTGTGGATGCAGAGAGCCATAGGAGCGAGGAATGTGTTTCTGGGGTTGCCAGAAGGTAGCAGCTTGGGCAGAACAGTTGCCAGCAGGATTCAGGGGTGTGAGAAGGCTAGCTGATGGGATCTGTGAGCCCCGGGGGCTCTGAGAAGAGGGCAAAGAAGGTATTGGGGCCCCAGGGAATTGAAACCGTGCTGGCTGAAAAGTTGAGGATGCTGCTATATACAGGGTCCCTTGGCTGAGTAGTGACTAGGTCAGGTCCCCCACCATGACCACCAATAGCCATATTATAGAACCAAGAGATATTTTGCCTCCAGCTGAAGGGTCAAATCATGAAAAGGGTGCTGCATTTCCCTGGCTCAGAGCAGTCTATAGTGGAGACAAGAACAAAAGAAGCACCACTACGAGATGGTGTGCCAACTGAGAGCATTAATCCCCAAGATGGCCAACAGGAGGCACTGCTCTGGAGAGTGAATTCTGTCATGGCACATTTTCAGATTTCTTTTTTGTAAGTGCTCCAGACTTTCATGCTTATCTTATGCTGTAAGACACATCCTGCCATTGTTCTGAGAATGCACTATCTATAGATTTCATGATTGCCAAAGGGAAAAAACCTGTGCCCCTCAATTCCAAAAGCACAAACGTACCACATGAGCTGAAGGAGCAGCTCCATTAGTTGCTAGATGACCAGCTTTATCATGGCTGGGTCAGTGACTAGTGGGAAATGTTGACCATACATGCACTAAAGCCATTGTCTTGTAATTCCACATACTGAACTCCCAATGAAGCAGAACTAGAAAAAAAACAAGCCATAAAAATTCAGATTGGTTTCTGGCTCTGTCCTTTCTGTAGCCTGGGGCAGGTTGATCAGATGCAATGTTTTACTTCCACACTTTATAGGC